>NC_041224.1:24448838-24484037 GCF_002837175.3 Physeter macrocephalus | reverse complement strand
CTGATAAACGTGGATGCAAAAATCCTCAACAAAATACTAGCAAACAGAATCCAACAGCACATTAAAAGGATCATACACCATGATTAAGTGGGGTTTATCCCAGGAATGCAAGATTTCTTCAATATATGCAAATCATTCAATGTGATACACTATATTAACAAACTGAAGGATAAAAACCATATGATCATCTCAATAGATGCAGAAAAAGCTTTTGACAGAATTCAACACCCATTTATGATAAAAACTCTCCAGAAAGTAGGCATAGAGGGAACTTACCTCAACATAATAAAGGGCATATATGACAAACCCACAGCCAACATCGTTCTCAATGGTGAAAAACTGAAACCATTTCCTCTAAGATCAGGAAGAAGACAAGGTTGCCCACTCTCACCACTGTTATTCAACATAGATTTGGAAGTTTTAGCCACAGCAATCAGAGAAGGAAAAGAAATAAAAGGAATCCAAATCAGAAAAGAAGTAAAGCTGTCACTGTTTGCAGACAACATACTATACACAGAGAATCTTAAAGATGCTACCAGAAAACTAGAGCTAATGAATGAATTTGGTAGTAGCAGGATACAAAATTAATGCACAGAAATCTCTTGCATTCCTATACACTAATGATGAAAAATCTGAAAGAGAAATGAAGGAAACACTCCCATTTACCATTGCAACAAAAAGAATAAAATACCTAGGAATAAACCTACATAAGGAGACAAAAGACCTGTATGCAGAAAACTATAAGACACTGATGCAAGAAATTAAAGATGATACAAACAGATGGGGAGATATACTATGCTCTTGGACTGGAAGAATCAACATTGTGAAAATGACTATACTACCCAAAGCAATCTACAGATTCAATGCAATCCCTAACAAACTACCAATGACATTTTTTACAGAACTAGAACAAAAAGACCGCACAATTTGTATGGAAACACAAAAGACCCCGAATAGCCAAAGCAATCCTAAGAAAAACAGAGCTGGAGGAATCAGGCTCTCTGACTTCAGACTATACTACAAAGCTACAGTAATCAAGACAGTATGGTACTGGCACAAAAACAGAAATATAGATCAATGGTACACGATAGAAAGCCCAGAGATAAACTCAAAGAACACACAATGGAGAAAAGACAGCCTCTTCAATAAGTGGTACTGGGTAAACTGGACAGCTACATGTAAAAATATGAAATTAGAACACTCCCTAACACCATACACAAAAATAAAGTCAAAATGGCTTAAAGAACTAAATGTAAGGCCAGACACTCTAAAACTCTGACAGGAAAACATAGGCAGAACACTCTATGACATAAATCACAGCAAGATCCTTTTTGACCCACCTCCTAGAGAAATGCAAATAAAAACAAAAGTAAACAAATGTGACCTAAATCTACAAACGATAAATGCTGGAGGGGGTGTGGAGAAAAGGGAACCCTCTTGCACGGCTGGTGGGAATGTAAATTGATACAGCCACTATGGAGAACAGTATGGAGGTTCCTTAAAAAACTACAAATAGAACTACCATATGACCCAGCAATCCCACTACTGGGCATATACCCTTAGAAAACCATAATTCAAAAAGAGTCATGTACCACAATGTTCACTGCATTACTATTTACAATAGCCAGGACATGGAAGCAACCTAATTGTCCATTGACCGATGAATGGATAAAGAAGATGTGGCACATATATACAATGGAATATTACTCAGCCATAAAAAGGAAAGAACTTGAGTTATTTGTAGTGAGGTGGATGGACCTAGAGTCTGTCATACAGAGTGCAGTAAGTCAGAAAGAAAAACAAATACCATATTGTAACACATATATATGGAATCTAAAAACAAAAAAATGGTTCTGATTAACCTAGGGGCAAGACAGGAATAAAGATGCAGATGTAGAGAATGGACTTGAGGACACGGGGAGGGGGAAGGGTAAGCTGGGACAAAGTGAGAGAGTAGCATTGACATATATATACTACCAAATGTAAAATAGCTATTGGGAAGCAGCTGCATAGCACAAGGAGATGAGGTTGGTGCTCTGCAACCACCTAGAGGGTTGGGATAAGGAGGGTGGGAGGGAGATGCAAGAGGGAGGGGATATGGGGATATAGGTATACATATAGCTGATTCACTTTGTTATACAGCAGAAACTAACACAACACTGTAATTTATAATTGTAAAGCAATTATACTCCAATAAAGATGTTTAAAAAAAATAATAAAGTAGCAGTTCAAACATATTGTTTAGAACCTTGGAGGTAAGTACAAAAGAATCACCCAAAAGTGCTGAAAGTAGTTGCCTCTGGGGCAGAAAAAAATGGCAAAGTTTTTAATGAAAGGAATAGTATCCAGAGCATAAATGGAAGAAACTAGCTCTTGTTAAAAAAAAAAATTTTTTTTTGGTACATTTGCACCAACATTTCCAGTGTCTACCTCTGCAAAAGGGATTTGGATTCTTATGTACTGATAGTGAAATAATAACCCCAGTCATTATTATTACCATCACAGTAGCTATCAGTTACAAAGTACTTACTGTATCCTGAACATTGTTCTACGTATTTTATACATATATTAACCCTATGAGGTATTTTTATCCGCATTGTATACATATGAAAACTGAAAAATAAGGTAAGGGACTTCCCATGATTGCAGAGGATTTGAACCTAGACAGTCTGGCTTCAGAGCCTACACTCAGTCCTGACAATCACACATTTTCTATACTAGTCAGGACTCTGGTTCCAAGTGTCAGAAACCTACCTTAAACTGCCTTAAGTAAGAAGGCAAATTTATTAACCCATGTAAACAAACTGTATAAACATAGGGATAGTGTTTTCAGAATTAACTGGATTAAAGGACTTGAACTCACTGTTTCTGATTCTTGTCTAAGTTCCTAGGTCTAGATGTTGGCCTTATTATCTAAGGCTCCTCCAAGTGGCAGGATATACAGCCCCAGGATCTCCCTGGTAATAACCTTACAGCCTGTAATTCAAGGAGAAAGAGAACACAACAACAAGATACCACTACACACCTATCAGAATGGCTAAAACCCCAAACACCAACAATACCAAATGCTGGCAAAGATGTGGAGCAACAGGAACTCTTATTCATTACTGGTGGGAATGCAAAATGGTACAGCCACTTTGGAAGACAGTTTGGTGGTTTATTACAAAACTAAACGTAACTTTTCCATGCAATCCAGCAATCAGCTCTTTAGTATTTACCCAAATGAGTTGAAAACTTACGACCACACAAAAACCTATGCACAGATGTTGATAGCAGCTTTATTCATCATTACTAAAATTTGGAAGCAACCAAGATGTCCTTCAATAGGTGAATGGATGAATAAACTCTAGTACATCCAGACAATGATATATTAATCAGTGCTAAAAAGAAATGAATTATCTAAATCAGAAGTCAGCAAACTACAGCCCATAGGACAAATACGGCCCCCTACTTGTTTTGTAAATAAAACTTTATTGACACACAGCCATAAAAACATAAAGAGAAATGAGCTATGAAGACATGAAATTACATGGAGGAACCATAAATGTATATTGCAAAGTGAAAGAAGCCATTCTGAAAGGGCTACATACTGTATGATCCCAACTATGTAACATTCTGTGAAAAGGCAAAATGCTCTCTCCTCTAGTTTCCTGAAATAAATCCAGAGAATAACTCTGACTGCTTCACTGATGGTCATACACCCCTCCCTAGGACTGTCACTGTGGTCAGGAGGAGAATGAGATAGACACTGGCCAGGTCTGAGTCACATGCCCATTACTGTGGCTAGGTGGGTGGGGCAGGATTACAGTGGAGGAAGAGGAGCTCTCTACCACGGGGAAGTGCAAGGAGAGTGATGCTGTTATCAGGAGGAGGAGGGACAGGTGCTGGGCAGAAAAAATAACAATGGCTACACCTCGCCTGTATTATGTACGTATTTAAAGGTTCTTTTAGTTGTTTCTTTTGAAAAAGAAAAACACTTACCGTTTTTCAGCTTGAAAAAGTGGTTCCATTGGGAAGAAGGATTAATGGAGAGAGAGAAGGTCAGTGGGAAAACAAGGGTTGAGAAGCAGAAAAGAAAAACAAATAGAGAAAGAAGAGAACTCAGTTAAGTGTATTAAAGGCCAAAAGACATGGCCTTTCCTGTGTATGGGCAAAATTAAATTTGTAAAATTATATCTATATAAACTGGAACAATTTTATTCTTTAAATAATATTCTTTCTTATAGACAAAGATATAATTATGAGACCCAATTCTAGCCAAGTAGATGGAGAAGGATTATCCTGTGTGAGACTTCCAGGAAAGTTACTGTTTCCTGATCGGATAAGGATCTTTGCCTACCTGTAATGTAGACATTGGACTGAGATGTACAGCAGCCATTTAGCGAACATGGAGACAAGGCCCACACCCTAAAGGTGACAGAACAGAAAGACAGAAGGAACCTGTGTCCCTAAGGACATTGTGGAAGCACCTTACCAGCCCTGGACTTCCTACCTCTGGACTCCCTGTATATGAGGAAAAAAAACTCAAGCCACTGCAGTTAGGTTCCTATTACAGGCCCCAGAACACTGGTATCTTAATGTTACAAATAGCTAACATCACTTTTATCACTATCTGGAGAAGTTACAAGTTATACATTTGTATTAAAAACATAAAACCTTCTCACCATTTTCTACCTAAGACCAACTGTATGTATTTAACATGGCTGACTGCGTGGCTATGGGAAGCTACCTATTTGGAATAAGAATTGAAACTAAGATTTTGACACGATCAGTAACATTTTCAGCCAAATGACTAAATGAGTTCAACTTCAGCCTGTTTCTGATTTTTCTAAAATTACATGTAATAGCATGGCTTTATTTTGAATGAGGCACAATTACTTCCTATGAACCCCTACTATTTATTCTCATTTAATCCTTATTTAATCATTGCACTTCTAACAGTAATAAGGAATAAAAACCATAACATTTTTCATTAACCTTTTATTTTTAACTTAATTTTACAATAAAGAAACAGAAAAGAAGTAGATCATTAAAAAAATACCATAGCTGTCAATTTTAAATGAGGTTCTTGTTAAACAAAGCAGTAACACTCATCCTATAATTACGTCTTTACTTGTATATACAAGAACTGTGCAAAGTGCTTTTCAAACTATAAAATAAGACTTTGGAATAGGATACAAATGGTTATCCCTAGGAGTTAGTTACCTCCAACTGCTTGTAATGAATCACAACTGCTTACATTCTTACTTTGCATCTTATTTATTTATATACTGAGAGAAAAGCCACCATTTTCTGATACCAGATTGATAGCTAATTTTTAAAAATAACTCCCGACCCACAGGTCTAAATTTTATTTTTACATATAATTCAGTTACTGGCTTCATTTTTTTCCCTAAATAAATAGAGGACAGCTTTTAAAAAGCAAATATTAGTAGATCTCTTTAGACAGATACATTTTCATCAAGATGGGATTAAAAAATAAAAAACATCAAGTTACATGTAAGAAAAAAAATAAGGAAAAAAAGAGTCTTCAGAAAAGCAAATTGTATTCTTATACTTTTTTCTTCAGGTAAACAAAGAACCACCCTCTAGACTAGGGTGGATTACTTTCTCTCTTATTGAGAACACTCTGAACACATGATGCTAAACCCAATATCACACATACCAAGAATTTAAAAAATTATTTGATACTAAACCTTTGTATCAGAGAAATCTTTAAAGCATAAGGTACATCTACATGAGCAGGGAGTTTTAAAAGGCATGCAGGAAGGATAATTCCAAACAAAGCCTTCAAGGATCTAAATTACAGTCTTCTTCTTAGTCTAAATGTGGGAGGTGGAGGAGAGACACAAATTTACATTAGTTGGCTATGTCTTATTCAAATGCAAGCATATGGCCTGCTAGCTTGCAGACCTCTCCAATACCCCTTGTGAAATAGGTGTATCTCCAATATTATACCCCGAAGGAAAAACTGAGGCACTAAGAGGTTAAGAGTCCGGTCTGTGTGGTTTACCAGTTGCAGAAAAGTGATTTTCATGTGTTTCCTCTTTGACCTTTGTAAAAACAGTATAAATAAGTTTTCATTTTATATTTCAAAGCACCCTATGAAGCAGAAACAAAATGTGCTCAGTTCAAGGAAAATTATTACAAAGGAATCCATGTATATGATTGAATACAAATCCTGTTAATGATCTGCAGGTTCAGAACACGTTAAGCCCATTCTTCATCATTTCCATTAGCAGGTTATGTCTATTCTGTGAATCATTTGTAAAAACAAAGCCTAGTACGTAGGGCTCTACTTTGTCATAATGATGCCTGAACACTAAAGTTAGAGCTGCGCATGCCCAAGGAAGATTATGGGCAGCCCACAAAGTGGACGTGGAGAAGATTCTTCCAGTCGTTTTCTACTGAATCGCATGGTGGTTCAGTGACTAAGAAAGAAAGTCGATTTCATCTCATTTGAAATTCACTCCTGGTTTGCATACTTTCTCATATTTAATTTAGAAAATTAATAATACCCACTTATAAATCTGTTCTTATTATCACAACTGTACCTTGGAAAAGCAGCTTATATTTCTCTATGGGACATAATCAGGTAAACATGTTACCAAACAATAATTAATAATTTAATGTCCTTCAAGTTCAAGGGTAGGGTAAATCTAAGTCTGTTACTTATAACCTAGTTGAGATTGATTATTCAAGTATCAGCAATATTAGTCCTTAAAATGTTATCATTTGTGTAGTGCAAAATATATATATGTATATATGTACACAAACCAAACTACTGGATAACAAAAAGAAATGTAATCATCACAAACTAGGAGTTTCATGTGAGCTCCACAATCCATTTCATCCCGAGGTCATCCAGGCCCAGTAATCTTCTTCAGCAAAATATTTTCTTCAGTTCAATTTTCTTTGAAAAGAAAGGAAAAAAACAATGTCCTATGAGTATAAATGCAACCTGAATATGAAACACATCCATACCAAAGAATTCGCTGATGGTAACATAATAATAATATTCAAATTCAAAAGAAGACCATAAAATTACAAATGATCTTTATGAAGTTACTTCATGTCACTTAGAGCTCGATAGGAAAGATCCAACTGCAAGTGATGACACTACCAAGTAGTTTCTAACACACGATTTAAATGTACATTCCTCCTCTCATAGCTTCTAGATTCTCATCTTTTTTAGTTGGCTATTCCACAGTTCAGATTTTTGCAAATTATTTCATAATTTTATCAAAATGGAAAGTTTTGAAACAAAAAAACTAAATAAAACAACAAAAGGCTGACAGATACACAACCTGGACTGTTCATTTAGTCAACACATATTATGTATCTGTTATTTTCCAGGCACTGTGCCAGGTACTGGGGATTCAGACATCTCTGAAGCAGGCTCTTAGCCCTCAAAAAAGCTCTCAGTTTAGTTGATGGGATGGGGATGGGGGGGACATATAAACCAACAACTCAGATGTGTATAATGTGATGGTTTGACTGATAGCAGAGTGAGCTACCAGAGAAGAATGGGCTTGTGAGCACAACAATCTCATGTGATCTGAGTTCTGGGAAAGGACCCGCAGCTGTAAAATCTCTATACCCTCCTCAGCATTCCAGATGCCAAAATGCCTGAAACTCTCTCATTACAAGTTTATTCCTCTCCTCTGTAGAAACGCTCTTATGCAACCCCCTTGGCAGGAATGATCTTTTAAATAATCAGACCACTCCTTATCCTCTGCAGAAATCTTATGTACACCTTGGCAGGAGTGACATTTTAAATAATCAGATGGATTTTCACATAATAGGAGGAGATTACTCTGGCATGAAGAAAAACGGCCCCTGGAGGAAGAGAATCGTGGGTGGTTGTAAAGACTGCCTGAGTGAGACTTTAGCAGAAATGCTAGTTGGGAGGTGCCTGAACAGTTAGCAACACTTACTAAGAACCCACGTGATGCAGATTGCTATACAAGATTTACCAAATCTGTAGATTTACCAAAACACACACAACTTGGTCTATGAACCCTCCAATCTTCAACTGTAATAGGGAAATAGAAGAGACATAAGTCACTATCACTATCTTTGGAATTTTGGGATGTTTTCCAGGCACTTAGTGAGCTCTTTCTCTCCTTTTATAAAAAATTAACTTGTAAAATGTAGGGTATAGTGTGATAAGAGAAGAAAAGTTACAGAAAACAACAGAGAAGAAAACAGGAATAACATTTTGCCTTTCCCCAGCCCACTGAACTCTCTGCTCTCCCTGGACTGCTGAGATTCTTTCCCTGCCTCAGAAGCCTGGGCCTGAATTTTTGGTCCAGTATCACCTTCCCCAGGCTCCATCTGAAGAATGTTTCTCCTGAGACCTGTCCCACCCTATCCAGTTTTTATTAAATAAAAACTGAAAGCTCATTGTCTCTAAGGAAACCACCTACCAGCACATTTATGAACCTGGACAGACTGATAAAGGAAAGTGGTTAGAAACATCCTTTCCTTCAAATTACAGGCAGACCTTGAAGATCATGCAGGTTCGGCTCCAGACCATCGCAATAAAGCTAATGTCACAATCAAGTGAGTCGCATAAATTTTCTGGTTTGCCAATGCGTATAACAGTTTACACTCTACTGTAATCTATTAAGTGGCAATAGCATTATGTCTTAAAAAACTGTACATACCTTAATTTTAAAATGCTTTATTGGGCTTCCCTGGTAGTGCAGTGGTTAAGAATCCGCCTGCCAATGCACGGGACATGGGTTCGAGCCCTGGTCCGGGAAGATCCCACATGCCTAGGAGCAACTAAGCCCGTGTGCCACAACTACTGAGCTGCGCTCTAGAGCCCGCAAGCCACAACTACTGAGCCCGCGTGCCACCACTACTGAAGCCCGCGCGCCTAGAGCCCGTGCTTTGCAACAAGAGAAGCCACTGCAGTGAGAAGCCCGTGCACCGCAACAAAGAGTAGCCCCCTGCTTGCCGCAACTAAAGAAAGCCTGCGCAGCAACGAAGACCCAACGCAGCCAAAAAATAAATAAATAAAAATAAAGTTCCCTTTAAAAAAAAAATCATTAAAAAAATGTTTTATTGCTAAAAAATGCTAACCATCATCTGAGCCTTTGGCAAGTCATAGTAGCAACATCAAAGATCACTAATCACAGATCACCATAACAGATATAATAATAATGAAAAAGTCTGAGATATTTCAAGAATTACCAAAATATGACACAGAGACATGAAGTGAGTGAATGCTGTTGGGAAAGTGGTACTGACAGCCTTGTGACAGGGTTGCCACAAACCTTCAATTTGTAAAAAATGCAGTATCTGAGAAGTGAGGTCTTTGTGTAATAGATTAAGAATAGTCTTGTGGACTTAAAAGATCTGCTTTCAGGGAATTCCCTGGTGGTCCAGTGGTTAGGACTTGGTGCTTTCACCACCGTAAGCCCAGGTTCGATCCCTGGTTGGGGAACTAAGATTCTGCGAGCTGCCACCCTGCGGCCAAAAAAAAAAAAAACAAAAACGGGCCTGCTTTCAGTATTTAACTCATGGATAATTTTAATAGAATGACCAGGTTAGGTAACTGAGGGAAGGTAGTACCATAGGAGGCTGTTCAGGGCCTAATTCTGAACAGGTCTGCAGATGATACTCTTCATAGCACATACAGAAAGAATGTTTTTCAGATCCCCTGCAGAGTGATATAAGATCTGTTTTACTTTCAAATTTATATTTTTCTGATGTAAGCTATTATATATAGACTGGATAAACAACAAGGTCCTACTGTATAGCACAGAGAACTATATTCAATATCCTATGATAAACCATAATGGAAAAGAATATGAAAAAAAAGAATGTATATATATGTATAACTGAATCACTTTGCTGTATAGCAGAAATTAATATTGTAAATCAACTATAAAAAAATTTATATTCTTCTATACTGGGGAAAAAAGAATCAAGCAGTGGACCTTAAGTATTACTTTTCATGTAAAAAAAAATTTTTTTTTAAAGCTTACCACAAATAGATAACCACTTATTTTACATGTGTATAGGATTATCTCAGTGTGTGTTTGCATCCAGATGTTAAATAACATCAAAGCTTCTCCATGTCACATGGTACTTCAGCTGCCATCCTGCCAAGAGTGGGCCTTCAGCCATGTATTCAGCACATATTTATTGAAAGCCTAATACATGCCAGACACTGTGCTAGAGGATGAGGTACAGGGTGGGCCCTGTTATAAGTAGGGCACACCCTCTCCTGGCCACACTTTTCCCATCCTAAGAGGATTTCTAGATCTTTCTCTTCATCTCTAACACAGACCTGTCTTCTCTAAACCATGCACAATGTTCTCTAGTCTTCTTTCCTATAACTGTCAGATTAAAACCTGTTAAACACTGCCAGATTAAAAGATGCCTAAATCCCCTCAAGCCAAAACTTATTTTCATCACCAACCCCAGGTGACTCCTTACATATATAAGTAAACGATACATAAAAACACTATGTCTCATCAAAATGCAGTTGCAGAGCACTAATAATTTACAACTTTGAAGGATTAAATACCTAACATACATTGGAAAACTGGATAAAGATTCAATAATAACAAAGTAGAAAATTAGGAACAGAGAAAAGTTTCTCCATTCAGAGACATCTGTCAACAACTGAAAGGAATACTTAGGAGAAATGGCATATAATTTTACAAGTAAGGAACATTAAAAAAAATAATAATTTTAGAAAAACTGCAATTTTCCGTGACGGCTGAAGCAAAGTACAGTTTGTTTTTTCAGTCTTTAACAAACTGACAAGCTGCTTCAAACTTAAGCATGAAATAAATTATTAATCCAAGTAAACTTTAGGTTTTTTTGTCGTGTGTTGAATTTCTCTGTTCTCCAATCCCCAACTTTCTACAAAGAAAAACATGAAAAAGAACTTTGAAATGCATTGCAAAACATGTAAACACCTCCCCTTAGCACCACTGTTGCCAGCCGCTTGAATCCAGTATAACCACATACTGAAAAAAGGTTTGGCTCTTTTTTCCTATTATCAGGGATATTAGGATTTAAAACACTGTATAGCACCCAACCATCACAGGAGAAACACAAAATGTGTGAAAAAAGAAAAGAAAGGATTTAAATTAAGGTCTATATCTTTTTTTCCCCTTTTTTTGGCCATGTCTTGCAGCATGCAGGATCTTAGTTCCCCAACCAGGGATTGAACCCACACCCCCTACAGTGGATGTGCAGATTCTTAAACCACTGGACCACAGTCTATAGTCTGTATCTATAGATATAGTCCCAAGGTCTGTATCTTAACAGCTGAAATGACACATACACAGATGGCTTAGAAAGGGGGTAAATGATACTGAGAAGGCAACTTAGGCTTCTGAAACCCCACAGAAGTTTTTTAAGTGAGCAAGTATATTCCAAGAACATTAATGTACCAGAAAACGTATTGAGTTCATTTGTGAACATAAATCAAACAGTCTTAACATAAGCAGAGAACAAGGAAGACTAAACCAAGTCACCTAAGGCCACATGCATTTCTGTTTCTCTACTATAAAGCATTCTCACTGGAGCACTTAGACTAGTGTGCTGCTTAGCCCTTTGACGTAGGAGAAGGGTAAATGTTTGGTTTTTGCTTTTGTTATCATGTGCAGTGATTAGAAACGTGGGTTCTTTGGTAGAGGAACAACAGACCTATAATTATTTAAACTTGTAGATTTTTTTAAAATGTGTTTCTACTGCACATAATGTAAGAGAGCACTTAAAATCTTACCACCAAATACCCTATCTCTTTTTGCCATCTGTTGTGACTTAATGGGAAATGGTGATGAAACACCAGAAACATAATCAGTGAGGCCACGAATGACAAATATTTGTCCATCTGTCCATCCAGGGAAAGTAATTCAGTTTACATAGTGTCCAAAAAAATGCTTTTAACGATTTTCTTGAACCCAAGAGTTTTGGCCTCAGGTTATTCCTCATCTAGACAATCTCAGAGCACTTGCAAGGATTCGAACCTAGTATTCTCAGATTTATCTGAGTTATTTCCTGGCATCCAAACTGGAATTCTGGCCCTCAAATTAGAATAAGCCCTGGGGCTTCCCTGGTGGCGCAGTGGTTGCGCGTCCACCTGCCGATGCAGGGGAACCGGGTTCGCGCCCCGGTCTGGGAGGATCCCACATGCCGCGGAGCGGCTGGGCCCGTGGGCCGTGGCCGCTGGGCCTGCGCGTCCGGAGCCTGTGCTCCGCAACGGGAGAGGCCGCAGCAGAGGGAGGCCCGCATACCCCAAAAAAAAAAAAAAAAAAAAAAAATAGAATAAGCCCTATTTCTAGTCAACCACCAGGATGAACATTTTCTGAAATGCCAATGTCTATATTTCTAAGGTATAGAGAGCACGCAGGCATTATTAGTTTTCTTATCTGTTGTCCTTTAATATTAGCAAAGGGCCCCCCCAAAAAATCATACTTTGAGAACACTGTTTCTTCATAAGACATAAAACTTAAGCCTGTAATCATTTTCTTGCTGTTGCATAAATCAAAGGTGTACAAATACATCAGATGCTCTCAAGTGAAAAAATTTTAATCTAACAAGTATCTAAAAACCCACTAGATATCATTTGCAAGGTAGTTTCAGCCTCAGGATCAGTACAGAATGCTCAGTATGACAATCTATCTATAAAATGGACCTATCTCCCTAACTGCCGCTGAAAGCTCTGTCTGCTATAGGTTATAAGAGTTTACATACCACTTTGAATTATAAAACTATCGTATTACCTTCTCCTTCTTTGGTAATATAAATGCACTAACCACTGGGCAATAAAAGGCCATATGATAGCAAAGATTAATGCACCAGGAGACATCTCGAAGGGCCACCAAGATGGTCTCTGAGAAGACAAAATAAACTGGTCACCAATCTATTACATACTGCATATATAAATTTAAAAAACACACCATAATTTTGAAACTATATAACTAATAATAGATCTCACTCCTGCTAAAGGGAGGGAGATAATTTTAGAGCATAATTCAGTAAGTAGACTTTCAGAAGTACTTCAGACTTAGTACAAAACAAATATATTTTAAACTTCAAAGTTCTAAAGGGTAGATTTCATTTGGAATACTTTAAGGATGTCATATAATCTAAATTTACTGTAACTTATTTGAAACCCTGGCACTTAGATTTAAGATAAGAATTTCTTACCGGTGAAGGGGGCTGATTACTGGTCTGTAATGCTGATGATTTTGCCTATCAACACAAATGAAACTGATTTAGCTTTGACAAAAAGAAAAAAAAATACAGTAATTTTTTCTATTTCCTATCTTTTTTTTAAAAAAAAGGGTGAAATATTGGATTACTCTCGATTTTTCTGCTAACTATGCTTCGATTATCCTGAAACTCACAGTGACCAAATTAAAAGTCCCTAAAATTGCTAGGCAAATAATTATCTCTGACATTTTACAGTTCAAATAATATAAAATTATCAAAATAAAACCTCAAATTAATCTGAACCATTACTTCTTTTACATTCTTATTAAATTACTTACTCAACATTTCTTATTAATTCCTTGATTTCCATATAAACTACCAACTTACAAACATTTGAGAACTGTAGCCTTGATTATTAAAACTGTAAAAGTGTAAAGATTATGTGAACAATATCCAAATATCTGTTTTGGAGATTCATGATAAGCTATAGCAAACCATAGTGGAGGACAAATCGTAACTCTACATTTCTCTCCGTCTTGAAAGTTTTGAGCCTAAAACTAATTTACAGTAAAGAATGGGTAAGTTAGTGTATTACCTCCATAGCATTTTAAAAAGAGGTCAAGATAGAAGACAACGCTTACTACAAAAGGATGGCCCTTCAATGGTGAACCCTAGGACATTAGCTGTGGTCTCTATTAGTGCCACAAACTGCAGTGTTCAACACTTCTTATTCTTCTCGTGTTCTTCCTGTCTCCAACATAGTATTGCTAATTTTATATGCTGAAAAATTCCAATTATTTTAAGTGGTATTTGGCTTTTGGGTCAGTCTTTTCTGAAATAATATTTTCAAAAGTAGATCCTTTTAAAAACCATTAAACTCCATTGATGTGTGTAAATCAGATTTTTGTTTTAATCTAACAGCAAATATTTATTGTGCCCCCTCCTTGGAACAAGGCTCTGTCCTTTAGCAGCAGTAAATAAAATAGTATATATATAGTCCCTACAATCACAGTGTTGATAGTCTAGCAAGAAAGACAGATATTAAATGCACATACCAAAAAATCACACATTTAACAAGAGAAAGCATTTTGTAAACTGTTACTGTTTAGCATTTTGTGGATCCAGAATTTGACTCTTAGCAAAACCATTCAAATCAGTGTATTTGAATATTCTTCTCACTGGAACACACCATATACCTCTTGATGAAACATAATCTGAGCCTGGTTCCCTAAACATATAATCTTACTTAACTGCTAAAATAAGCTTTGGGTATCATTTGTGTGGTTCATTTAAATCAGATTAACACAGATTCCAATTACACACTGTTTGATGGGATCAACAACAGATGAAGACAAGACAAATGAGGAAGGCTACCTGCGATGCGGTCAGCGTCTCCAGTTTGTGGAGTCTCTGAAGGACGTTCTGCATGTCCTCCTGCAGGCGCACGAGCACGAGAGCGATCTGCTCGTTGAGGCTGCCCCTCGACCCTCTGTCTGAACCCCAGCGCTCCCCATCACCTCCACTTCCCACTTGCCGACCTTTGCTCCCTTCGCTCAAATGTTGCATCCTGTGCCCTATTTTAAGAGAGCAAAATAAGTTAGTTTTAATCACTCTTAGAAAAGTAGAAGTGGTGGGGTGTTTTTTGTGTTTTTTTTTCATCTTTCCTCTATTTCTTTGAGATCTAAATCTCCAAAGTGGAGTGGAAGCAATCAGGAAGTACACAAAATAAACTATTAAAATCAAAGAAGTTGACATAGGTATAAACTTCTATTTATAGTCTTAATTTTTTTTTTTGCTAAGGTTTTATAATGTACCTAATATACTAGTACATGACTCAATGTATATAATACACAAATAATATGCATATTTGGGGTACATTCTTAAAAATTCTTTACTAATACAGTAACAAGACTGAAAACATATGAGGCTGTTTCTTTGGAGTATTAAAAGCTACACTAGGGTTTCCCTGGTGGCGCAGTGGTTGAGAGTCCGCCTGCCGATGCAGGGGACGCGGGTTCATGCCCCAGTCCGGGAAGATCCCACGTGCCGCGGAGCGGCTGGGCCCATGAGCCGTGGCCGCTGAGCCTGCGCGTCCGGAGCCTGTGCTCCGCAGCGGGAGCGGCCACAACAGTGAGAGGCCCGAGTACCGCAAAAAAAAAAAAAAAAAGCTACACTAAACAGCCATGTTTTCCTATTTGATCACTGTAAGCCTCCCAAAAGGTTTTTAAATGGTTTTTCTTATAAATTCCATTATACTTATATTGAAATCTCACTACTATTAACATTTTGTTGTCTATCCGTACGTTCTTTTTTCTACGCGTATATTTACAGAATTGGCATTACCCCTTATATGTGATTTTGTGTCCTACTTTTAAAAAATATTATGAACATTTACATGCATCATTAAATTTTACTCCAATTCCAAAAACACTGAAACAGCTATATGAATTCACTAGTAAGACCATGAAATAATTTACTCAATCATTTTGCACTTTTAAATAGTTAGGGTGACTCCAAATTTTTGCGATTACAAATAACATTGCAATGAATGTCTTTGTATATAAATTCTTGTCCAAATTTCTGTTGATTTCTTTAGGTCAGACAAATTCAAAGAAGAATTCCTGGGTGAAAGGATAACAATTTTGTTGTGGTTCTTAATGAGTGTTGCCAAGTTATTTTTCACAAAGGCTGAAACAGTTTTTTGTTTGTTTGTTTGTTTGGCCTCGCCATGTGGCATGCACGATCCTAGTTCCCCAAACAGGGATCGACCCTGTGCTCCCTGTACTGGGAGCGCAGAGTCCTAACCACTGGACCACCAGGGAAGTCCGATACAGTTTTATATTGCAGTGTGTAAACGGTACTACTATGTTACCTTACCCTTGCAGAAATGGAACATCACAAGTTTTACATGCTTGCTAATATAATACGTAAGTTTTGTTTTAAATAATAAACAGAAAATTGTCTACCTCATTGCCCTTTGGCATCCTGGAACCCTACAGAAGCAGGATTCCCCAAACTGAACTTGCATCAAGCAGTGTTTGGGGCTGTAAGAGAAATGGAATTGGAGCCATCTGCCAAGTTAAACCCCAAAGAGTACACTGAAATGCTCAATGCCATTTTCAAGAAGACCTCTACTCTTGTATCGAAAGGAAGTAAAATTTGAAGTGGTCATTCCTGAACTCAGCTATTGGTCTGGAATTTACACAGAAAAAAAAAGTGGGAAGTCGAATTTGAGGCTTAGTTTTTTCCTGCATCCTTAAGAGCTTGACATATTCTGTGATGCTCTATCAGTGGGTCCTGATGGTGCCAGAGAAGTACTGCTGTCTCTGCTCACTTTACTACCTCCTTTGTAATACTCAGTGTTCAAACCGCCTTCACAAAGACAGGAGTATCAGCCCATCCCCCTGTACGGGCCCCTGTGATTTCTGGGAGCCGTAGAGAGCTGTAGGTGGGTAAAGTCAGATTTTAAACAGGAAGCGTTTCATATAAACAATTTTGTTAAATTACCTAAAGAAAGAAACCTGAATCCAAGGTTCTAGTAATACGTTGTGACCTTTTTCTTAACTAAATATTCACAAATTTGTATTTTTTCTTGTAAAGAGGGGCCCTCCGCCCAAACTGTATAAGCTGCCTTTCTTGAATAAATGAATGACTTGCATTTCTGCCATGTCAATTCTCTCCTTTACTGTTTCTAATGTATTTATAAGTTACATAACTATTACTTATGCCTCCAATTTTCCCCCTACCTATGCAATGTCCTTTTTTTAGGCCTTATCATCTCTGCTTCGATCTCCTATTTGTGTTTATATTCTTTTTTATTGAGTGAGGAATACTGGTTATCTAAAATGTTCTGTTCTCTGGCATATATATTCTTCCAAAACAGATCTTTTGTTTGCATCCTAAGCGCCTTTCCCCCTCTCCACTCTCCTTTTTATTTTTTCCTTGTCTGTAGGATTTCTACATAGTTCCCAGGTCAGTTTTTGTCAGCTTGTTTATCTATGACACGGGCAACTCTATCAATCTACCTAAATAGAGTGGGTTTCCTGCCACGTTGACATTGCCCTACTGGTATGTTGCCCCAGACCTGACCTTGTAGGCTTGATATCATCAGTGTCTGTCGCTTCTATATTAGGCTCTTCTGAGTGGGACTAGAGGTAGGGGCTGAGGTAACGGGCGAATTGTTTTCTATTCTCTTTCTTTGAACATTGTGAAATGCCCTGTGTTGGGGACTTTTCCTGGATCAGCGATATATATATATATATATATATATATATATATATATATTCAATGACATATATATTCAAATGACAGATGGCCTTACATTTCAGATCCTTCCTCCATACAAGAGGCCAGATGGCCTTTGGCAGTGACAGAGAATTATCACTGAGCAATTATCTCCCCCTGCCTCCCTCAGTGTCCTCAAGGTCAGAACTTGAAGAGGGAGGTCATGTCTGAAAGCAAACCTCAGTTTCTTCTAGCTCTGGCTGTGGTTCTGCTTGTTCCCAGGGGAAGGAGACGGGAGGGTATGTGAAATTCGGTGAACTGGACACTAGGCTACCCAATCCTTCCTGTATCTTCTCTTTTTTTTAAGCCTCTGTGACAAGCGGTGATTAGTTCCACCAGATTATGCCCCATTCTCCAGCCTCCTTCTCAACCAGAGATGGAAGAGAAAAATAATAAGTCTTGCACTCATTCTGGCTGTGTGTCCAAAAGAGTTCCAGAAGGACACTCTGAGTCTTCACCCTCGAGCCACTATGGCTTCCAGTCTGCTTCCCACTAAATTGAGAGGTTTTTTTTCAAAATTTCATTGACTCACCATCATTCTCACTGTTTCTATAGAGAACAGAACTTCCTATCTATTCTAGTTTCTTTCTAATTGTCCTGTCTCTCTGATACTTTGCAAAGTTTATGGTACGAGGATGAGTCCTTTATCTAGCTGCTGTTGCCATATACCTTGATATGTTTTTCTTCTTTTTTATTCATTTAATTAGTTTGAGGGGGGACATGTTATGACCATCATACACTTGACTATCTTACCCTAGGGGTCCCCAGAGCCTGCTTTTTCCCTACTGCTTTATAATATGCTATCAAGATTTATTAACCTATCCTATATTCAGAACACATAAAAGTCCTGACAAAAGAAATGCGTGTAAAAGTGTAAGGATATTAAAAGAATATAGTATTCCACTAATTAAAGTTAAATGTGAATTATTAGGAAAGACTCCCCAAAAGCACTATTTTTTTCCTTTAGGTTGAATTTTGAATGAAGGGATAGTCAAATATCAACAAAGAAGAGACAAAAGACTATGCCAAATGATAGGAAAGACACAGACATGGAAGGGGCAAGCCGGTGCAGGGGGTGGGAAGATTTTCTTTACTTATTTGAGGTAGATGCTAAAAAGGGGAGTGATGAAAACATGAGGATGATAACGTCAGGAAGAGCAAAGGACAGGTCGAATCAAGTTCCGTATGAAGGTGAGGAGTGTAGCCTTTACAGGCAGACCTATATATATATATAGGCATATATACAGACAAAAAACACTGTATATTCTTCAATAGGAAGAATGTGTCTTAGTTAAAAAAAAAAAAGAGAGAGATTATCCTCATCACTTTGAGAATGTATTTAATTAGAAAATAAGAACAGTCATACAAGCTTAAGAGGTTTCTGAATCAGTGAAAAATGAAAAGCTTGGCCTGGCTATCAAATTGGAAAGGAAGACATTAGAGAGAATGAATTACAGGTTTATCTGATGGACCAAATGTAGAAAGGGGGAGACAATGGTGACAATAAATAAGAAATACAGTCCAAAGTTTCTTGCCTGGGTGTCATAAGGGTAACAAAAAAAAATTTAGCATCTAGAATTATCAGCTTCCATAGGTATCATGGTACACAGTTTAATAACTACCAATTAGATTTACCAAATTAATTATGTTAGTACGGTTCTCATTATCCTTAGTTATGTTTTTGTCCTTATGCTCTCATATAGACCAAAACAAGTACATTAAAGTCTCCTGAATATTAATATGATTTTCCCTATTTCTCCTTATATCATCTGCAGATTTTGCTTTTTGAAGTGTTGATGTTATATAAGATATTAACAATTTTAAGTCTCTACTGCACACCTTAACATTACAAGTGGCCCTCTTTATCTTAATGCTTTTTGTCCTGAAATTAATCTTCCCTGATATCAAGATTACTAACCTTGTCTTATTTTAATGTGCATTTGTGTGAGATAACTTTGCCTATATTTTTATTTTTTACTTTCTGAATATGCCTCTTGTAGACTACAGCATGAAGTTATGCTTTGTTTTGTGAACCAATCCAAATACCTCCTTCTTTAAGTAGGTGAGTAGAGCCTCTTTACTTGTACTGCTTTCACAAATACATTTGATCTTAAGTCTTTTATATTATGCATTGTTTTATGGGTTTTAAAAAATATTTTACTACATGGTTTGTTTTCACTGCTTTTTAAAAAATGTGTATTTTTTTCTGATAAATTAGAAAGGTTTGTTTTTGTTCAAATGGCTATTTTGACAGTACCTATTGATTCCTTACTATAAACAACTGTAAATTAATATTCCTACTTTTCTTCCCCACTCAACTCTTTATTACCTGATCACATTAATATTCTTAATGTTTCCCTCTGTACTGTTAAATGTTCTTTTATCTCTAGTACTTGATTTATCAGCTTGAAATGATGTCTTTTGACCTAAGCGGGGAATTGGGAAACAATAAGGAATTCAGATTTTCACCTATAGTAGGAAAAAAGCAGCAGCACAGCTGGAGCAATCAGTGAGCGTTCAAGGAGGTGATACAACATAAATTTGGCTACCTTAAAAAACTGCATAAAAGATGTGGAAATAGACATGTTTTCTCCCACACCTTCAAAGAATACACTGCTATGCCCTGTAGAGTCAAAGGAGAGAACCAGACATAAAGGAAAATGGTCAGATGTTCCGCGAGGATAACTTTCAACATTCCCTTTGCAGAGGGACAGTCCTGGTGCCTCTGCTATCTAGAACCTCCCCATTTCATTAATTCGTTTATAAAGACAGTGAGAACAAAAAACAAGAGCTACACACCTCTCCCTCTCCTGACGTTAGAGAATTCCTCACTTTCTCCAGCCCGTTTCTCACGGTGCGGCGCTCCACTGTTATTCCCGCCATCCTCTCCTCCGTGCTTTACTTCACCTTTGTCTTCCACTGCTGCTGCCTGTGTGTCCCCCCTGTTGCCATTCCCAGGAGATACTTGAACATCTTCAGGAAAACCAGAACTTTCCAAGGGCTGACTGGGATTACCACCCAAGTAATAGCGAAATGGTCCATTGTTTGACGTAAAGCTATCTAAAGACTACAAATGTAAAGCACGTAGTTATACACCACAAGGTTTCCATCACAATCGAAGAATGACTGGTTTTAAAAGCGGTATTTTTTTAACGTTATTATAGAAAATATTATTTTTCTAAAAAATGTCTTCAATTCATATTCTGCCTCCCATCTGTAGGGGAGAAATGGGATAGAGATGATTTATATACAAGCAAAGAACTGAGATGTTTGGCAGCGAACTGTGCTCGTGACTCAGTCATTCATCCAAGAAACATTTAAATATCCAGAGTTACTGTATTCAAAAAACACTGTCAGAACACTGTAAATCAATTATACTTCAATAAAATAAAAAAATAAATTTAAAAATTTAAAAATTTTTAAAATAAAAAATAAAACAAAATTAATTTAAAAAATTTAAAAAGCACTGTGTTAGAACAGGGGTGGGAAAAGACCAGGGGGAGGATGTAAAAACAACAAACATAAATATAGCTGTCAAAACCACACTGGTCGTTATCAGAAAAAGTTGTCAAAGAGAAAAATAAAAACTTCATGTATTTTTAATGGTTTTCCAAATGTTAGTTTTCAATACCAAATCTTAACTGAAATTTGAAAAGTATTTCCACTTAAAATTTCAGTCCAACGTATTAGTCAATGTGAAGAACAGATTTATTTGTTCGAAATTATTCAATCTTCTTGACTGTTATCAATGTCTCAAACATAAGGACTAGCATAAGGAATCCACCTTCTGCCTCCCATCCCACCTCTCTCAGAATATTTATAAATGTAAATACATTATAAAATTTAAACATTTTTGAATATTCAGGAATTTTATATATTTTTTAATTCACAAAAAAAACAAAATACAAACGTTTAAACATGTTAGAGGTATGTTTTCAAAGTGGTGAACAGCATACACATCTGTTATTAACAGAAGTTATGCATGGAATTCTGATATATCACTTTGAAAATTTACCAATTAAAAAATGTCATTTTTACCTCTTCTTGTCCAAATTGCTCCATGGAATCACAGTAAACTTCACTGTCTGAATCACTCGTCAAATGCTGAATTGCTGAAACATCTTCAACATGATCATCATTTACATCTAAATATACACAAATGTCCGGGCAGAATAATTATTCTCTAATTGAAGACAAATGCATTTATTACATTTTCAAAATTTATCTACTCTATATTATTTTCATATTGGGAGATAAATTTGATTTACCATTTCATATTGGGAGATAAATTTGATTTACTTTCTTTTAACTTACCAAAATTTTAAATTTAGTCAGTAATTTTTATGTAAAAAGATTACAAAGTATTTTATCATAGAATTATAAAAAGACACTGTCCAGATCAAACTTATAAAAACCTAATAACTTTATAAGAAAAAACTGACTACTGGCTAGGACCCTAAATTTGGGATGCAACTGTGCACATTTGGTTGTTATATTAAGAAATGGTATTTCTTGGTTTCTCTAGTGAATTACAGCAATGTCAATAATTCACTGTATACACACTATAGGCTCACTCCTAGAGCCGTAACTTATGAAACGACTATACCTTATTTTGCTGACCTGAGAACAAAAATATCATGTAATTAGAGATGTGAGTTAAAAGAAACATCAGTAATAAAAGTAAAAATTTCAAAGATTTTATTTTAAAATTCCATACAAAAACACAATAAAAAATATTTCAAGAAAAATATAAAAGCCTTGGGCCTATTTCAGTCTTTCAAAGCTATAAACCCTTATAATATTAATAAACCTTAAGATGTTACTGAATAGAGGTTTTTAAAATTCTCAACAGCTCCTAAATATCCTAAAATTATTAAAAGAATATATTATTCATAGGAAAGAAGCCAGAGAAACAACTTTGATGTGACAGTACCTTGGTGAACGCAGACACCAGTTTTTTCAGTTTGCTCCAAGTTTTGATCTACAGATTTTACTGTCTCAGCGCCTCTGCCATCCAGGGAAGGACTGGCATGGATGTCGTTCTGTACACCCTGAACAAAGCTGTCTTTTTCATAGCCATTAGTGACAACGATTTCCAAGTTCTTATGGTCTGCAGATTTCTTCATCATTTTCTTATCTTTTATGTGAAAATGGAGAGATTCATAAAAATTCACTGTAGGAAAACTTCTGTACACTATGTTCTAATATCAGGTAGTCATTTCCCCAGCCTATCATAATCCATTTGAAGGGCTTCCTACGTGGATCAAAGAGATGGGGTGCTCCTTGAAAAGGGGTTAATTATATGCTGAGAGCTCACCCAAACTGTGTTCATTTCAAAACTGCTTCAGTTCCCTGTGAATCTTCTAGAACCCCTTTTAAGAGATAAATCTCTTGAGGTCTTTTCACTCTTTCGGGCATAGGCAAATTGCTCTATGAGACCCAGCCATATATAGGTCTACATAGCCAATAAAAAGAGCCTTCAAAGAAGGTATTATTTGTCAGCCTTTACTGGAAAGTGAAGGCAAAACTAAGCTGTATGGTTTGTTTTAGTGTCTTTCTGCCTCCCCTTTCTAAACTAGTCTCCCCAAGAATCACTAGTACTCTTACTCACAAGGCCCCCCTAATGTAGTACCCCACGATTCCAATGTTCCCTCTTCATCAGAATCTCTGCCTGTATCCTATTCTCTGGAATCCATGCCATTCTTGACAAGATATTGAGAATTTAACTTGTCTCCTCTCCTTGGTAACATATGCATATTCATATTGGAAACAATACCTTAAATGAATAAATTTCTAATGCAGCATTTCAGGCATTACATCTAGAGGAGTGGCCTATCCTTGTTTGCCTTCAATTAACATCAATCCATCTATGTTTAAGGTTGGCTGTCCCTGAACTCTGTAGTAGAGCCTCTTTGTCCACAACGAACCTGGTTATAGGGTCAACAGCCCACATCCCTCCACAAGCCCTAATCACACACAATGCCAAATAAGTCCAAACCTCTCCATAGCCTTTCACCTTAGTTAATGTAGAGTGATTAGCTCATAACCCAAAGATTACCGTTATCACTTTGTTCTGCTCCTTTCACGCCTTCCTTGGCCTCTTCTTCCTCAGATTCAGCTCCACTATCGCTGCTTTCAGCTTTACCATTAAGAGTTTTGGCATTTGGTGTAGAAGTTAGAACATTACCAAGATCTAAAATATGAAATGACCATTTAATCTGTAATGCTATAACACACAATCATGTTGTAATTTAAAAATAATACTGTAATTCACAAATAACTAATAAAATAATCTTGAAGTAAAAAGTTAGAATTTTAACATATAATGAACAGTATTATTTTCTTTGACAGTAAATATATGTACATTACATTAATTCCTCCAGTTATCAGTTCACAACAAAATGATAAAGCTATCTTAAATCCTTTCTGAACAAGGCAGTGGATAAATTATTTTTAAGGTAACATCGATCAAAATGTAAAGTTAAGAGATGAATGATCTTTAATACACAGTAAATGAAGAGACAGTTGCTATAGGCTAGCATGCTAAAAACATAAATAGCTTTGGCCCTAAAAGCAATCTTATCAATATTATAGTTGGACTACATTAAAAAGTTTTTTTTAAAAAATAACTTTATTTATTTATTTATTTTTGGCTGCATTGGGTCTTTGTTGCTGCGCACGGGCTTTCTCTAGTTGCGGCGAGCGGGGGCCACTCTTCGTTGCAGTGCGCGGGCTTCTCATTGCGGTGGCTTCTCTTTGTTGCAGAGCACGGGCCCTAGGCACACGGGCTTCAGTAGTTGTGGCACACGGGCTTCAGTAGTTGTGGTTCGCAGGCTGAGCAGTTATGGCTCACAGGCTCTAGAGTGCAGGCTCAGTGGTTGCAGTGCACGGGCTTAGTTGCTCCGTGGCATGTGGGATCTTCCTGGACCAGGGCTTGAACCTGCATGCCCTAAATTGGCAGGCGGATTCTTAACCGCTGCGCCACCAGGGAAGCCCCTAAAAGGTTTTTTATCCTTTTATTACCTTTAGGGCTTCAGGTGCACAACTTACATTATTATGTCTTTACAGTTAACCTTTTTTTTAAAAAAGCATTAGTAAATGTGATTAATCGCTTAAAAAGGCAAATTGTCCTATTACCCAAAGTCATACCTTGAGAGTAAATACATGCAAGCTTCTCAAACATTAACATGGATAGGAATCACCTGAGATCTAGTTAAAAGGAAGGTTCTGAATCAGTAAGTCTGGGGTAATCTAAGATTCTGGATTGCCATAAAGCTCCCATGTGATGCCAGTGCTGATGGTTACTAGACCCCATTCTGTAATATTGGGAATTATAGTTCCGTAACTCTGAGATACTGAAGGCATCCTAAGTGGCTCTTGGCCAAAAACAGTGGTCTTCCTCCATAAACTTCTGGGCTTTATTTTCAATTATACAAGTCCATTTTGGATGCTCCCATGCATCCCAAATAACATATAAAATCTCCATTCATCTTAAACAGCCAGGCCTATATTCTTATTCTTATTATATTCCCTAATTAGTAGAACTAAGGAGTAAAAATTCAACTCTATCATAGGCATTATGGTCTATTCTCTCTTAGAAAATCATTATGGCAGCATAGCTTTTGAATCTCCCTTACTCTTTCCCTGACAACCAGAAGAAAAAAAAAAAACTGACAAAAAAATAAATAGGGGACTTCCCTAGTGGCACAGTGGTTGAGAGTCTGCCTGCCGATGCAGGGGACACAGGTTCGTGCCCCGGTCCGGGAAGATCCCGCATGCCGCGGAGCGGCTGGGCCCGTGAGCCATGGCCGCTGGGCCTGCGCGTCCGGAGCCTGTGCTCTGCAACGGGAGAGGCCACAGCAGTGAGAGGCCCGCGTAACGCAAATAAATAAATAAATAAATAAATAACAGAAACACTCACCACCCACAGACACCTTCAACAAAACAAAGCATCAGGGAATCCCCAAAACCCCCATCAAATGGATGGTTGAAGCAAAACTACTTGACAGCATCACAGCAGCGCTGTGACGAGAGTTGCAGAAAGCACAGAGAATTACTAATAAGCCATACTCAACATCCAAACATCAACGTAGTACACCATATTAATAGACTAAAGGATAAAAGCCACAAGATTATCACAATGGATGCAGAAAAAGCACTTGACAAAATCCAATACTCTTTCATGAATATAACGCTGAAGAAATTGATAATACAAGAGAATTTCCTCAATCTGATAAAGGGCATCTAAGAAAACTCACTAGAATCATACTTAATATTAAAAGACTGAATGTTTTGTTGCTAAAATAGGGAACAAGACAAAGATGTCTGGGCTTCCCTGGTGGTGCAATGGTTAAGAATCCGCCTACCAATGCAGGGGACACGGGTTCGAGCCCTGGTCCAGGAAGATCTCACATGCAGCAGAGCAACTAAGCCCATGTGCCACAACTACTGCAGCCCATGTGCCTAGAGCCCGAGCTCTGCAGCAAGAGAAGCCACCGCAATAAGAAGCCCGCGCACCTCAATGAAGAGCAGCCCCCGCTTGCCACAACTAGAGAAAGCCTGCGCACAGCAACGAAGACCCAACGCAGCCAAAAATAAAATAAATTAATTTTTTTAAAAAAGGACAAAGCTGTCTGCTTTTGTCATCTCTATTTAATACTGTACTGGAAGTTCCAGTTAGGGCAATCAGGCAATAAAAATAAATAAAAGGCATCCAGACTGACAAGGAAGAAGTAAAATGATCTCTGCAGATGACATGCTCTTATACATACAAAATCCTAAGTAATCTACAAAAAAACTATTAGAACTAATAAATGGTCAAGCAAGGTTGCAAGATACAAGATCAATATAGAAAAATTAATTGTATTTCTAAAAGCTACCAACAAACAATCGAAAAATGAAATTAGAAAATTCAATTTACAATAGCAGCAAAAGAATAAAATAACTAGCAATTGAAATAAATTAAAGAACATTTAAATAAATGGATTAGAAGACAATATTGTTGAGATGACAATACTTCCAAAAGTGATCTGACTCATTGCAATCCCTAACAAAATTCCAGCTGGCCATTTTTGCAAAAACTGACGAGCTGATTCTGAAGTTCATAGGGACATGCAAGGAATCAAGAATAGTTAAAAATGGGAATTCCCTGGTGGTCCAGTGGTTAGGGCTCTGCACTTCCACTGCAGGGGGCATGGTTTCGATTCCCGATCAGGGAACTAAGATCCTGCAAGCCGTGTGGCACGGCCAGAAGAAAAAAGTATAGTCAAAACAATGTTGAAAAAGAACAAAGTTGGAGAGCTTACACTTCCTGATTTCAAAACTTACTATGTATGTATATTCTGAAAAACCCCATGTGACATAGATAATCTGTTCTACTGGGCCTAAACGGCTACTTTTAACAAGATTCTTTTTTTTTTAATAATACTTTAGTACTTTTTTTTTTTAACTTCAATCATTCTTTGGCAAAGACTAGTCCTTTATTTTATTAATTTATTTATTTATTTTTGCCGTGTTGGGTCTTTGTTTCTGTGCGAGGGCTTTCTCTAGTTGTGGCAAGCGGGGGCCACTCTTCATTGCGGTGCGCGGGCCTCTCACTATCCCGGCCTCTCTTGTTGCGGAGCACAGGCTCCAGACGGGCAGGCTCAGTAGTTGTGGCTCACGGGCCTAGTTGCTCCGCGGCATGTGGGATCCTCCCAGACCAGGGCTCGAACCCGTGTCCCCTGCATTGGCAGGCAGATTCTCAACCACTGCGCCACCAGGGAAGCCCAAGATTCTTTATTTAAGAAACAAACTCAAGATTGCAAACTGTCTTGCAACTTGGCAATATCTTATAAAATTGGAAACACTTATCAAACGCCCACATCCTTTGATCCAATGATTATATTTCTAATATAATTTCTTACAGATATACTTCCACATATGTAAAGTGACATTTGTACATGGTTACTTTCAGCAGCATCTTTTGAAGCTCAGAGAGGAAACAATCTAAATTCCATTAGAGTGGTACAGGTTAAATAAATTATGGTATAGGTCCGCATCCCTTACAACTCTTGGATCTAGATATGATTTGAAATCCAGAGTTTTCTAATTTTGCAAAGGTCATATACTATACAAAATGTATAGTATATGACACCTTCAACAGAGTCTAAGGCAGCTCTCACTAAAAAAAAAAAAAAAAAAAAAAAAATTAAGATATTTGTAGCAAAATATAACAGCCGTACAAAATAGGATAAAAACTTAAAATAGCCTCATGTCATTTAAGGTCAAGGTTTGTTCCTCCTGTTCATGTTAGGACAGGTTTTGCTCTCAAATGGGTTATCAAAAAAGCTTTATCAAGCCTTTTGAACTCTTAAATTATAGCTAAGGGATTATGGATCTGAGCCTTTATTATCATTTTTCACTCTTCCTTGTTTTTATAGCTAGTTGTTTCAACATTTGCCTCTGGCAGTAGGCTGGACACAACCAAAGCAGGTCCTGATTTATTCCCCTCTGCATCCTAATAACACACTTCACAAACAGAAAACATTTAATTTTTTTTTCTGACTTGAATAAGTATGAATTATAAAGAAGATTATTTGTTAACATTTGACCCCTCTAGGTAGACAAATCAGATTCAGAGGGTGTGGTACAGAGTTATGCCCAGTAAAAGTCACCATCAGTTACTATGGCGGACACAAACTGCAGGCCTTATGACAGAACAGGAAGATTACTGTTTCGATCAATTAGTAAAAGATGCCTTGTGAATGGAATGCCAGGAAAAAAAAAAGGATGGCCAGGCTGATTTTTTTTTTTTTTTTTTTTTTTTGTGGTACGCGGGCCTCTCACTGCCGTGGCCTCCCCCGGTGGGAGTACAGGCCCCCGGCGCGCTCAGAGGGTGTGGTACAGAGTTATGCCCAGTAAAAGTCACCATCAGTTACTATGGCGGACACAAACTGCAGGCCTTATGACAGAACAGGAAGATTACTGTTTCGATCAATTAGTAAAAGATGCCTTGTGAATGGAATGCCAGGAAAAAAAAAAGGATGGCCAGGCTGATTTTTTTTTTTTTTTTTTTTTTTTGTGGTACGCGGGCCTCTCACTGCCGTGGCCTCTCCCGTTGGGAGTACAGGCTCCGGACGCGCAGGCTCAGCAGCCATGGCTCACGGGCCCAGCCGCTCCACATGTGGGATCTTCCCGGACCAGGGCACGAACCCGTGTCCCCTGCATCGGCAGGCGGACTCTCAACCACTGTGCCACCAGGGAAGCCCCAGGCTGATTTTTATTTAAAACATATATAATTGTCATTTAGAATGACTCTTATGAGCTCATTTCACTGTTTTCTAAAACAATTTAAAGAGCAAATGTTTATGGTTAATACCAGCAAATCTGCAGATTATTCAGCTCCTGCTAGTACGTAAAAAGATAAGACTTTCAATTCGTTACTGAGAACATGAAAACAGAACTCTAAAAAAAAAAAAGACCAAGTGAGGTGAATTCACTGACATCTTGTTTTAGCTAGCTACACTAGAGTTAAACCATGCTATAAACATATTCACTTAAAATTAGCTAGCAAGTCATTTCAGCCATAGCAATAGCTAATATAATTAGCTAATATAATTCATAAAGCAAAATAGAAAATATGAAATATGAATCATAAAAATAAAACCATGAATTCTGTTACAATTTTGTATACAAATGAACCGTCTGTCATGTTTTAATAACCTAAGGGTAAAAATTACGGTTTATACCAACAAGGACCTACTATATAGCACAGAGAGCTCTGCTCAATATTCTGTAATAACCTACATGGGAAAAGAATTTGAAAAAGAATAGATACATGTATATGTGTAACTGAATCACTTCGCTGTACACTGAAACTAACACAACATTGTTAATCAACTATGTTCCAATATAAAATAAAAATTTTTTTTAAACTCTGAAAAAAAAATTAGGGTTTATAATATTTTGGAACTTTGTGCAATGTATTTGCTTGAAAGAAAACTCTTGAGTGAAAAGCCCATAAATTATATAAATTTGTGCAGAGTTCTTTTGACATATAAATTTTCAACCAAAGTTTCACATGGATTTCATTATTCCTACCTTCTAAGTATTTAGAGATTTTCTCCACTCGGACTGGCATGTGAAAGTAAAAAAAAAAAAAATTAGGCACATAATATAAATATTAATGCATGTATAATATATCAGCTGCTGAATGAAAAACTAGGTAAAAGACTCCAACCTGAGGTTAAATCAGAACTGCCACTCTTTTTGTCTTCTACAATTTCATAAAACGGACCAATGACATGTAGCAATTCTTCAACTTTTTCAGTCATTGGCATAGTTTCAAGAATCTGTAATCAAAAGAAACAAATCCTGTGAAAACAAACTATTAATGTGATCCACACTAGCACCAAATAATATATTTATAATTTACTTACCAATAACTTTGAGATTGGAAGTGCTTTTATAGACTCCTGAAAGTATCTATGTTAATTACATATTGATGCGTATACCACCCTAGGAAAATTTCAAGTAAAGATTTAAAAGCGTTCTCATTTTGAAAACTATTTTACATAAGCTTCGTGTAAAATTTTATAAAATAAGCTATAGATTGTGCATTAAGCACTAAAGGCACTAATGTAAAATAAAATAGAAAATTGTGGGGTTAGAGTAAAATTATTGTGTCTGTTCTTTAACACCAAGGTAGTGTTTTTAAAAGGGTGTTAAGTAAAGTAGGAAATGGCAACCACTTTCAGACAACTTCATAACTACGGGCCAATTTAGAATCATCAAGTTTAAACAGCAAGGTAAATCAGGTGAAAAAGTATTCAAATAAAGAGCCATCAACTGATGACTGACAAAGTATTTCTATATATGGAATATTTTGCAGATATTAAAAAGACTATGATTAGTTCTGTGTGTGCTGACTGGAAAAATATCTATAAATTTTTTTTTACAGGCAAAAAGCTAGTAGCTGCACAGTATGTTTAATATGATACCATTATTGGTTTTCTTTCTTTTTTTAAATAATAGGATATATATATACACACATATCTTTTCTGTATCAATCTACAAAATACAATTAAAAGTAATTACCACTAAATAGTTAAAATGGAGGGAATGAGGAAAGATTATAACAATATTTAAAGAAAAAAGAACGTTATCAAACCAAAGCTGTACATTATCGTTCTTTCTCTGCTTTTGAAAGACTCCTTTGTTCTGCTACTGATATACTTAACAGCCAAAAGAACTAAGCTCTGACCTCTTTTATAGAAAAACAAAGTCCACCAAATAAAAACTGTGAAAATGTAACAAAGTGCACAACTTTGAGCAATGCAGAAGACATTAAAACAAAACAAATTACTCTGAATCTACCAAATAAAAATTACCACAGAGATTAATACTATCAAAGCATCTGGCAAAAAAATATTCCTTTTTTACATATTTTCTCTATGTTCAAAGATTATTTAAGATTATTATACAGATCTAGATTTCACAACTTCTGATCCATTACCAACATATCAATACAAATGTTCCTTTACAAAAAGGCAGTAAGATCATCTTTAAAAATCCATGATTTCTTCATTAATTTGCTCCTTGAAGAGCTAGTTAATAAAGAATGCCCTCTTTACAAGTTAGCAGAGAAACTAAAAGCATCCTTGTCGTATTCTGCTTCTGAAGGATTTTTGCATTCACAGAAAAATGCTTGTTACTGATAAATCCAGTGATAGAAACATCTCAACTTATGAGTCAACACTTGTATGAGAACAATGTTGGGCAGTCTTGCTACCTATTTCTCATAAAAAGTTTCAAAACAGAAATGTTTTCAAGACAGCCCAGTTAAGTCCCACAATCCTGAGTAAGGGAAATCAGTATCTATATACTTTCTGCAGAAGTCAACGATAGAGAAAGATAAGAAAGATGAAAAAATGAAAACACGGGACTTCCCTGGTGGCACAGTGGTTAAGAATCCACCTTCCAATGCAGGGGACACGGGTTCGATCCCTGGTCCGGGAAGATTCCCACATGCCACAGAGCACCTAAGCCTGTGTGCCACAACTACTGAGCCTGCGCAGCCCACAAGCTACAACTACTGAGCCCGTGTGCCACAACTACTGAAGCCCACATGCCTAGAGCCTGTGCTCCACGACGAGAAGCCATTGCAACGAGAAGCCCGTGCACCACAACAAAGAGTAGCTGCTTGCCACAACTCGAGAAGGCCCGCGTGCAGCAACGAAGACCCAATGCAGCCAAAAATAAATAAAATAAAATAAATAAACTTATTAAAAAAAGAAAAGAAAATAGCATGTCCCCACAATGTGACACATCTGAAGGAAAAAACATTTACCTTAAGATGATCTTTGATGAGACAGATAAAGCCCTGATAAGCTCAATAATCTAGATTCTATATTCTAACATATTACAATCTCTTTGTTGCTAAAAACAAAGCAGCTAATTTTCTTGATAACAAAACTAAATCAAAGCTGCTCTAAATAGGGACCTCCCTGGTGGTCCAATGGGTAGGACTCTGTGCTCCCAGTGCAGGGGGCCCAGGTCCAATCCCTTGTCGGGGAACTAAATCCCACATTCATGCCGCAACTAAAGAGCCCACATGCCTCAACGAAGATCCCGTGGGCCACAGCTAAGACCCGGCACAGCTAAAATTAATAAATAAATAAATATTTTTAAAAAAAAACTTCTCTAAGTAGTTTTATTTTCTATTGTGAATTATTTTCCCTACCTTTTTCATTTCTTCAACGTATGCAATCATGGCTTCCTCTTTGGTCATATCACCCAATGAACTCCAAGCATCCCTAGAAATAAAATATCCAATTAATTACAGAAAGACACCTGATTTCAACTGCTCAGAATACAATTTATAGTTATTGCTATAAGATCATTAATTTAAAACAGGCTTTACTTAAAGCTATATTAATGTTTCCAAAGGATCTCTTTAAATGCACCACCTTGAACAAAAATATCACAGTGAATAAAATGGCAAATTAAATAGTAGCTAAAACTAATTAGTATAAAACCTATCTATAGACCATAGATTATAGGGACTACATTATATAGTCTCTATAATCTCTATATAGATTATAGAGACCATAGACTGTTCATAATTATTTGCTAAGAACTCTTTAAAAGTCTTTATATCATTATAAATAAGTGACAAAAATGAACATTTTAGAAACTCTACATGAACTGTCACAGTCATGTTTCAAATGAACAGAATATTTGGTTAATTTTTTTAAATTTATTTATTTAATTTATTTCTTTTTGGCTGCATTGAGTCTTCGTTGCTGCATGTGGGCTTTCTCTAGTTGTGGCGGCCAGGGGCTACTCTTCGCTGTGGTGCGCGGGCTTCTCATTGCGGTGTCTTGTCTTGTTGAGCAGCACAGGCTCTAGGCGCCGGGGCTTCAGTAGTTGTGGCTCGCAGGCTCAGTAGTTGTGGCTCACGGGCTCTAGAGCGCAGGCTCAGTAGTTGTGGCGCACGGACTTAGTTGCTCCGCATCATGTGGGATCTTCCCGGACCAGGGCTCGAACCCGTGTCCCCTGCATGGGCAGGTGGATTCTTAACCACTGTGCCACCAGGGAAGCCCATGCCTGCATTCTAGAGCCTGCGCACCTAGAGCCCATGTTCCACAGCAAGAGAAGCCACTGTAATGAGAAGCCCGTGCACCGCAATGAGGAGCAGCCCCCGCTCGCCGCAACTAGAGAAAGCCCGCGGGCAGCAACGAAGACCCAACACAGCCAAAAGTAATAAATAAATAAATAAATAAATAAAATTTGTATTAAAAAATAAGAGTCTAACACTTGAAAAATGGAAAAGGTTTCTTACTTCTAAAAAAAAAAGAAAATGTGAGGGACAGGAAAATTTTAAAGCCTCAAATAATGAGAAGAGCCCTTTGAAATTTTTGCCTAAAAAGAAAACCTCTCATTTTAGAGATATTTTCCAGAAGCAGTTTAACTCCACCAAAGGTCAATTCTCAGGAAAATCATTAAGTAAATAAATAAATTTTCTTCAAACAGATTAAATAACATATTGCTCTTACATTTAACCTAATATGACTAGTCATAAAGATCTTAGAGGAAAGCACAGGACTAAGAAATCCTCAAAGATGAGGTATCACCTCACACCAGTCAGAATGGCCATCATCAAAAAATCTATAGACAATAAATGCTGGAGAGGGTGTGGAGAAAAGGGAACCCTCTTGCACTGTTGGTGGGAATGTAAATTGATACAGCCACTATGGAGAACAGTATGGAGGTTCCTGTCTTTATATCATTATAAATAAGTGACAAAAATGAACATTTTAGAAACTCTACATGAACTGTCACAGTCATGTTTCAAATGAACAGAATATTTGGTTAATTTTTTTAAATTTATTTATTTAATTTATTTCTTTTTGGCTGCATTGAGTCTTCGTTGCTGCATGTGGGCTTTCTCTAGTTGTGGCGGCCAGGGGCTACTCTTCGCTGTGGTGCGCGGGCTTCTCATTGCGGTGTCTTGTCTTGTTGAGCAGCACAGGCTCTAGGCGCCGGGGCTTCAGTAGTTGTGGCTCGCAGGCTCAGTAGTTGTGGCTCACGGGCTCTAGAGCGCAGGCTCAGTAGTTGTGGCGCACGGACTTAGTTGCTCCGCATCATGTGGGATCTTCCCGGACCAGGGCTCGAACCCGTGTCCCCTGCATGGGCAGGTGGATTCTTAACCACTGTGCCACCAGGGAAGCCCATGCCTGCATTCTAGAGCCTGCGCACCTAGAGCCCATGTTCCACAGCAAGAGAAGCCACTGTAATGAGAAGCCCGTGCACCGCAATGAGGAGCAGCCCCCGCTCGCCGCAACTAGAGAAAGCCCGCGGGCAGCAACGAAGACCCAACACAGCCAAAAGTAATAAATAAATAAATAAATAAATAAAATTTGTATTAAAAAATAAGAGTCTAACACTTGAAAAATGGAAAAGGTTTCTTACTTCTAAAAAAAAAAGAAAATGTGAGGGACAGGAAAATTTTAAAGCCTCAAATAATGAGAAGAGCCCTTTGAAATTTTTGCCTAAAAAGAAAACCTCTCATTTTAGAGATATTTTCCAGAAGCAGTTTAACTCCACCAAAGGTCAATTCTCAGGAAAATCATTAAGTAAATAAATAAATTTTCTTCAAACAGATTAAATAACATATTGCTCTTACATTTAACCTAATATGACTAGTCATAAAGATCTTAGAGGAAAGCACAGGACTAAGAAATCCTCAAAGATGAGGTATCACCTCACACCAGTCAGAATGGCCATCATCAAAAAATCTATAGACAATAAATGCTGGAGAGGGTGTGGAGAAAAGGGAACCCTCTTGCACTGTTGGTGGGAATGTAAATTGATACAGCCACTATGGAGAACAGTATGGAGGTTCCTTAAAAAACTAAAAACAGAACTACCATATGACCCAGCAATCCCACTACTGGGCATATACCCTGAGAAAACCATAATTCAAAAAGAGTCATGTACCACAATGTTCGTTGCAGTTCTATTTACAATAGGCAGGACACAGAAACAACCTAAGTGTCCATCAACAGATGAATGGATAAATATGTGACACATATATACAATGGAATATTACTCAGCCATAAAAAGAAATGAAATTGAGTTATTTGTAGTGAGGTGGATGGACATACAGGCTGTCATACAGAGTGAAGTAAGCCAGAAAGGGGAAAACAAATACCGTATGCTAACACATACATATATGGAATTTGA
>NC_041224.1:24425344-24448479 GCF_002837175.3 Physeter macrocephalus | reverse complement strand
ATGTATGTGTATGTATAGCTGATTCACTTTGTTATACAGCAGAAACTAACACACCATTGTAAAGCAATTATACTCCAATAAAGATGTTAAAAAAAAAAAAAGAAAGAAATCCTCAAAGGAGTTTAAGGACTTCCAATGCAGGGTGAAGAAACTTAGCCATCAAAACATGTGGCTCTTAAAGACTTACTCTGCCAATTAGCACACTCTGTTCCTGACGTACATGACGTATGGTCATGTTAGACATCAGACATCCTGTTAGACATTTGTCACCTCTTCAATAGTGTTTAAGAACATCAAATGTTAGTCAACTGGAAACATGGCAGAGGTATTTTGTGATTCTATTAAATACATTAAAAATGAAATTTCTATTCAAGTACAGTGGGACAGGAGTGACAGCTTAGAGAAAAAGTAAGGCAGAACCTGAGTCATGTTCCTAGTTATTTATTATCTCAACGGCTCAAAGCAAACAAGGTCAGCTGACAAGCAAGAGGTAACTCTTCTTGGCAGGTAAAAGAGGCAGGAGAGTCTGTTGTTTCTTTAATGTAGTTTGGGACTTATTCTTGGCATAATAAAAAGAACAAACTCCATAAAAGGAAACACTAATTGAAAATGCTTCTATATCTTTGATAAATCTACATCTTTTGGTTTTATTGTCTTCTTTTCTTCCCCAAGACCTTCCTATTTGTGTGAAATTGTGTTAAGAGCACACAGAGGGGGTTTCCCTGGTGGCTCAGTGGTTAAGAATCCGCCTGCCAATGCAAGGGACACAGGTTCGAGCCCTGGTGCAGGAAGATCCCACATGCCGCGGAGCAACTAAGCCCGTGCGCCACAACTACTGAGCCTGCACTCTAGAGCCCGTGAGCCACAACTACTGAGCCCGCGTGCCACAACTACTGAAGCCCGCGTGCCTAGAGCCCATGCTCCACAACAAGAGAAGCCCGTGCACCGCAACAAAGAGTAGCCCCCACTCACTGCAACTAGAGAAAGCCCACGTGTAGCAATGACGACCCAACGCAACGAAAAATAAAGAAATTTATTTAAAAAAAAAAAATTTTGTTTAAAAAAAAAAAAAGAGCACATAGAGGATAAAAATGTATCCAGTACCTAGAATACTTTGTGCACAGAATCCATAACCACATAAGTAACAGTCATATGATAATTATGTCATTAAACTCAAAATTCTTTCATAGCTCTCTACATAAAATTACCATTTATATCTTCCAATAGGATCCCAGAATCCAGGCCTTGATAGTTTACAGGGTCCTTCAGTTGCCTGCTTATAAAAGCTATAGAACTTGAGCATCATTTCATTTGTTGGCTGGAATGAACCTATTGGAAACATACATTAAGTAAGATCACTTGGAGAACACAATTGATGAGCTAATGCTTAGCTTACTAACAGTGATTTTTTAATATTTCATTAATAGTTGAGACAATTTATTCTTATTTTACAGAAACAAAAGTTATGGCTCAGTTTATTTCTTTGATTTGAAAAAACTCTGAGATTTTACACTTTAATAACAACGCCTAACATAGTTCAATAAATAAGAGAATAAACGAATAAACGTGTTGTAGATGTAACCAAAATAACTGGCAAATGTCATTTTTTAAAAAAAAAATTAAAATATAGAATAACTGTATCATGCAACTATAATAAGGTATTTCTATTAAAAAATTGTGCCAAACCACACTGACTAGCACAAATGAAAGTTAAATGTATACTCTGCTTAATAAAACTGCAACAGTAAGAAATTCAACTTCTCTTGGCCAAATTTCCGATTTCTCAGGGGATTAGGAACTTTGGCTAAAGCCAACCAGTGTGTACTGTGGTAGAAAAAGAATTAATCCAAGATAAAATAGATTTCTCACTTCCTACCTCCATAGTTTTGGACATGCCAATTTTTTGAGGATCAGTCTTCACATGTTTCTAGCTTATCAATAAACTTTTTTATGTTTAAAGTTTTCAAATTGTTCGAACAAGTGCTATAAGTTGCAATACTCTTAATGAGAGAGAAAAATTGGAATATAAATGTTTTATAATAACTAACTGGCTAAATAATTATGATATACATAAATTATGGCATTATTTATAACTACCACCCTTAAAAATTTTACTGTAGAAAAATATAAAAAAAGCATGAGAAAAGTTTCAAGATCTACTATAAAATGAGAGTTAAACAGCAGTTTAAAACAGCATATACAGCACAATCCATTTTTACAAAATAAGTACTTATATACTTAAAAAGCAGAGTAGAAGGAAACATGTCAAAATGTTAAAAGACGATAGATATCGCTGTCATAGGCATATAGATTTCTTCTAGTTTCTTTTTTGCTTATTTGCATTTTAAAAAAATTTACATTTATTGTGCATTACTTTTGTTCCAAAATTTATTATGAAAACAAAAATTAAAACTGAAAAAAGATGTTTTTAAAACTTCATAGATTGCATAATAATCTGATAATATGTAGTAATCAAAAGCTAGTAGTTTATAAACATTGTGAAAATTACAACACAGACAAGCTGAGAGCTGGTGTTTCAGGTTTGGCCAGGAGTGAATAATTAATTCCAAAATCACAATAATAAATTATCTACACACTATATGCTCATTTAGGAGTATCCATTAGCTACAGTGTTTCAATGATATAGTCTTTATATAGCAGAGGGGAAAAAAATGGAGAAACTATAGTTAAAAATGGTTACCTATTTAAATGACACAAACCTAAAATTAAAACATCAAAAGCCTCATCTCATAATAGCTTCAGTAAGTCAATCAACTGAGATTTAAAAGTTTATTGGTTAAGGTGAGTAACATATACATTAGGTTAGAGAAAAAACTAATAACATATATTGAATATATTCTGTGTATAAGACACTAGATAAAGTATAGTCTCTGTCCTCAAGGTTCTCACACACAACATCTTACAGAAAAACCTGAACAAACTTTTTGGCCAACCCAATACATTTGCTATGTATGTGTTTAAAACATTATATAGGAAAATAAATTTCTAAAGGTCAAGGGCATACCAAACATAGGTGCTATAGGATTCATTATAACTTTATGCCATAGATAAAGATTAAGCAACAAGCAACAAAAAAACTATAAGAATATTTGCAAAATAATCCAGGACAGATGACACAACTTAAAAGTTTTACTATAAAACTATTTAATGATTCATTATAACAATACTTCTGCTTCAATTATTATCAATTTAGCTTCAGGAGATAATAGTACAGTACTGAACATTGCCCCACCCAGCTGCCCTTTGGCAGAGGTTCTTAACTTGGCAATACCTTCTTAAATGTTATATAAACACAAATTGTATTTACACTTACATGGGTTTTCTAATAAGTGATATATGGTGTCAGCAAAGATAGCAAACTATCAAGTCTAGCTCTATCAATTTTCAAAAAATATAAAAACGTGTGGTTTAGAAGTAAGGATGAAGGTACCATTTAAACAAAACTTAGAATCATGCCTTCCTGTAAACTCTCTTCATCAGACATTAAAAAAATCAATACCTAAATAAGTTCCTATGTTATTTCTCTACATTTTGTTCATTCACTCTTTTCTTTCAATCCCTCACATGTCCTCCTCCAATTTCGTGTTTGAGATTACAAAAGGAAAGCTATTTTGTGTATATTTGTTTTCAAAACCTTTTGTATCTGCACTTAATGAATGTTTGTTAATGGTATGGAACATTCATTACTTAGCCAAATGATAATTAATGAAAATAGGGAACATGACATTAAATACTATAGTTAATATATTAGTGTTATATTTAGTTAGTTTTACACTCTGGCACAATGATAGTATCATTAAAAAAAATATACGTTTGGGCTTCCCTGGTGGCGCAGTGGTTGAGAGTCTGCCTGCTGATGCAGGGGACACGGGTTCGTGCCCCGGTCCGGGAAGATCCCACATGCCGCGGAGCGGCTGGGCCCGTGAGCCATGGCCTCTGAGCCTGCGCGTCCGGAGCCTGTGCTCCGCAACGGGAGAGGCCACAACAGTGAGAGGCCCGCGTACCGCAAAAAAAAAAAAAAAAATACACGTTTATTGTGGAAAAATACACGTTTATTGCAGAAAGATATGAAGTGAAAAGTCAAATTCCCCCTTTCCAAGCCTCTCCACTGAAAAAATATTTGAATAACGGCCTTAAACTTCCCAATATTTGTCAAAGACATAAAATTACAAATTCAGAAAGCTCTGCAAAACCCCAAACAGCATTAATATGAAGAAAACCATACCAAGACAGATCATAATCAAACTGCTCAAAACCAACGATAAAGAGAAAAATCTTGACAGAAGCCAGAGAAACGACAGGTTAAATATGAAAGAACAGCTCCAATGACTTTTCACCCAAATTGCAAAGGTCCCAAATGAGTATGAAAAAGAGAACACTAGGACCATAGAACAGGTTTTTTTTTTAAGTAGTAAATATATATGTACTTTTTAAATAAGAGAAATCGTTTTACAAATGAATATAGTTGTTCTTTCCTTTCTTTCCCTTCATATCAAAAGTTTTCAAAAAGTAGACTTTATGAGCATGCGGCCCTAGGCATCCCCATCCCAGATTTTTTAAAAACATACCCAAATCCGCAGTCATTAAGGGACTTTTCTTTTCGACAACAATATAAACTGCTTAAAATCTGGATAATACATTTGTCTCAGGCTTGAAAGATCAGCAGGCAATTAATTCCCATCCGACACCTCCCCTTAAATTACATGCCTTTTCAACGCAAAAAAAGAAGTAGGTTAAATAACAAGACTAGAAGCAGAAAGAAGGCTAAAGGAGGTGAGATTCAGAAACTGGGGCCTCAAGCCTCTGCAGAAGGCTTGTCCAGCCGGGCCCAAGTGCACGTACCATTTTTCGGCAAACTCTGGATCACCTTCACCGCCGCCTCAAACCGGGTTTCATGCACGGATCTCGTGTCCGCCATCTCCAGCCTCCAGAGCCGGCCCCGGTCCCAAGGTCTGTCGGCTGGAATCAGGCAGCAGCAGCAGCACCAGCTTTCCCAGGAGCCTGCATGAAACTGGAACATGGAGCGCAGCCGCGTATCAACATGCCCAAAGGGAGGAGGACCCGGAGCGCAGCTAGTCAGTTCCCCGCGGCCCTGCCCTATCCAGGCCACACAGTCTGAGATGGCCCGGCTTCTTCCTCCTCCCCGGGGCGTGACCTAGGCTGGGGAGGCCGGGCCGCCCAGACAGAAAAACAACTCACCGAGAGGAAGAGCATCTCTAGCAGAAGGCGGAGGGGCCCCGGGCACTGGTGGTCGCTGTGCCACTGACCCACCCGCAGGACCCTGGAGGAGCGGCCACACCCCCCATCCCGGCGAGGTCCGTCTGTCGGTCCGCGCCCTCCCCGCAGCCCCGCCCCAGAGTCTTGGGGGGACCCACTCGCTACCGCCACCGTCGCCGCGCAGCAAACTCCACCCACCCGCCCAGCAGCCTTGGCGATGACGCGCGCCGTCTGTCTGTCCCTGGAAAAGGGCCAGAGAAAGCGGAAAAGAGCAGCGAGATGGATCGGCGGAGGGCCCCCGGCTCGCTGTTTGAACAGGCCCGACCGATGTGTCGGCGCCAGGGCAGCCGAGGCGGGGTTGCAGCGCGTGTGGGCACCGCTGGGCAAAAAAATGACTGTGGTCCCCAGCGCCTGTCCTCTCTTAGGTTAAGGTTTGAGAAAGGTGATGGGACTTAAGCAAAGAGGTTTAGATCCAGAGAGGCCTGGTGCGAACCTTAAGTTCTGCCATTTAAGTTCTGCGACCTAGGGCAAGTTACTTAGCCTCTCCAGCGGCAATCTTCCTAACACCCGAAAGGGTAGATGAAAGGATTAGGGATGCTGGATGGAGGTGCTTAGCAGTGCTTGGCTCGCAGGTCTTCGACAGCTTTAGCCGCCCCGCGACAAGGACGTCCGAGCAACAACCAAAGGAGAGGGGAGGTTGCCCGCTACTTAGACTGGGCGGGGGGAGGGAGAGCACCTTCCCTTGCACCACCCCCGACTTCGATCCCCAGGGATCCGGGCTCCGTACAGCTCCAGCTCGAGCTAATGGGCGACAGGGCGTGGGGGAGGGGCGAACGAGGGACCAGTACGGATCATCAACCCTAGAAAGAGGTACCCTGGGCCTTCACCTTTCTAGCACATCGCCCCGCGTCCTCAGGCATCTAGGAAGCGCCCCCAGGCCCAACGCGGGGGTACTGCTATAGGTTCTGGGTGTGGAGTCCTGCGGTCCGGAAATCCCAAAGTCGCCAGGTCCCTTTGTCAGTTCGGGATGGGTTAGGAGGGTGACTAGTCAAAATCTAGGCGCAGACTCTAAGTTACTTTTCCCTTGTAGCCGCAGTGCCGGCATTTACCTTGGTATTGCCGGGCAAGGCCTGTCCGGTAAGGTCCCCGACGCCCGCCCCTCGCCCTGCCCCGCGGGCTTGTGGGAAATGTAGTCCCCGCTCCAGGCGCTTCCGGACACCTCCCTCTGGAGGCGGGCGTTCCTCCCACCTGTTCCGGTTCGTTGTCTCTGTCCCGCAGATGCTGGAGCCGTTGCGACGGAAATCCCGCCTTCCTGCTGCGTCGCACTTTGTGCTACCTCAAAACACCACATCCGCTTCCAGCCAAGGGGATAGACACTAAGTGGTGCCTTTCAGAGGTATCCCGGTGGGACTGGACTGGAGTCGGAGAACTGGGGTCTTATTTCTTGCTCCTGATGCTTACTAACTTTGAGATCGTGTGCTGTTAGATTACCGTCCAGGTAATTAAAACTACGGTTTACTGAGTGCCTGATACTTGCCAAGCACATAACATGTATTCCAAAAACGCTGTAGGGTGTTTGTCAATGAGGAAATTGAACCATATTAACTCATTTGCCCAAGGTCAAGTAGCAGTTAGTACAGGAGGAAGTAGACAGAGCCAGGAGTCAGTCAATGCAAAAAACTCTTGCTTTATATCTTGGACTTTTTCCAGGACACCAGAGTGTAAGAAACTAACAGTGTCCAACTAGGGAGATTTTATGTGTTTACTATCTACCGCTTCCTCTACTCTTTCCTTGCTCTTTTATTATATATCCTTTTCAGTTCCAGTCAGTCGTGCATACTTATCAGAGGGCTTGGGTATTCATTTCGTATCTAGGACTTCATTTTAGCAACTGTTCATTAAGCTTATGTAATAAGCGAATTTACAGTACATTGGTCTTTAAGTTATGATGAATAAGAATTTTTCTGCCAGTGACTTCTGTTGTATTTCCATTTGCTGGTACTATGAATTTCCAATCAAGGAGAATAGCATAAGGAGAAAAGAAATTGAGGTTATTCAGGTAAAGGTATTTAAAAAGTAGCTCCTTCTTGTAGCTGTGCTGGTTTAGATGTGGTACTTCCTACTGAAATGTAATGATGAATATGATGGATTGAATCAGTTCCTAAGGTGCCTTCCAATTATGTAATCCTGTAATTCTACCTAAAATACATCTCATGGAACACTAATGCCTTTTAGTACTTTTAGTACAGTGCCTAATATGAAGCATTTATTTTAAATTGAGATATATTGACATATAACAATATATTAGTTTCAGGTGTACAACATAATGATTCGATATTTGTATGCATTATGAAATGATCACTGCAGTAAATAAAGCATTCTTGATCATGTATTTCTAGAGATATTTTAATTAAGAATGGGTCCACTTCTTACACATGACCACAAGAAAGGTAAAATAGTACGTTTAAGGGTTTTAACAAACATAAAGGAATAAATATTAAAATAATAAGGATTCTCTTAGATGCTCCTTCCTTTACAAACATTTTAAAAGTCCTGCTATGTCTCATGTAATGTCATTGACACTGAAGTTACAAAGCCTTTCAGGGAACTTAGTCTAGTGTGGGAAACAGACATGTAATGTAATAATTACACCACAATGCAGAAGTGTTAAAACTGAAAGATATAAAAAACACTATATTATGTGTACCAAAAGTCAACTACAAAAGTGTTCATAATAGCACTGTTTGCTAACAGCCCAAACGTGGAAGCAACTCAGTGACCATCAACAGTGGAATAGGTAACTATGGACTGCTGAAGAGCAATGAGAGCAAATGAACTACATCTGTTCAGCATCTTCTGTGAATCTCAGAGGCACAAGGAAAAAGAATCTAGATTCAAAATAGACCATATTGTATGATTCTGTCTACATAAGTTTCAAACAGGCAAAACCAACATATGTTCGAATTCAGGCTGGAGGTACAGTATCTGGAAATGGGGAGAGGGAACTTTGAGGTTCTAGTATTGTTCTATTTCTTGAGTTAGTTGCTTTTCACAGGGGTACAGGGGTATGTTCACTTTGTGCAACTACTGAAATGCATAACTAAGATTTGTTTATTTTTCTTTGTATATGTTATCGTTCAGTTAAAACTTTCATTTAAAAAATTTAAGTGCCATGGGAACAAGAGAAAGATTAAATCTATGTGACAGATGAGGGGGATGTCACAGAGGAAGCCACTTTTTAGGTGGTTCTTCTGGAATGGGGAGAGAGTCATTCTAGGTAGAGGTAGAAAAGCTAAAACAGGTGATCATTCTGTAATGTGTAGAAATATCGTTATCACTGTGTTGTGCACCAGGAACTAACATAGTGTTGTAGGTCAATTATACTTAAAAAGAAAAACAAACTCATAGAAAAAGAGACCAGGTTTGCAGTTACCAGAGGTGGGAAGTGGAGGGAGGAGGAATTGGATGAAGGTGGTCAAAAGATATGAACTTCCAGTTATAAAATAAATACTAGGGATGTAATATACAACATGATTAATATAATTAACACTGCTGTATGATATATATGAAAGTTGTTAGAGTAAATCCTAAGAGTTCTCATCACAGGTAAAAAATACTTCTTTTTCTTTTTTGTTTATTAAACTTCCTGTGATAATCATTTCAAGATGTATGTTAAGTCATATCATTATGGTGTACACCTTAAACTTATACAGTGTTGTATGTCAATTATATCTCAGTAAAACTGGAAGAAAAAAGCTAAAACAGTACACCATATGTCATTAGCAGCAAGTTTGTTCACATGATGGCAACATAGTTATGAGGGAAGGTGGATCAAAGCACTGGATGAAAGGTCAAAGCACTGATTGAGGCCGACTTGAAGGTCATATATGCCATGCAAAGGAGTTTGTACTTTGTTATGAATCCATGAAGACTATTTTTGTATCAGCTACAGTCTGGTTAGGAAAGCAGAACTACTATGATTGATACGGTATAAGAGATTTTTTTTTTCCTTTGGATTTATTTTTGGCTGCGTTGGGTCTTCGTTGCTGCACACAGGCTTTCTCTAGTTGTGGCGAGGGGGCTACTTTTCATTGCAGTGCGCAGGCCTCTCATTGCAGTGACTTCTCTCGTTGCAGAGCATGGGCTCTAGGTGCGCGGGCTTCAGTAGTCGTGGTACGCGGGCTCAGTAGTTGTGGCTCTCAGACTCTAGAGCACAGGCTCAGTAGTTGTGGCTCACGGGCTTAGTTGCTCTGTGGCATGTGGGATCTTCCTGGACCAGGGCTCGAACCCGTTTCCCCTGCATTGGCAGGCGGACTCTTAACCACTGCGCCACCAGGGAAGCACGGTATAAGAGAGCAATTACAGGGATTAGAGTTTACATAACTGTGGGAGCTGATAAAGAGGCCTTTGAAACACTTTGCCTCTGTTTCTGGAGATGAGGCTAAAATGGCTATAGGTCAGCATATCTTATAGTCAGGAACTGGTGTGAAGGACTGAAGAGCAAACTGAGACCCCTAAGCACAAACTGAAACCAATGTGGACAAATTGAATCCTATGTTATCTCTCACTGCTTCTAAATTCAGTGATGTGCATATAACCTTCAGAACAAAATGGTACCAGTCTCCATGGAGCTGAACTCATGCCTGACCTAAGACCCAGAAAAGCTGTGTGTCAAGCTGCTACTCCATGCCTGGTATCCTTCAGAGCTGCTTCACTTCTGCCTGCCAAACCTCACATAAATTCATCTGGGAGGGGACTTCCCTGGTGGTGCAGTGGATAAGAATCCACCTGCCAATGCAGGGGACACAGGTTCGATTCCTGGTCCGGGAAGATCCCACATGCTGCAGAGCAACTAAGCCCGTGTGCACAACTACTGAGCTGGCACACCTAGAGCCTGTGCTCCACAACAAGAGAAGCCACCCCAACGAGAAGCCCATGCCACACAACGAAGAGCAGCCCCCATTCGCCGCAACTAGAGAAAGCCCATGCACAGCAACAAAGACCCAACGCAGCCAAAAATAAATAAAATAAAATAAATAAAAATTTTAAAAAATTCATCTGTTAGATACAGTTCTAGCTTCTCCAAGAATGGTGACCCAATACAAATTCACCACAGTTATTATAATTATTACTTGGAGTGGCCAAATTTTATTCCAGAAATATATAGAAAGATAAACATTAAAAAATCTAACAGGGACTTCAGTGTTGGTCCAGTGGGTAAGACTCCGTGCTCCCAGTGTAGGGGGCTGGAGTTCAATTCCTGGCTGGGGAACTAGATCCCACATGCATGCCACAACTAAGAGTCCACATGCCGCAACTAAGACCCGGTGCAGCCAAGATAAATATAAATAAATAAATATTTTTTTAAAAAGAGTTCTCATCACAAGGAAAAAAATTTTTTTTTAAAATCTAACCTAGGGCTTCCCTGGTGGCGCAGTGGTTGAGAGTCCGCCTGCCAATGCAGGGGACACGGGTTTGTGCCCTGGTCCGGGAAGATCCCACATGCCACGGAGCGGCTAGGCCCGTGAGCCGTGGCCGCTGAGCCTGCGCGTCCAGAGCCTGTGCTCCGCGACGGGAGAGGCCAAAACAGTGAGAGGCCCGCGTACCGCAAAAAGCAAACAAACAACAACAACAAAAAAATCTAACCTAAATAAAAAGAGAAAACGAAAAGACAAAACAAAAACCCAACCTTGGCTGTTATTCGGAAATACCATCTGTTATGGACTGATTGTTTGTGTCCGCAAAATTCATATGTTGAAGCCCTAACCCCCAATGTGATTGTATTTGGAGATACAATAGGACCTGTGATAAAGGCTAAATGAGGTCATAAGGGTGGGACCCAAATCCAATAGGGTGGTGCCCTTATAGAAGAGGAGGAGACACCAGAATTCTTTCTCTCCACTATGTGAGGACATAGAAAGAAAGTACCTATCTATAAGCCAGCATCTTGACCTTGGGCTTCTCAGCCTCCAGAATTGTAAGAAATAAATTTCTGTTGTTTAAGCCACCCAGTCTATGGTATTTTATTATGGCACACTGAATGGATAAAGACACCAGCCATACTTCTGAAAGACAGCCAGAGAGGAAAAAGAAATGAGGCATAAATATAAGAAAGGAAGAGACAAAATTTTTATTTTTGGATAATAGAATTGTCTAGAAAAATAATATTGAATAAGCTAAAATGCTATTAAAATTAATTTGAGTTCAAGAAGATGAATACTTTGAGATAAATATACAAAATCTATAGTTTTGTAATATTGGAATGCAGAAGTCAAGGCCAGACAGATTAAAGACTTAAATATAAAAAGCAAAACTAGGGGCTTCCCTGGTGGCACAGTGGTTAAGAATCCTCCTGCCAGTGCAGGGGACATGGGTTCGAGCCCGTGTGCTACAGCTACTGAGCTTGCATTCTAGAGCCCGCGAGCCACAACTGCTGAAGCCCGCACGCCTAGAGCCCTTGCTCCGCAATAAGAGAAACCACCGCAATGAGAAGCCCGCGCACCACAATTAATAGTAGCCCCTGCTCACCGCAACTAGAGAAAGCCTGCGCGTGGCAACGAAGACCCAACACAGCCAAAAATAAGTAAATAAAATAAATTTTAAAAATTTTAAAATAAAAAAAATAGAAAGCAAAACTACAAATTCTTAAACGATAAAGACATTCTTAGCTAATGCAACAAGACAAAAACAATATGAATGAGATATAAGAATCAGGAAAGAAAAAATGAATCTTTCATTATTTGCAGGTGATATGTTTGTCCACATAGAAAATTTAGGGAAGGGAATGCCCTGGCGGTCTAGTGGTTAGGACTTGGCACTCTCAGTGCTGAGGCTCAGGTTCAGTCCATGGTTAGGGAACTAAGATCCCACAAGCCGTGAGGCGCAGCCAAAAAAAAAAAAAATTAGGGGAAGCAATACTTATTATAGTGAAGAAAGTGTTCAGCTGAACATAAGGTCAATCAATAATGATCCCTTAAACCAACACTAATCAATTAGTGTAATAGAAAAATATTGACAACAGCAATACATTCCAAAGTACTAGGAACAAATAAAAAATGTGTAATACCTTTATGGAGAATAATGAAATTTATCAATGGGAAAAATTATCAAAATTTATCAACGCAGCCAAAAATAAAATTAATTAATAAAAAAAAGTTCTTAGAAGAAAAATAAAACAGCTGCTACATTGCACAACACCAAAGGGTACCATTCGTGTTTTAATGGATATTAGTTGATGCCCCCCGAAGTCATGCAGCACAGTGGTCTTGTTTATATGATTAAGTGTTAAGGAAAGGTTTACATAACAAGCCCCCCAAAATAGAATTGTGAAAAGAAAATATGGATACTTGTCTTAGCTTAGGCTTGCATTAACTAAATACCACAGACTGAGTGGCTTAAACAACAGACATTTATTTCTCACAATTCTGAAGGCTGAGAAATCCAAGATCAGGGTACTAGCTGCCTGGAGTTCTTGGTGAGAGGCCCTTCCCTGGCTTGCAGGTGGCTGCCTTTTTGCTGTCCTTTCCTCAGTGTGATGAATGCTCATTGAGAGAGAGGTCTCTTTCTCTTCATCTTCTTATAAGGGCACTAATCCCATCATGAGAGTCCCCAAGTTCATGAACTAATCAAAACCTAATTACGTCCTGAAGTCCCCACCTCCAAAAACCATCACACTGAGAATTAGAGTTTCAGAATAGGAATTATTCGGGGCAGAATAAACATTCAGTCTACAATATGTTTTACTACATCCAAATTGAAAAGTTTGGTGTGAAAGAAGATATATATATATAACTAAAAGCATGCTACCGATTTGGAAAAAAATCTTTCAACATACTTTTAAAATATAAATTTATTTATTTTAATTATTTATTTTTGGCTGCGTTGGGTCTTTGTGCTGCGCACGGGCTTCTCATTGCGGTGGCTTCTCTTGTTGCGGAGCACAGGCTCTAGGCTCTCGGGCTTCAGTAGTTGTGACACACAGGCTCAGTAGTTGTGGCTTGCGGGCTTAGTTGCTCTGCAGCATGTGGGATCTTCCCGGACCAGGGATCGAACCCATGTCCACTGCATTGGCAGGTGGATTCTTAACCACTGCGTCACCAGGGAAGTCCCTCAACACACATGTTAAGTGATAGTCTCTATATCCAGCTCCCTTCTCCCTTGTCTCTATGGAGGTTATAAAAAGCTAAGAACTCAATTTCCTAGACTCTCCTACAGCTAAAGGTAGCCATGTGTCACTGTTTTGGTCTGTGAGTATAATGGCAGTTGCTGGATAGTGCTTCTGTGAAGGATTTTTTACAGGTAAAGATTTAGTTGGCTTGCCTCTTTGCCTTTTACCCTCATTCTTCTTTTTGCGGAGCACAGGCTCCGGATGCGCAGGGTCAGCGGCCATGGCCCACGGGCCCAGCCGCTCCGCGGCATATGGGATCTTCCCGGACCGGGGCACGAAATCACGCCCTTGATGACATCATGAATACCAGCACCAGCCTTGTTTGGTCTATTTGTCCTTCCAAATTTCCTGAATATAAAAATATAAACGGGCTTCCCTGGTGGCACAGTGTTTGAGAGTCCGCCTGCCGATGCAGGGGACACGGGTTTGTGCCCCTGTCCGGGAAGATACCACGTGCTGCAGAGCAGCTGGGCCCGTGAGCCATGGCCGCTGAGCCTGGGCGTCTGGAGCCTGTGCTCCGCAACGGGAGAGGCCACAACAGTGAGAGGCCCGCGTACCGCAAAAAAAAAAAATATATATATATATATATATACATATATATAAACATCAGAAAGCTGTTTGCAATAGTAAACAGCTTGAAACAACCAAAATACCTTCAAATGGAGAATGCATAATATAGTGTGGAACATTTAAACAATGAGATACTATACAGTGATGAAAAGGAATGGACCATTCGACTGTGAATCACAAGAATATAAGGTTAAGTGGAAAAAAAATTTGTAGAATATATAAAACACAAAAAACAGAATTATAAATTATTTATACAAATGTAATGTGTAAAATATTTTTCAATAAAAAGATAAACACTAAATTCATGCTAGTGATTGCCTTGGGGGGTGGAGAGACTGGTTATGGCACATAGAGGGTCTACATTTTTATCTGAATATTTTATTTTCCTGAAAAAAGCAAATATGAGAAGTGTAACAAATTTTATTTTGTAGAACTTTACCCAATTGCCCCACATTGCTTATTGAATAATTCATCTCTTCCCCCCGATTTGAAATGCCCCCTTTAAAAATACAAGTTCCCACAACCCAGCAGCAACAACAAAAAACAGATTTAAAAACGTACAAAGGACTTGAATAGACATTTCTCCAAAGAAGATATGCAGGTGGCCAATGAACAGATGAAATGATGCTCAGCATCACTAATCAACTGGGGAATGCGAATCAAAACAACAGTGAGATACCACGTCACATCACATTAGGATAGCTATCATCAAAAAAACAGAAGATAGCAGTATTGGTGAGGATGTGGAGAAATTGGAACCATTGTGTATTGCTGGTGGAAATGTAAGATAGTGCACGGGCTCTGGAAAACAGTATGGCAGTTCCTGACAAAATTAAATATAGAATTATCAGGGAATTCCCTGGCGATCCAGTGGTTAGGATGCTGCACTTTTACTGCCAAGGGCCCGGGTTCAGTCCCTGGTCAGGGAACTAAGATCCCACAAGCCCTGCAGCGTGGCCAAAAAAAAAAAAAAAAAGATTAGAATTATCATATGACCCAGCAATTTCACTTCTGGACATGTATTTGAAAGCAGAAACTCAGACATATGTTTGTACAATCATGGTCATAGCAGCACTAGTGACAATACCCAAACAGTGGACCCCATTGTCCATGAACAGATGAGTAGATAAACAAGATGTGGAACATACATACGATGGAATATGATTCAGCCTTAAAAAAGTGAAAGAAATTCTGACGCCTGCTACATGGATAAACCTTGAAGACATTATGCTAAGCCAGATAAGCCAGTTGCAGAAGGACAAATATTGTACTTCCACGAGGTACCTAGAGTAGTCAAATTCATATAGACAGAAAGTAGACTGCTGGTTGCCAGGGGCTGGGTGGAGGGGTGAATGGAGAGTTATTATTTAATGGGTATAAAATTTCACTTTGGGAAGATGAAAAAGTTCTGGAGATGGACAATGGTGATGGTTGTACAACATTGTAGATATACTCAACAGTACTGAACTGTACACTTAAAAGTAAAGCAGTAAATTTTATGTTATATATATTTTGTCACAATAAAAACTCAACTTTATAAATTATATGCCCTTGGAAAATGTGAAAACGGTGGGAAAATGGAGAAATCCTACTTCACAGAACTTAATTTTGCAATGCAAATCTTTTTTTTTTTTTTGTAACTCAGGCCTTTGTGTTTATTTCAGCAAAGCCAAATCCAGTAAACTGTTTTCATCCAGGATTAATCAGAACTAAAAGGTTGGACTGTTCTCCTTCAGAATAGGCCAGTGTGTTTCAGACGGGTAAATGGATTTGCCTTAAACAAGCAAACAGATGAACAAACTAGTTCCTATTATATCTGGGGGCTTCTTTCTGGACTTTCTATTCTTTTTCTTTTGTCTCTTTATCTATTCATGTGCCACTACAAAACCGTTTAAGTTATAGTAACATTTAAATATGTTTTTATTTATTTTGTTTTTGGATGTGCTGAGCAGCTTGTGGGATCTTAGTCCCTCCGACCAGGGATTGAACCCAGGTCACAGTAGTGAAAGCGCCGAGTCCTAACGATTGGACTGCCAGAGAACTCCCTTAAATATGTTTTGATAACATATAGGGCTATATTTTCTTATGTAAAATAAAAACTCTTCACTGCAGTATTGTGGTGATAAAGTTTGAAAAAAATTTAAATGTCGTTCCACATGGAACTGAGTGAATAATTATGACCCATCCAATCGGTAAAATACCATAAAGAATATCGGGGCAGTTTTAATGTATGATATGGAATGATCTCCGAGATATGGTTAAATGAACAAAAAAGAAAGAAGACAGAACACTATGTACGATTTAGGTAAAAATTTTGTTTTTATGGGCATAGAAGAGCTACAAGGCCTATAAGAAATTAATAACATTTGTTGCCTCTGGGGTTGGTAACTAGGAATCAGGTGTGATTCTCAATGCATACATTTTGAGCTTTTTGAATATTAAACCATGTGAATGTCTTACAAATTAAACTAAATAAATAAAATCTGAAAAAAAAAAGATACTGTTTGCTCAAAACACTTATAGGACTATTAGGGCTACATTCCTATTTACCCTGCTCCTTGGGTTGATATCAAAGTGTTGCTCTTATATGGACATCTCCATCGACTTGATCTGGTGGTCCAAGCATTTTACAAACTTTTCAGACTAGGTTTCCAAATAAGAAATGTGTTTTCCATCACCACAGAATACTCTTATACATATATTATTTAAAACAAAATTTTCATTAAATAATACTTGTATTGTATACTCTAAAATTGTCTCCTCTTTTTTATTTTTAAAAATCCTGGTCATGATCCATTTTATTGATGTTATGATCATAGTTAGAGATATTAACTAATTTTCTAATGAAAAACACTGGTGTTCTTTAAAATTATAGGATTATAATTGAATTCTTGCAAACATTTTTGAAGTATTCCTTATTGATTCTCTATGAAAATGAAAAAGAGTGTAATACTGGCCAGTAGTGGAATAGTTGAGTCTAAAATTCTTCTGCATCATGTGTAGAGTATTGGCCTAAGATATCCACACTTGTAATTTGCCAAAATAAAACAGCATACAATCTAGAGGCAAAATATAGTAAATTTATGCCTTTATTATTTTATGGGATTCATATCTGTCAAGGTAACAAACACACTAACAGAGATTGAGTCTTATTCTTTTCTTAAAAAATTGAATATTTATTTATTTAATTTTTGGGGGGCTGCGTTGGGTCTTTGTTGCTGTGTGCCGGCTTTCTCTAGTTATGGTGAGTGGGGGCTACTCTTCGTTGCGGTGCGCGGGCTTCTCTGGTTGCGGAGCACGGGCTCTAGGCACACAGGCTTCAGTAGTAGCAGCACATGGGCTCAGTAGTTGCAGCATGCGGGCTCTAGAGAGCAGGCTCAGTAGTTGTAGCACACAGGCTTAGTTGACCCGCGGCATGTGGGATCTTCCCGGACCAGGGCTCAAACCCATGTCCCCTGCATTGGCAGGTGGATTCTTAACCACTGGACCACTGGGGAAGTCCTTGAGTCTTATTCTTGAATTCACATCAGCTGTACTGGACTCTTTAAATTGTTTTGGTAGTAGAAAGTCTTCGGTGGACAGTGTATTTAATCTCAGCTTATAAGAACACAACTCTCCATAAAGGAGTTTAACTGCACTCAGTCTAAAAAGGCTTGGATTCCACCATTGACAGCTGGTGCTAAGGAAAGCCAGGAGGTGAGTCCAGAGATAAGTCATTGAAACAAGTGAGTCAGATATTTTATATATCCCTTCCCCTCAATCCCGTTGGTATGAACTTCATCCTGCAGCCACATCTAGCCTCTTAGGAAAGCTGAGAAATGTAGTTTACTTGGATGACCTAGTGAACAGTAGGAAGGAAAGAACAGATTTGTGAGGGCAAACAACAGTTTTGATCAGAAATGCTTATATTTATTGAACACATTTTTTTCTCTTTGTTTTTATGTTTTGCTTTTGAATGGCAAAATACCATAAGCAAAGACTAAAGTAATTGTAAAGTCATACAAGGTGTTGTAACCCATTTAATATCCTTAACATATGAGGAGAATCTACAAATCAATAAGAGAAAGTGAACAACTTAATACAAAAAAGTGCAGTGGACTTGAACGGGTAGTTTTTAAAAGTGGAAATCTGACTAATCAATAAATAATAAACATACGAAGAGATACTCAAGCATACAGATTAAAATAATGAAATGCCATTCTCCATTCAGTATACTGGCCAAAAGTATAAACACCAAAAATATTCACGGCAGGCAAGGATGCGACTAAAGGGACAGACTTGCTGACTGAGTATAAATGACTGAAGCTTTTTTTTTCTCTAATATTTGTTATTTCCTTCCTTCTTCTTTACTTAGGATGATTTAGTTTACTCATCCTTTTCCAGTGTCTTAACATGACAAGTTAGGTTACTGATGTGAGATCTTCCTTTCTTTCTTTTTTATTGTGGTAAAATAAACATAACAAAGATTTCCATCTTGATCATTTTCTAGTGCACAGTTCAGTGGCAGTAAGCATATTAACACTGTTGTGAAGCCAAGATCACCATCTACCCCTACCACTCTTTTCATTTTGTAAAACTGAAACTCTCTACCCAGTAAACAATAACTCCCCATTCTTCCCTCTCCCCAGTCCCTGGCAGCCACCCTTCTCCTTTCTGCTGTTGCCATTTTAACTGCTCTAAGCACCTCATATAAGGGGAATCACATAGTGTTTGTCTTTTTGTGACTGGCTTATTTCACTTAGCAAAAGGTCCTCAAGGTTCATTCATGTTAGACTTCCCTGGCGGTCCCGTGGTTAAGACTCCACACTTCCACTGTAGGGGGCACAGGTTCGATCCCTGGTCGGGGAACTAAAATCCCACATGCTGCGCGGCCAAAAAAAAAAAAAAAAAAACAGTTCATCTATATTGTAACATATCAGAATTTCCTTCCTTTTTAAGGCCGAAAATATACCATTGTAAGTATATACCACATTTTGCTTATCCTTTAATCCATTGATGGACACTTCCTTCCACATTTTAGCTATTTTGAATAATGCTCCTATGAACACGGGCATACAAATATCTTTGAGCTATATGCCTTCACTTCTTTTGGGTGTATGCCTACAAGTGGGATTTCTGGATCGTATGATAATTCTATTTTTAATTTACTGAGGAATCTCCATGATTAGTACTAGTACTTATTTATGACTGACTGTATTTCTGTTTTTGAGTTCTGTGAGTAAGCCTGATTTTTCGTAATGTAATCCTTTTTTTCTTTTTCTTTAACTTGCAACTAAAGAAATACTAACTTTACATGAATTGTCATTTGCCTTTAGACTTTTATTTATTTATTTATATATTTCTTTCAGCACGCGGGATCTTTCGTTGCAGCGAGCGGGCTTCTTTCTGGTTGTGGCTTCAGAGCGCGCAGGCTCAGTAGTTGTGGCACACAGGCTTAGTTGCCCCTCGGCATGTGGGATCTTAGTTCTGTGACCACGGATCGAACCTGCGTCCCCTGCATTGGAAGGCGGATTCTTAATCACTGGACCGCCAGGGAAGTCCCTGTCTTTAGACTTTTTAAGTGTCATTTTGTTCAGTTGTATTAGTCAGGGAAAGAAAAATTATTCTAGATATTTCCAACAATAAGGGATTGGTAAAACCACTAGAAGAGTTGGAGGGACAAAGTTCAGGGAAGGGCCGTTGCTAGTACCCAGTTTGCCACTAGGTTCAAAGAAAGTGACCCTTTTTATTGCTGGCGAGGTCAACTGCTCTGATTGTCGCAGACACGTGCAGCATCCTCCTGAAGTTGAGGAGGGAAGTGGAGGAGGTTGTGTTGGTTCAGCAGCTTCTAAAATTAACAAGCGATTAATTCATTCAAATCATGCTGGAAATATTGCAGCTTCTGGAAAAGAAGAAAACGCAACATGAGATTTCAATTAAAGGGTATATTTTTTCCCCAAGCACCCCAGGCGCCTTTCATTTTTAGCCATTGCTAATTTTTAATTATTTCATGATAACAGCTTGCTCCACACTAAGATAACACTGGCTTGGCTTAATGTGTCCAAGAAAGATCTTTCTGTGTTAAAAGAATCAGGCCTGCCTGAAAACTGGCAGATGGGCTTGACCTCCTACAAATGTCATGACTCTGCATAAAAAGACACCCACCATCAACTATAATAAAATTTGGAGTGTTTACAGTTCATTTCATCCCCTGAAATCTTCTTGTCTTGCTAAACTGTTCAAACAGAGTGTCCTATTAACCCTCCTTCCTTTTCTGGGGATTCCTGGGTGGTACTGTTAATTTGAAAAGAAACAAGGCAAGGTAATAATTGAGGGTTGTAGAATCTTAGGACGTCAGTTAATTCCCTGTAATGGACTAAATTGTGTCCCCCCAAAATTCATAGGTTGAAGTCCTAACTTCAAGTACCTTATTAGACTGTGAATGTATTTGGAGGTAGGGCCTTTGAAGTAGTAGTTAAGGTTAAATGAGTTCACAGAGTCCTACCCTAATCCAATATGAGTGGTGTCTTTATCAAAAGATGAGGGTTAGGATACACGGAGAGACACCAGGGAAAGGCCGCGTGCGAACAAAGTGAGAAGATGGCCATCTTTGAGTCAAGGAGAAAGGCCTCAGGAGAAACCTACTGACTCCTTGATCTTGGACTTGCAGCCTCTAGAACTGTGAGGCAATAAATTTCTGTTGTTTAAGCTACATAATCTGTGGTTATTTTGTTATGGTGGCCTGAGTAGACTAATACACTCCCCTCTCCTTTTTTTTTTTTTTTTTTTTTTTTTTGAGAATGTGATCATGTCACATAGTGTAGTGAATGGGGACCCTGTGGATGGGGGAGAAGAGCCCTGGTTGCCTGACTCCTGGTTTCTGTCCACTGTACCACATTGCTCCTCTACATTCTGGTTTGCTGACCACTAACTTCCAGTTTAGTATCCTGGGATGCAATATCGTGAATTAGCTTCCCAGGAGTCTGAGGTTCTCTAAGTATATGCAGTGTCCCTCCTTGTGTGTCAGATAACAAGATAGTCCAAATTGGCATGTCTCTTCATCCCTCTGAACTAAGGTCTGTATGATCGTCAGCAATCTGCTATTTCAAAGTGGAATACATGAAATTTCAATTTCTCTCCAAGCACATGTGCAGAATTTGCAGTTACAAACTGTTTTTCATGACCAGAATGATTAGCTTGACTAGACATCCATGAAATGAAACGTACAATGTCTGATTTTCAACTGGAGCCCAAGGAATCCATCAAATTTAATACTGTTATTCTTTATTCTGTTGAGATTTGTTTGGAAAAAAAAAAATAACCCCACAGAAGAATATTAAATCAGGGAGTTCCCTGGTGGTCCAGTGGTTAGGACTCCGTGCTTTCACCGCTGAGGGCCCAAGTTTGAGCCCTCGTTGGGAAACTAAGATACTACATGCTGCGCAGCGCAGCCTAAATAAATAAAGTAAAAAAGTAAAAAAATACTAAAGTATTAAATACCATAAAAGTGCACATGATGGGAGAGAAGTTGGACTCTCAAAAGTTAGCATCATGCTCATAATTTAGTGTCACAATGTGTTCCTATAATACTTAATGTTAACTCTTGAGCATTTAGTCACCCTTACTGCTGGAAAAGGCAAGCTATCTTTTTGGATTGTATGACTTTTCATCATATATCAAAGGCAACAAAAATATGTAACTTTTTCCTGTTCTCTAATATTCGAAGCAAGGTATTTTTCTCCTGCCTATACTTTCTGAGGTCATCTTCAGTTAGATGTAATTTAGTTACAGTAAAACTCACAAATTTTAAATGTGCAATTCCATGAGGTTTGACAAATGTATATTTTCATGTAACCCCCACTACAATTATGACATAGAACATTTCCATCACCCTTAAAAGATTACTTGTGTCTCTTTGGAGTCACTCCCCTATCCCTCTTCCGGCCTCTGGCAAAGTCTGATATGATTTCTATCACTGTAGTTTTTTTTTTTGCCTTTTCTAAAATTTCATATAAATGGAATCATACAGTATGTAGCCTTTTGTGTATATTCTTTCACTGTGCATAATGCTTTTGTGATTCATCCATGCTGTTGTGTGTATCAGTTTGTTCCTTTTTAGTGCTCAGTAGTACTCCATTATGTGGATATATTACAATCAGTTTATCTATATGGACATATGGTTCTTTTCGGGTTTTGGCTGTTTTGAACATTTGCTTATAAGTCTTCCTGTGGGCATGTTTTCATTACCTGGGAGTGGAATTGCAGGATCATAAGATAAGTGTGTTTTACATTTATGAGAAACTACATAATTGTTTTCCAAAGTGGTCTTATCATTTTGCATTTTCACTAGTGATGTATGAGAGCCACATTTGGTCCACATCCAAATTTTAGTCATCCTATCGGTTATGTAGTGGTATCTTATTGCGGTTTAAGTTTTCATTTACTTAATAACTAATGGCATGTGCATCTTTTTGTGGGTTTGTGTGTGTGTGGGGGGGGGGGGTTTGCCATTGTATGTCTTCTTTGGTGAAGGATCTCTTCAAATCTTTTGGCCTGTAAAAAAATTGGTTTGTTATCCTATTATTGAGTTGTAAGAGTTCTTTATATATTATGGATACAACTCCTTTATTAAATATTTGTTTTGCAAATATTTTCTTCCATACTGTGGTTTGCCTTTTCATTTTGTTTTATTTATTTATTTTATTATTATTGAGTTATAACTGACATATACATTATATTAGTTTCAGGTGTACTACATAATGGTTTGATATATATATATTTCAAAATGATCACCACAATAAGTCTAGTTAACATCTGTCACCATGCATAGTTACAAAGCTTTAGTGTGTGTAATGAGGACCTTTGAGGACTTTTAAGTGCAAATCTCTTTCAAATATGCAGTATGATATTATTAACTATAGTTACCACGCTATACTTCATTTTTTTAAAGATGTCATTTTAGGAGCAAATGTTTTTAATTTTCATGAAATCCAGTTTATTTATTTATTTATTTATTTTCGGTACGTGGGTCTCTCACTGTCGCGGCCTCTCCCGTTGCGGAGCACAGGCTCCGGACGCACAGGCTCAGCGGCCATGGCTCACAGGCCCAGCCGCTCCACGGCATGTGGGATCTTCCCAGACCGGTGCACGAACCCGTGTCCCCTGCATCGGCAGGCGGACT
>NC_041224.1:24414781-24422553 GCF_002837175.3 Physeter macrocephalus | reverse complement strand
GCACAGGCTCCGGAGGCGCAGGCTCAGCGGCCATGGCTCACGGGCCCAGCCGCTCCGCGGCATGTGGGATCTTCCCGGACCGGGGCACGAACCCGTGTCCCCTGCATCGGCAGGCGGATTCTCAACCACTGCACCACCAGGGAAGCCCTCTATTAAATCTTTTAATACATTTTTTCTGGTCTGTTAATAACTGATATAAAAAATTTATGACAATATAAATTTATGATAATAATATATGCTTAGTAAAGGGTCATATTTGTTTAATTTAGTGGAAGGGAAAAATGGTTTTCAAACTATGGGTCATCTTTCTGTAGTGGATCATGAGATCAATTTCATAGTCCTTACCAGCATTAAATAAATTGAATTAGAATAGGAAAAATCAGAGTATCATACTTAGTTTTGTGAAATTTTTAAACCAGCATATATATATATATATATATACATATATATATATATATATATATATATCCTGGTTCACATTGTGTCAAAAAATATTGAAAGCCCATGGCTACAGTATGGTGCTGGTGTTTTATGGTTTTATCCCCACAAATCCTATTTGGTTTTAAAGGAAATATTGCCTTATTACAGACTATCATTATAAGGGAAACTAGTTGTTGTTTTTGTAAATAAAAATGCAAAGGATAGCATATTCAACTCAATCACCTTAAAGGTATGAGGGATAAATTCATTTAATGGACTTTATATAAGCCATAAATCTTTCAAGAGAAAGTTTTAACTGGATAGTAGAAAGACCTCTGTTCTAGAAGTCAGAGAACTTGACTACTATTTTCAGTGCCATTAGCTAAATCTCTTAACCTGTGTAAGCTTAAATTTCCTTATTTGGTAAAGATAGAAAAGAATCTTTAGGTCATTTATCTCTGAGTTGTGTGCATTAAAGAAATCTAATAGGACTTTGAAAAGAGTAAAGCAGCATCACCTGCCTAATCACCCCCCAATGTTGTTGAAATGTATCAGTATATGGAAATAAGTTTAGTGATTTCCATAGTTAAATCTGGCTCGTGTAGAGACCAGATTCAAGAATACATCAAATTTCAATAACTTGTATTAAATGATGTTTGGATTAATGATAAGTATTAAAGAAAGACTATTACGTCTATTTCAGATTATTATGGATAGTATGTCATTTATTGATTTATGGACCTTAGAATCCTTGATTGGGGGAATTCCCTGATGGTCCAGTGGTTAGGACTCCACCCTTCCAGTGCGGCCAGGGTTCAACCCCTGGTCAGGGAACTAACATCCTGTAAGCTGCACGGCTGAAAAAAAAAAAAAAAAAAAAAGAATCTGGTGACTGGGTGTAGTTATCTCTTTCAGGTAGGAGAAGATATAAATTTTTCCTTGTAGAGGCTGAACATCATATGGCCCCTAGTAAAGGCAATATCCAATAAATACCTATTCATGGGTAAATTTTTAAACATTTGGTTTTCATGTTATTATTTTTATAGTTATTGTGATTCTAAATGACTTCATGGAGAGATGAAAATATGGACTTTTAAATGATCTTTAAATTAGTTTCCTTTCAGCCTTTGGACAATACTTTTCATAGTCCATTATATCAAAAGCATTTAATGTTTCTCTTGAAATAAAAAGCTTGAAATATAGGATGTTTTAGACTATTACAAAGCAGTTGATGATTTTTTAAAAAGCACAGTGATTTTACACGATGTAGAGAACAACCTGTACAAAACTTCAAAAATGTAGGGAGATACACACAAAGAGTCAAAGAATAAGAGATTAGGACGCGATAGTACTAAAAATTGTTTGGTTTTATTTTTAAAAATTAAAAAAAAATTAATGGAAGTATAGTTGATTTACAGTATTATCTTAGTTTTGTAACCAAGCAAAGCGCTTGTGTGCTCATGGCTCAGAAAGCCAAACTCTGACTGCGGGAGTTTGCAGCAGAGTAAGGGTTTATTGCAGAGCGCCAAGCCAAGTGAGTGAGAGACAAGCCTCAGACCCACTCCATCTTGGTCTTTGAGTTACGGGTGTTTTAAAGGTGAGGAACAAAGAAACTGGGATTAATCGTTGACGTGTGACATTTCTTAATCGTGGTTTCGGGAGTCAGAATGTCTCCAGTTTATGATTCTCTGGCCAGGTGGTCCATGGTCCACGGTCTGTGGTCTGTGAGCTCACCTTGCCCTGGAGAAACTTCCTGAGTTTGTACCTTAATGATGATACCTGTAACAGCGATTTTAGTTCATTAACGACGTTATTGACAGCAGTAACTATAGTCATCTGACGTTGGTTGATTAGTGTTAGCACAGGATTGAGGTCAGAGGGGAGAAAGAAATGAATAAAGTTTTGGATAGAGATTAATCATAAACTCAGTAAGGGACCATGGTTTTAAGAGGACTCCAGTTTCAGGTGTACAACATAGGAAATATTTTTTATAGATTATATATATGTGTTTGTTTTAAAATCGTGGGTCTGTAAGTGTACAGAGTATCCTTACTCAACTTGTACCCCCAATGTTGAGTACATTGCTTGGTATAGAGCTGTTAATATCAAGGGTTGCCCAAATTTTAAGTGAATTGAGGAAGTTTAGAAAGTAAAGCCTGCAGAAGTTTAGAAAGTAAAGCCTGAGTCGCGTTATCTTTAAGAAGATGGAAGAAGTAAAGATTTGGAGTTTTCCATACTCTAGTCCTTTTAAATCCTTATCAGATGGGTATTTGATTCAAGGGCGTTTCCTAGTTATCCGAGTTCTGCCAAGCTTCACAGCCTTCTCGGGGAACCGGTTTCATTCTCTAGAATCACCCTGTGGCGCCATCTTCCGGAGCTGTCAAGAAACTCGGGATTTAAACCACCACCCTCGTTCCAAGTTCTTTAATTGCTCTCCTCCCGGGTCTTTTTCTGAGGTTCCCTGGACGCATGCGCCTTCGATGGGCGGCCGAGCCAGCGAGAGACTACAATTCCCAGAAGGCCATGCCAAAGGGGAAAAAAAAAAAATCCCGTGGTTGCGGGAAGGGGGAGGGAAAGACAGGAAGGCTCGCGAGAAAATGAGCTTGGGGAGGCTGCGAGAAGTGGGTGGAGGCGGGTGGAGAGCGTGAGGAGGGCGAGGAGGAGGTGCCGTCCCACAATACCAGGCGGGAGGGCGGGCAGGCGGTTTGTATCCGGGCTGTGAGGTGCTCGGAACCTCCGCGGACCTTGCAGCCTCTGTCTCTTTAACGCGAGAGGAAGCGATGCAGAGGGGTGGAAAATGGCAGAGCTGCAGATGTTACTAGAGGAGGAGATCCCGTCTGGCAAGAGGGCGCTGATAGAGAGTTATCAGAATCTGACCCGGGTGGCGGACTACTGTGAAAACAACTACATACAGGTGAGGAGCGCGGGCGGGCGCTGCCGGCCGGGCCGAGGACCCGCCGCCGGCCGCCCGAGTGACCAGCCCACTGGGCGGGGTGGGGAACTGCCTAACCTCAGCGGCAGCCCCAACCCCAGCCCCAGTCGGGGAGAGAGCGGGTGGCCGGACTGCAATACAGGAAGTGGCCGTGGTGGTTGAAACCCATAGAAGCGGAGAGAGAAAAGGGGCGAGGGAGCCCGGAGCCGCGGCCGCCGCGGTCCGGCGCCCCCCTGCCGTCCGCCTCCCCGCGGGCTCGGCCCCCCGAGCCGCGCTGCCCCCCGGCCGCTCTCCATCCGCCGGCCTTCCGTCCCGGAGCCCCCCGCCTCCTCTCCGCCGGCCGAGGGTCTCGGACCGGGCGAGCGAGCGGAGAGCAGAGGGCCGGGACGAGGCTCGGGGAGGAGCGGCAGGAGCTAGAGGAGAAGCGGGGGGTGCGTCGGGGGAGGATGGGTGGGGGCGAGAGTATGTCAGTTCAGCCCAGAGGGTGTGTCTTTTATTTATTTATTTATTTTTAAAATTTGTCGTGAGTCACATCACACAGACCTCCCCCGAGGAGAGGAGGAAGCGGGTGGGGAGCGAGGGAGGGCGTAGAAGAGAAGTTAAATCTCTGAATTCCGTTAATTGAAGGTTTGTAAATCTGCCTGCCTGTCCGTTTTCAAGTCGGGTTTGCTCCCCCCTTGTCTCATCATTTTCACTTCCGCCCCCACTGTAATATATTCTAGAGGTTGTTAGGGCGGTCGTTAGTGTAAAGCACAAATTATCCTTAACTGCTTGGAAAAATGGCTTCAATACACTCTCTTCCCCAAAAGTTCTTGAACTGCTGGCTTCTTAAGTAACTTAACTTAAAATAGAATGGTGTAATCGCCGGTTGCTTTTTTCCTGAGGTTTCTCTCTTTACAGTACATGTAGAGAATGAATCCCCGAACTAAAACCAGAACGTCAAATATGTCATTCTAAATTTATTAGAAAATTCTTGGGACCTTATCTATGGCAGATGGTTGGTTGTTTGCTTTTAATTTAATGATTGAAAGTGAATTATGTTGTGTGGTAGTTTGTTTTGTAGATCTTTAACTGCATAAACTAACAGTTTGCAGTAGAAGCAAATAAAAGTAGCAGAGTCCTTTATATCAATGTAATGGCACCAAAAATTCGCTTGTTAGTGGTAAGGCATGACCAAAACGTGCTTTCAGAGGCTGGGCTTATTGCAGTTCAGAACTAAAGTATTTATAGAAATGCATCCCACGTGATTATCATTTTTAAGAACCAGTGGTTTCTGTGTTGGCAGATGCTTTTCCTCTATTTTTAGAAGGAGATACTGTTTTCAGAATATTTTGAATGTTTCTCAATTTCCATATTAGTAACATTGTATCTTCAGTAGCACTACTAGGAGTTCATCTCATAAATTTTTTCAAGCTTTTACTTTAGGAATTCCACTGATAAACTTGTTGAATGCCTGCCACATCTACTGTATTACTTGTTTTTGCAAACTTTAGCTTTTAAAAAAATATTCTAAAATCTAGTAGAAATGTGGATATAGTTTTCAAGCAGAAAAGTTTTCTGTAGTTTATCGATATTAAAAATAAACACGTTTTATTCAACTTCACATGAAGAACCTTAAAATTGAAGTGAATCTCAGTTTGCTGAAGGTTTTAAAGATTTTGAAAGTCAGAGGGAGAGCACAGGAAGTTAAATTGCCCCCTTTCTAGAAAAGTCATTTCTTTGTAGAAGTCAGCAGATAGGCACTTCATAAAAGGGTGGCTTCTTTTCGTTTTGCATGTTGGGAAATCTGACAAATATATGGTGTGGTAACTGCTACGTGTTGGCCAATACAAACGTGTTTTAACCTGTCTGTTGGCTATTTCTTTTTCAGGTAGTTGTGTGCTGTAAGTTTTTTTTTCCCCTGACCCTTTTCTTTTCCCCTCTTGCCACCGTAATTTTGAAGCACTTTAAAATTTCATTATATCCCTAATTAAATAAATCATGTTATTTCTCACGCAGTCTTTTAAGCATGTTAGTACCATGGTGTCAAGATCCACTGTCACTGGCCCCAAGTTTTTTTGGTGGTCCTAAACTTGACACCAGTGAGATATTTAGAAATACTGAGGGGGGAAAAGAATGAAATTCACACACAGCACTGTAATAGCTTTTAAACTTTGGGCTGCATGAAGCTGGCCACTAGCTCCCTTCCCAGGAGGCGCAGACAAGGTCACGCTCTGACAGGCTCAGAAGATGATGAGCACTTGGTGGAAGTTGATGTGGTGGTAGCTGATTTTGTGATGTGCTGTGGTGCTGTGAAGAGGGAACAAATAGTACTAGAAATATCCATTTAGATGTCTTTTGAGATCTCTCTGTATCCCTTCTGTGACCGATTGGATAAGGGCTAACACCCTATGTAAACATACCTTCTCTTGGGGAAGGTATATTGGTCACTTGTGTTTTGAGAATTTTTTTTATATCCAAGGTGAGTTAAATTATTGCCTGAGTAATTTTTTTTTTTTTTTGCGGTACGCGGGCCTCTCACTGTTGTGGCCTCTCCCGTTGCGGAGCACAGGCTCCGGACTCGCAGGCTCAGCGGCCATGGCTCACGGGCCCAGCCGCTCCGCGGCATGTGGGATCTTCCCAGACCGGTGCACGAACCCGTGTCCCCTGCATCGGCAGGCGGACTCTCAACCACTGCGCCACCAGGGAAGCCCAAGCACACTACTTTTAAGAGTACAGCTTGATGATTTTTTATTTACATATGCAACCCTGTAACCACCAACCAGATGGTGAATAGACATAGAATATTCCTGGTACCCCAGAAGATTTCCTCATGTTCCTTTCCAATCTATCCCTGATAACAGTTAACTACGATTCTGATTTTTGTCATCGTCCATGAGTTTAGCCTGTTTTTGGACTTCATAGAAAGGAAATCATATAGGATACACTCTATGTCTGGTTAATTTCACCTGCTAAAACTTTTCACCTCTGAGAGTGCATTTAGCCATGCATTCATCCATGTTGTTTTTATCAGTAGTTGGTCCTTTTACTGCTGCGTAGTTTTCCATTATATGAATATACCACCATTTAGCTCTCTTTTCTCTTGTTTGTAGGCTTTTGTGTTGTTTCCATTTTTTGCCTGTTATGAATAAAGTTGCTTTGAGAATTCTTGTACATATCCTTTTGTGGACATATATACTTATTTTTCTTGAATAAATACCTAGGAGTGAATTGTTGGACCTTAAGGAGGTATATATTTAGCTTTAACAGGTACTGCCAAGTTTTCCAAAGTGATTGTGCCCTTTTACACTTGTAGACTCATGTATATACCCTCGTGTGTGTGTGTGTGTGTGTGTGTGAGTGTGTGTATGTGCTAGATGCGATACATCATGCCAACACGAGGTGCTGTTGGTCTTTTTTTGAGGGGGAGGGGGGCTTCTTTCACTTAGCAAAATGCATCTGAGATTCATCTAAGACTTTGTGTGTATATATAGTTCATTACATGTTATTGCTGAATAGTGGTCTATTGTTTGGATGTACCAGTTTGTTTATTCAGTAACTGGCTGAAGGACATTTGAGTTGTTACCAGGTTTTAATGTTTTTACTATAAACACTCACATGGTTTTTGTGTGAACATTAGTGTTTGTTTCTCTTGGGTAAATAGGAGTAGGATTGCTAGGTTATTATTATTATTTGTTTTGTTTTGTTTTTTGGCCTCGAGGCATGTGGGATCTTAGTTCCCCGACCAGGGATCGAACCCTCACCCCCTGCATTGGAAGGTGAAGTCTTAACCACTGGACCACAAGGGAAGTCCCTGCTAGCTTATTTATTAATAAGTATATGTTTGGCTTTATAAGAAACTACTAAACTGTTTTCCAAAGTGGCTGTAACATTTTACAGCCAGTAATATATGAAAGTCCCATTACCCTACATTGTCAGTAGCAGTTGCTCTTGTCAGAACTTTATTTTAGCCATTCTAAAGGGTATGTAGTACAGTCTTTTAAATTTTACACTACATCCTGGTGGAGTGTAGTTATCTTCTTATGGTTTTAAGTTGCATTTTCTTGATAAATAATGAGTTGAGTGCCTTTTCATATATTTATTGGCCTTTTGTGGAGTGCCGTTGTCATCTTTCTTTTTTCAGTTGTCCTTTTTGTTTTTTTAATTGTCTTTTTTTTTTCCATTGACTTGGAGGAGCTTTTTTGTTTTGTTTTAATATATTCTAGATACAAGTCCTCTCTCAAATGTATGTGTTGTGGCTTATCTTTTCACTTTCTTAATAGTGTCTTTTCATGAACAAACTTTTAATTTTAATGATGGCTATAGTAGGCTGACTAATGGCCCCTCAAAGATGTCCATAGCCTAGGGGCTTCCCTGGTGGCGCAGTGGTTGAGAGTCCGCCTGCCGATGCAGGGGACGTGGGTTCGTGCCCCGGTCCGGG
>NC_041224.1:24403556-24414612 GCF_002837175.3 Physeter macrocephalus | reverse complement strand
GTGGGTTCGTGCCCCGGTCCGGGAAGATCCCACGTGCCGCGGAGCGGCTGGGCCCGTGAGCCATGGCCGCTGAGCCTGCGCGTCCGGAGCCTGTGTTCCGCAGCGGGAGAGGCCACAACAGTGAGAGGCCCGCGTAATGCAAAAAAAAAAAAAAAAAAAGATGTCCATGTCCTAATCCCAGCAAACTGTGAGTATATTACCTTACATGGCAAAAGGAACTTTGCAGATGTAATCAAGTTAAGAATCTCGAAATGGGGAGATTTTCTTGGATTATCTAGGTGGGATGTATGTAGTCACAGGATCCTTATAAGAGGGAGGTTGATCGTCAGAGTCAGAAAGAAGAAGTTGTGATGACAGAAGCAGAGTGAGAGAGATATCTGAGGATGCTGTGCTGTTGACCTGAAGATGGAAGAAGTGGCCATAGTGAAGGGATGCAGGTAGCCTCTAGGAGCTGGAAAAGAAAGGCAAGGTAATGCGTTCTCCTCTAGAGTCTCCGGAAGGAACAAAGCCCTACTGACATTTTAATTTTAAACAAGTGAGATCTCTGATCTCCAGAGCTGTAAGATAATAAATTCGTGTTAAGTCACTAAATTTGTTGTAATTTTTTACAGCACCAATAGGAAATGAATACAATGGCTTAGTTTTTCATTTTATTAAAAAGCAGTTTATACACAAAACCAAAAACCCTAAAAAAAAGCAACTTATCTTTTTTTTTCTTTTTTTGTTAGTGCTTATTGTATCCTGGTTAAGAAATCTTTGCCTACCCCAAGCTTGTGCAGTTACTCTATGCTTTCTTGAAGAAGCGTTATTGCTTTACCTTTTACATTTGGAACCGTGATATATCCTGAATAAATTTTGGAGTATTGGGTGATGTAGATTCAATGTTCATATGAAAAAAACAAATGTCCAGTGGCTCCAGCACATTTATTGGGAAAAAAGAATCCTTTCTCCCATTGAATTTCATTGGCACTTTTGTCATAAAATAAGTTTCTGCATATATTAGTGTCTGTTCCAAAGAACTATTTGTATGTTCTTCACCAAGTCCACTTTGTCCTAATTTCTGTAGCTTTTTAGTAAATCTTGAAATTTGGTAGTGTATGTCCTCTAACTTCATTTTTCTGTTGCCTTGGTTGTACTAGGGCCTTTGCATTCAGATAAATTTTAGAATCACCTTGTCAATTTTTACAAAAAACCTGTTAGGATTTTAATTAAGATTGTACAGAGTAAGCTGTTTTGATATAGAAATTCAGGTCCTTTACTTTAGCTAAGTTTTATTCTATTAAATCTTTTTTTTTTTTTTTTTTTTGCACTGTATGCGGGCCTCTCACTGTTGTGGCCTCTCCCTTTGCGGAGCACAGGCTCCGGATGCGCAGGCTCAACGGCCATGGCTCACGGGCCCAGCCGCTTTGCCAGGGGTTGAGAATTGTGAGATGAACAGACAAAGCGAAGTGGATTTTTAAAGCAGTGAAAATACTCTGGATGATATCATAATGGTGGATACATGTCATTACCCATTTGTCCAAACCCACAGAATGTGCAACACCAACACTGAACCATAAGGTAAACTATGGACTTTGGGTGATTATAATGTGTCAATGTAGGTTCATCAATTATAGCAAACATACCAGTATGGTCAGGAATATTGATAGTAGGGGAGATTACACATGCATAGGGGGAGGAAGTAGATGGAGAAATCTCTGTACCTTCCTCTCAATTTTGCCGTGAACCTAAAACTGCCCTAAAAACAAAGTCAAAAAAAAAAAAAAAAAAAAAGAATCTGGTGACTGGGTGTAGTTATCTCTTTCAGGTAGGAGAAGATATAAATTTTTCCTTGTAGAGGCTGAACATCATATGGCCCCTAGTAAAGGCAATATCCAATAAATACCTATTCATGGGTAAATTTTTAAACATTTGGTTTTCATGTTATTATTTTTATAGTTATTGTGATTCTAAATGACTTCATGGAGAGATGAAAATATGGACTTTTAAATGATCTTTAAATTAGTTTCCTTTCAGCCTTTGGACAATACTTTTCATAGTCCATTATATCAAAAGCATTTAATGTTTCTCTTGAAATAAAAAGCTTGAAATATAGGATGTTTTAGACTATTACAAAGCAGTTGATGATTTTTTAAAAAGCACAGTGATTTTACACGATGTAGAGAACAACCTGTACAAAACTTCAAAAATGTAGGGAGATACACACAAAGAGTCAAAGAATAAGAGATTAGGACGCGATAGTACTAAAAATTGTTTGGTTTTATTTTTAAAAATTAAAAAAAAATTAATGGAAGTATAGTTGATTTACAGTATTATCTTAGTTTTGTAACCAAGCAAAGCGCTTGTGTGCTCATGGCTCAGAAAGCCAAACTCTGACTGCGGGAGTTTGCAGCAGAGTAAGGGTTTATTGCAGAGCGCCAAGCCAAGTGAGTGAGAGACAAGCCTCAGACCCACTCCATCTTGGTCTTTGAGTTACGGGTGTTTTAAAGGTGAGGAACAAAGAAACTGGGATTAATCGTTGACGTGTGACATTTCTTAATCGTGGTTTCGGGAGTCAGAATGTCTCCAGTTTATGATTCTCTGGCCAGGTGGTCCATGGTCCACGGTCTGTGGTCTGTGAGCTCACCTTGCCCTGGAGAAACTTCCTGAGTTTGTACCTTAATGATGATACCTGTAACAGCGATTTTAGTTCATTAACGACGTTATTGACAGCAGTAACTATAGTCATCTGACGTTGGTTGATTAGTGTTAGCACAGGATTGAGGTCAGAGGGGAGAAAGAAATGAATAAAGTTTTGGATAGAGATTAATCATAAACTCAGTAAGGGACCATGGTTTTAAGAGGACTCCAGTTTCAGGTGTACAACATAGGAAATATTTTTTATAGATTATATATATGTGTTTGTTTTAAAATCGTGGGTCTGTAAGTGTACAGAGTATCCTTACTCAACTTGTACCCCCAATGTTGAGTACATTGCTTGGTATAGAGCTGTTAATATCAAGGGTTGCCCAAATTTTAAGTGAATTGAGGAAGTTTAGAAAGTAAAGCCTGCAGAAGTTTAGAAAGTAAAGCCTGAGTCGCGTTATCTTTAAGAAGATGGAAGAAGTAAAGATTTGGAGTTTTCCATACTCTAGTCCTTTTAAATCCTTATCAGATGGGTATTTGATTCAAGGGCGTTTCCTAGTTATCCGAGTTCTGCCAAGCTTCACAGCCTTCTCGGGGAACCGGTTTCATTCTCTAGAATCACCCTGTGGCGCCATCTTCCGGAGCTGTCAAGAAACTCGGGATTTAAACCACCACCCTCGTTCCAAGTTCTTTAATTGCTCTCCTCCCGGGTCTTTTTCTGAGGTTCCCTGGACGCATGCGCCTTCGATGGGCGGCCGAGCCAGCGAGAGACTACAATTCCCAGAAGGCCATGCCAAAGGGGAAAAAAAAAAAATCCCGTGGTTGCGGGAAGGGGGAGGGAAAGACAGGAAGGCTCGCGAGAAAATGAGCTTGGGGAGGCTGCGAGAAGTGGGTGGAGGCGGGTGGAGAGCGTGAGGAGGGCGAGGAGGAGGTGCCGTCCCACAATACCAGGCGGGAGGGCGGGCAGGCGGTTTGTATCCGGGCTGTGAGGTGCTCGGAACCTCCGCGGACCTTGCAGCCTCTGTCTCTTTAACGCGAGAGGAAGCGATGCAGAGGGGTGGAAAATGGCAGAGCTGCAGATGTTACTAGAGGAGGAGATCCCGTCTGGCAAGAGGGCGCTGATAGAGAGTTATCAGAATCTGACCCGGGTGGCGGACTACTGTGAAAACAACTACATACAGGTGAGGAGCGCGGGCGGGCGCTGCCGGCCGGGCCGAGGACCCGCCGCCGGCCGCCCGAGTGACCAGCCCACTGGGCGGGGTGGGGAACTGCCTAACCTCAGCGGCAGCCCCAACCCCAGCCCCAGTCGGGGAGAGAGCGGGTGGCCGGACTGCAATACAGGAAGTGGCCGTGGTGGTTGAAACCCATAGAAGCGGAGAGAGAAAAGGGGCGAGGGAGCCCGGAGCCGCGGCCGCCGCGGTCCGGCGCCCCCCTGCCGTCCGCCTCCCCGCGGGCTCGGCCCCCCGAGCCGCGCTGCCCCCCGGCCGCTCTCCATCCGCCGGCCTTCCGTCCCGGAGCCCCCCGCCTCCTCTCCGCCGGCCGAGGGTCTCGGACCGGGCGAGCGAGCGGAGAGCAGAGGGCCGGGACGAGGCTCGGGGAGGAGCGGCAGGAGCTAGAGGAGAAGCGGGGGGTGCGTCGGGGGAGGATGGGTGGGGGCGAGAGTATGTCAGTTCAGCCCAGAGGGTGTGTCTTTTATTTATTTATTTATTTTTAAAATTTGTCGTGAGTCACATCACACAGACCTCCCCCGAGGAGAGGAGGAAGCGGGTGGGGAGCGAGGGAGGGCGTAGAAGAGAAGTTAAATCTCTGAATTCCGTTAATTGAAGGTTTGTAAATCTGCCTGCCTGTCCGTTTTCAAGTCGGGTTTGCTCCCCCCTTGTCTCATCATTTTCACTTCCGCCCCCACTGTAATATATTCTAGAGGTTGTTAGGGCGGTCGTTAGTGTAAAGCACAAATTATCCTTAACTGCTTGGAAAAATGGCTTCAATACACTCTCTTCCCCAAAAGTTCTTGAACTGCTGGCTTCTTAAGTAACTTAACTTAAAATAGAATGGTGTAATCGCCGGTTGCTTTTTTCCTGAGGTTTCTCTCTTTACAGTACATGTAGAGAATGAATCCCCGAACTAAAACCAGAACGTCAAATATGTCATTCTAAATTTATTAGAAAATTCTTGGGACCTTATCTATGGCAGATGGTTGGTTGTTTGCTTTTAATTTAATGATTGAAAGTGAATTATGTTGTGTGGTAGTTTGTTTTGTAGATCTTTAACTGCATAAACTAACAGTTTGCAGTAGAAGCAAATAAAAGTAGCAGAGTCCTTTATATCAATGTAATGGCACCAAAAATTCGCTTGTTAGTGGTAAGGCATGACCAAAACGTGCTTTCAGAGGCTGGGCTTATTGCAGTTCAGAACTAAAGTATTTATAGAAATGCATCCCACGTGATTATCATTTTTAAGAACCAGTGGTTTCTGTGTTGGCAGATGCTTTTCCTCTATTTTTAGAAGGAGATACTGTTTTCAGAATATTTTGAATGTTTCTCAATTTCCATATTAGTAACATTGTATCTTCAGTAGCACTACTAGGAGTTCATCTCATAAATTTTTTCAAGCTTTTACTTTAGGAATTCCACTGATAAACTTGTTGAATGCCTGCCACATCTACTGTATTACTTGTTTTTGCAAACTTTAGCTTTTAAAAAAATATTCTAAAATCTAGTAGAAATGTGGATATAGTTTTCAAGCAGAAAAGTTTTCTGTAGTTTATCGATATTAAAAATAAACACGTTTTATTCAACTTCACATGAAGAACCTTAAAATTGAAGTGAATCTCAGTTTGCTGAAGGTTTTAAAGATTTTGAAAGTCAGAGGGAGAGCACAGGAAGTTAAATTGCCCCCTTTCTAGAAAAGTCATTTCTTTGTAGAAGTCAGCAGATAGGCACTTCATAAAAGGGTGGCTTCTTTTCGTTTTGCATGTTGGGAAATCTGACAAATATATGGTGTGGTAACTGCTACGTGTTGGCCAATACAAACGTGTTTTAACCTGTCTGTTGGCTATTTCTTTTTCAGGTAGTTGTGTGCTGTAAGTTTTTTTTTCCCCTGACCCTTTTCTTTTCCCCTCTTGCCACCGTAATTTTGAAGCACTTTAAAATTTCATTATATCCCTAATTAAATAAATCATGTTATTTCTCACGCAGTCTTTTAAGCATGTTAGTACCATGGTGTCAAGATCCACTGTCACTGGCCCCAAGTTTTTTTGGTGGTCCTAAACTTGACACCAGTGAGATATTTAGAAATACTGAGGGGGGAAAAGAATGAAATTCACACACAGCACTGTAATAGCTTTTAAACTTTGGGCTGCATGAAGCTGGCCACTAGCTCCCTTCCCAGGAGGCGCAGACAAGGTCACGCTCTGACAGGCTCAGAAGATGATGAGCACTTGGTGGAAGTTGATGTGGTGGTAGCTGATTTTGTGATGTGCTGTGGTGCTGTGAAGAGGGAACAAATAGTACTAGAAATATCCATTTAGATGTCTTTTGAGATCTCTCTGTATCCCTTCTGTGACCGATTGGATAAGGGCTAACACCCTATGTAAACATACCTTCTCTTGGGGAAGGTATATTGGTCACTTGTGTTTTGAGAATTTTTTTTATATCCAAGGTGAGTTAAATTATTGCCTGAGTAATTTTTTTTTTTTTTTGCGGTACGCGGGCCTCTCACTGTTGTGGCCTCTCCCGTTGCGGAGCACAGGCTCCGGACTCGCAGGCTCAGCGGCCATGGCTCACGGGCCCAGCCGCTCCGCGGCATGTGGGATCTTCCCAGACCGGTGCACGAACCCGTGTCCGCTGCATCGGCAGGCGGACTCTCGACCACTGCGCCACCAGGGAAGCCCACAAATTAACTTTTTAATTTTTTCCCCGGTATTCCGCCAACAGGGCCTTGTTTGGGTTAACAAGTATATCCTAAAGTCTGGGAAGATGAAGGGGATGTCATAAGTGAGCTACTTAATTTAGCTTGATTTCCTCCACCTATGACGTCAGTTTATATTCATTTGCTCATTATACCCATGTGATCTTGGAAGGCAGATAATTTTTTGAGGGGGAGCACTTTAAGTAAAAGCTAACATTTTTGGTACTGTACAGTTTATTCCAGTTTATAAACTAATGTCAATTATTACAATAATTATGATTTTTTTTTCTTTCTTTTTTTTTTTTAACAAATGAGGAATCTGAGGTTCAGAGACGTTGAATACCTAGGCTAAAGTCCCATATCTTGTATGAGATGGTGCCTAGAATCAAACCCAGATTTTCTGATTCTGCATCCTAAGTGGATAAAAAGAATGTGTGAAGAGGGTAATAGAAAAGGGAAGAGTAACTTGCTTCTACTTATTGAGTACCTACTCTTTCACAGTCTGTGCTAGTTGATTTGTATTACCTTTAATCCTTACAAAAACTCTCTGTGATAGGCAGTATTCTCTTCCAGATGAGGAAATTGGGACTTGGAAAAGTTAAATGAATTTTTGTTTGATCATACAGTTAGGGATTGGCAGTCAGGATTTCTCCCTAACTCTTGACAGGCTCCAAAGGCTATGTTCTTTCCATATCGCACTGTCTCCAGATGCGAATGAGTCTAGAACTCAGACTAGTTCAGAAATGTCATGGAATAGACTCTTGTGGGTCATGTCTGGGAACCTAACAACTATTTTACTATTGTTTCCTCTGAGTTCCAAGTTGTAATATAAGAACAGGTATGTTTGTAATTTGGGGACTTGCCCGATCACAAAAGATGGTAGCTTTGGCACTTGAAGTATTGAATTACAGAAATCATAGGTTAGTTTTTCACTGAGCTAAGTGGATCCTCTTCTTCTCTTGTGCATCTTTGCCTTTTTTTTTTTTTCTGTTCTGAATCAGCTTTGCAATTGTGATAAGGAAATTTGTAGAAGAATTAGTAGAAGTTAGCAAAACAAAAAATGTCTTGAAATATTTTGGGTAGTTCTGACTTCCACACAAACTATGTTCAGGTAAAGATGTCAAAGTGCTTGAGGAGATTAGGACAGATTGGAAATGGTAGAAATCTACTTGCACTTGGAAGTTTGAGTAAAACAGTGGCTAGCAAAATTAGAGATATAGGTTGGAAATCTAAATGAATTAAACAGGGTTTTAGTAATGTACAACATGGTAACTCTAGTTAATAATACTGTATTGTATAATTGCTACTAGAGTAGATCTAAAAAGTTCTCACCACAAGAAAGAAAAAGAAAAAAAAATTTTAATTTGTGTGGTGATGAATGTTAATTGGACTTATTGTGGTGACCATTTTGCTGTATATACAAATAGTGAATTATTATATTGTACACCTGAAACTAATATGGTGTTATATGTCAATCATATCTCAATAAACAAAATAAAATGGGATTTTAGATAATTTTATGGAAAATCCTCAGTTAATTGTTAGATTGATCGATATCATGTCATAACATTAATTAAACATTAATGCTGCTGTCAAGCAGGTAGAATCTGACCTTGCATATTAGGTCTTAGTGAAAGTCCATTCATCTCTCTTTTTTTCCTTTTGTAACTATAATATAATAAGAACTTTACGTGTGGTACTGTGATCTAGTTCTGGTGTGTTTAGATCCTCAGTTTTAGTATGTTTGTATCTTTAGAAGAGGGTTTTTTTAATGAAAATTGTTGAAATAATCCCGTAGGATAAGAACACTTTTCTAATTCCTTTATGTGCTTCTACTTTCTCCAGTTGGTTCTGATAGCTGAAGAATGCTAATACTCCTTGAGGTAGAAAAGAGGTATTTGGGCAATTTGGATTCTGATCTATGACCATTTATTTATTTATTGGCCGTGCTGTGAGGCATGTGGGAATCTTAGTTCCCTGACCAGGGGTCCCCCCTACAGTGGAAGCTTAACCACTGGACAGCCAGGGAAGTCCCTCTGTGGCCATTTAGAATAACTGTATCTTCGGTTAAATTATGTCCTAGGAATTAGAAATTTGTGAGTTAATAGGCAAGAATGTATTAGCCAGAGAAGAAGAGTGCTAATATTGGGACAAGAGTTTGAGTCAGACATTAGAGGAGATTGTGTAGATGTAATTCCATGAAAATCGTGTTGATAAGAAAAGTAAGGTAAAAGTGATAGTTGAAAGCTAATTTTGGAGCATTTAAAAAGTTTGAATTTGGGGGGAGCTATATATTTTTTCTAATGTCTTTTTGTGTTGATTGTAATTTTTACTGAAGTTATGGTTTGACTTTTGAAGAATAATAGTCAAACCCTGGGGCTACAAACTTTTTAGACCTTAATATTTATTTAATAAGACACCATCCTAAAAAATAAGGGATTTAAAAAAATATATGTTATTGAGAAAATGGCAATTATCTGATTTTGGAAAATGGCAATTACTGGATTTTGTTTTTAAAGGAGAGAGCTAACCTGATGATTTTAACTGTAAACATTAATTCCATAGAAAGGAGACTTGAAGTTTTTTAGTATTACCACTCTGTGTCAACCCAAATAGGTACACTTAACTAACTAATTTACTAATTTTCTTCCTTTACAAAATGAAATTTTCTGAGAAATAGTTGGTAGTGAACTAGTATTTGTGAAAAAAATCTGGAAGCAAAACAAAACATCCTGGGCTTCCCTGGTAGCGCAGTGGTTGAGAGTCCGCCTGCCGATGCAGGGAACACGGGTTCGTGCCCCGGTCCGGGAAGATCCCACATGCCGCGGAGCGGCTGGGCCCGTGAGCCACGGCTGCTGAGCCTGCGCGTCTGGAGCCTGTGCTCCGCAACGGGAGAGGCCACAACAGTGAGAGGCCCGCGTACCGCAAAAAAAACCAAAAACCAAAAAACAAACAAACAAAAAAAACAAAACATCCTAAGGAAGATAATGTTTATTTGTTATCAAATAGATTCTAATTTAGATATGCATCTGTGCTTAGCAAGTTCAGCAAATGTTTGTGGAATTGTGATTTATATCAACTAAAGAATATTGGTAGTACCATCTCAGGTATAGCTTAAAGTATAAGGAAACCATTTAAAGTCTTATTTTACTAATTTTTAGCACAGTAATTAAAAACTCATATACTCAGATGTGGAGAGAATGGCATAATGAACCCCAACGTGTTCAACATCCAGCTTTAACAATTACCAGCTCATGGCCAGTCTCCTTTCATCTGTAATCCTCTCCTGTCTGTCTGTCATTATTGTAAAGTCCATCTTTGAGGTATCATTTCATCCATAAATATTTTAGTATGTATCTCTAAAAGATAAAAGGCTTATTTAAATCCATTGCACAATTTCTATATGTGGGGGAAAAGATAATGAATGTTATTATGATTTATTTATGACAATAAGGAGTAGAGAGCTTTAAAATAGTTAATGTGTTTTAAGTTTACAAACAATTTTGTTAGTAATTCCTGCCATAGGTTGATTAGAATATAGCTATACTATATGCTTCATAATGGAATTTTAAAAATTGAGCTGTAAGTCGTATAATATAAAACCAACCATTTTAAAGCATACAGTTCAGTAGTATTTAGTACATTTACAGTGTTCTGCAACCACCGCCTCGATGTATTCTAAAACATTTTCATCACTCCTCAGGAAAGCCCATACCTGTTAAGTAGTTTGTCCCCATCCCAACCCCCCGGCACCTGGCATCCATCAGTTTGCCTTGTTTCTATGAATTTACCTATTCTATATATTTTATATGAATGGAATTATACAATATGTGGCCTTTTGTGTCTCTTTCACTTATATAAAGCGTAATGTTTTCAAGGTTCATTCACTTGGTAACATGTATTAATACTATATTCCTCTTTATGGCTTAGTAATATTCTAGTGTATGTATATTACACCACATTTTGTTTATTCATTCATCCTTTGATGGACATTTGGGTTGTTTCTACCTTTTGGCTGTTCTGAATAGTACTGCTGTGAATATTCATGTACAGTATTTGAGTGCCTGTTTTCAGTTCTTTTCCATATATACACCTAGGAGTCCTTCATAGTGGTATTTTGTTGTGAAATACATAATTACCTAATTTTGCACATAGATAATTTTGAATTTCTACCATTGTTAAGAAGGAATTTCAGGCATGAACATACACTCAGAACTTCAGTGTGAATTAAGGCTTGGAGCCTAATTTTCCACTTTATATGTAAAGTTAATTTTCCCCCTCATTACCAAAGTAATATCAAATATGGTAATTGCACGAATTTTAAACTTTTTAGAAATATATATAGCTTAGACAGGACAAGTCCCTTGTAATATCACTCACATATACATCTTTTAACGAATATATCTAAACTTTATATTGTACAATTGGTAAACTCATATTGCTGATAATAAGGCAGAAAGTATTTCAGTTATAGTATATATATATATATATTTTTTTTTTTTTTTTTTTTTTTTTTTTTGTG
>NC_041224.1:24386582-24403416 GCF_002837175.3 Physeter macrocephalus | reverse complement strand
GAATCCAGTTCCCCTGCATCGGCAGGCGGACGCGCAACCACTGCGCCACCAGGGAAGCCCTATAGTATATTTTAAAATTAAAAAATTCCAACACTTTGTGAGATTATCTAATTATTAAGTCAGATGTGAATTATATTCTTATTTAGAGCTTAAATGAAGCATAGTACATAAGATGTGCAGTTGGATATTCTCAACTGCTTTTGATTGGAGCAAAATTTTATTTATCTCCTTGAAACTTAAAGGAAACAAAAATACTAACGTTAATGAAAAGGTGTATTACTGAAAAACTTTAATTTACCTTTAGTTTGTTTCCTGACTTTATGTTTAATTACTGTTAGTAATTTCTACATGCTGTGATAAAATTGGGTTTGGTAAATTTTATTTTCCATTTTCTTGAAAGGCAAGTGTGGTACTTTGTGAGAACCCTTTTTATTTGGGCCATGGGGAATTAATGCCCTCCACTTAAACACCAGAAAGGTATGTAATGCAACATATGGAAAAAGATACTTCTTAGTTCAAACATTGGCAACCTAAGACTTGTAGTAACAAACACTTTAAGAAGACAGTGTAGTGGAAAGGGTTGATTAGTGCCATTTAAAAATCATGCCGCGGAGCGGCTGGGCCCGTGAGCCATGGCTGCTGAGCCTGCGCGTCCGGAGCCTGTGCTCCGCAAAGGGAAAGGCCACAGCAGTGAGAGGCCCGTGTACCGCAAAAAAAATAAAAAAATAATAAATAAATAAATAAATAAAAATAAAAATCATGGTTCCCACTCAAAAGTGAGCCCTCAGTATAGCCCAGCAATCCCACTATCTTTTTCCACGTCATTTAATTTAATTTAATTAATTAATTTATTTTTTGGCTGCGTTGGGTTTTCGTTGCTGCGCGCTGGCTTTTCTCTAGTTGTGGAGAGCGGTGGCTACTCTTCTTTGGGGTGCGCGGGCTTCTCATTGTGGTGGCTTCTCTTGTTGTGGAGCACGGGCTCTAGGTGCACAGGCTTCAGTAGTGGTGGCACGCGGGCTCTAGAGCACAGGCTCAGTAGTTGTGGTGCACAGGCTTAGTTGCTCCGTGGCATGTGGGATCTTCCCGGACCAGGGCTCGAACCCATGTCTCCCTCATTGGCAGGCAGATTCTTTTTTTTTTTTTTTTTTTTTTTTTAAATAAATTTATTTATTTATTTTTGGCTGTGTTGGGTCTTCGTTTCTGTGCGAGGGCTTTCTCTACTTGCGGCGAGCGGGGGCCACTCTTCATCGCGGTTCGCGGGCGTCTCACTATCGCGGCCTCTCTTGTTGCGGAGCACAGGCTGCAGACGCGCAGGCTCAGTAGCTGTGGCTCACGGGCCCAGTTGCTCCGCGGCATGTGGCATCTTCCCAGACCAGGGCTCGAACCCGTGTCCCCTGCATTGGCAGGCAGATTCTCAACCACTGCACCACCAGGGATGTCCTTCCACGTCATTTTACACCATAAACTGTTTTAAATTTTCTCTTCCCTTTTAAAATCTCTTTCCTTTCTCATCTTTTATTTCATAGAAAATAGACCTCGTTGTATAAGACATATACTTTCTTACCACTACGTTTCCAAGCCTACTGGTGTCTTCATTTGTCCTATTCTACTTCCTTCTTGTAATGGAGGAGAGGTGTCCTTCCTCCTAGCTAAGGTCAGTCCTTGTCTTTGCTCTGGGTCCCATCCTTGCTTGCCTTTTTAGAAATCTTCACTTCTCTTATCTTTATTTCTTCTCTCTACTGATTTTGTGCAGTCAGAATCGAAACATCTCAAGCCTCTTGATCAGTGTTTAGCTCTTTTCTTGCTTGTTTTCTCAGCATCACTTCACACAATTGACCATTCCCTCTTTTTTTTTTTGAAGCTAATTCTTTGGCTTCTGTGATGACATTCTTTTCTACTTTTTCCTGTTACTGTCTGGCCCTTTTGTTCTCCTTTACCTTGAAATATTACAGTGACTGTGTATGAGCTCCTTTCTACACCTACCACCTTAGGCTGTTTTAGTTGTTCGCATCTGAATGATCTCTCTTCCACTGCAGTTTCAATCCATATATCTGCTTGTTTGAGTCACAGGTACCTCAGACTTGTAGAAACTGAACTCATCACCTTTCCTCAGTCTCTCCTACTACTTACTTTCCACTGACTCATGCACTCGAAACCCGGGCATCGTTCTTGGCTCCTCCATTATTCTTTCCTGGCACGTCCTTCCCCCACTACCACTACTGATTCATCTGTACCGGGTCCTGTTGAATCTTCTTCTTAAATTTGTCTATTCCATCTCGTAGTGTAAAGCTTAGACAACTGCTGTGGCTTCTGTCTTCTTGACATCACCACATATCCCCCTCTGATCACCTCCCAATTATCCACACTGTGCCACTTGAGTGTCACTTTCAAAACGGAAATCTGATCATGTCACTTCCTGCTTAAAAGTTAGTCAGTGATTCCTCATAAATATGCAGTTTCACAGTGAGGCCTATTAGGCCATATATAGTATAGCTTCTGTCTTTCTAGTCTTGCTGCATTCATCCCATTACCCTCGTCTTACCAGTCGTATTGGCCTTTCAGTTTTTGAAATTTCGTTTTTTTCTGCCTTTGCAAATGTTCTCTGACTAGAAAACTTGTTCCTCTTGGTCTGAATATTATTCATTTGTCAGGTCTTATAGTTCAGATGAAAAATTACTATATTCATTCATTCATTCTTCATTTGATCAAAATCCTTTGAGTACCTACTAAGTGTCAGGTACTATCCTAGGTACCACAGATAGACTAGTGAGTGAGGCCAAGTTCCTACCTTTAGGAAGTTTTCATTACAGAGAGGAGGGGACAGATAATTAACCCCCCCCCCAAAAAAAAAGACTTTCACATTGGAAGTAGAAAATTTAGAAAATTAAATAGGGTGACAGGATACAGAAAATTGGGATTGGGAAGGGAGACTTCTTTAGCTTGGAAAGTAGGAAGTGATACTCTGGAGGTGACATTTGATTTGAGACCTAGAGGGTAGATAGGACATCTTCCATGTGAAGATATAAGGAAAAGGCAAGTGCAAAGGCTCTGAGATGGGAAAAATCTTTGTAAGGGTAATGTCTAGAGGGTTGTTATTGAGAGGGAGACTAGTAGGAGAGAGGTCAGAGAGATTGTCAGGGGCCAGATCATGTAGGGCCTTGGAGACTTTGAAAAGTGGTTGGATTTTATTCCAGGTGTGGTGGGGTTATCATTAGAGTACTTGATTTACTTCTTTAAAAAAATTTATTTAATTTATTTATTTTTATTTTTGGCTGTGTTGAGTCTTCGTTGCTGCATGGGGGCTTTCTCCCTAGTTGTGGAGAGCGGGGGCTACTCTTCGTTGCGGTGTGCGTGCTTCTCATTGCGGTAGCTTCTCTTGTTGGGGAGCACAGGCCCTAGAGCGTGTGGGCTTCGGTAGTTGTGGCACGCGGGCTCAGTAGTTGTGGCTCACGGGCTTAGTTGTTCCGCGGCATGTGGGATCTTCCCAGACCAGGGCTCGAACCCGTGTCCCCTGCATTGGCAGACGAATTCTTAACCCCTGTGCCACCAGGGAAGTCCCTTGATTTACTTTTTGAAAGAATCATTCAGGCTACTGAGTAGAAAACATATTGAAGGGAAGGCAAGAGCAGAATTACCAGCAGGGAGGGGATTGTACTAGTCTAAGCAGGAAATGAGAATTGCCTGTACTTTAAGTGCTGGGGTGAGGAATTGACGGGAGAGGTTGGATATGTTTAAGGCAGAGCTGAACAGGACTTACTGGTGGATTGGATGTGGGATGTGAGGGAAAGAGGAATCTTAAGGATGACTCCTAGTTTAAATTGTTTTCCTAACTATGTCAGTGGATGGTAGCACATGGACGGGAGGATACCAAGAGTACTGCTGTGGATGTGTGTGAAGTCTGCATTATGTTAGACAATGAAATAGATAGGCCAGATGGTCTTTCTGGAATTCAGGGAGGAGTCAGAGTTAGAGATCCACGTTTAGGAGTCATCACAGAATACATTAGCACTGTCTCATAGAAATATAATGTGAGCCACATATCTAATTTAAAATTTTTCTAATAACCACATTCACATTTAAAAAGTATGAAGAAACAGGTTGAAATTAATTTTTATAACATTTTATTTAACCCAGTGCATCCAAAATATAATTATTTCAATAAGTAATCAACATAAATAGTTTGTTAGGGACTTCCCTGGTGGCACAGTGGTTAAGAATCCGCCTGCCAATGCAGGGGACACGGGTTCAAGCCCTGGTCCAGGAAGATCCACATGCCGCGGAGCAACTAAGCCCGTGCGCCACAACTACTGAGCCTGCACTCTAGAGCCCGTGAGCCACAACTACTGAGCCCGCATGCCACAACTACTGAAGCCCGCGCACCTAGAGCCTGTGCTCTGCAACAAGAGAAGCCACTGCAATGAGAAGCCTGAACACCGCATCGAAGAGTAGCCCTCGCTCGCTGCAACTAGAGAAAGCCCACGCACAGCAACGAAGACCCAACACAGCCAAAATTAAAAATAAATAAATTTATATTAAAAAATAGTTTGTTAATGAGATATTTTACATTCTTTTTAAAGTACTAAATCTTTGGAATCTGATGTGTGTTTTATACTCGCAGCACATCTTAGTTGCGACATAGACAGTGAAAAACTGGGACGATTAATGCGTGGGAAGTCCCGTGAAATGTAAGGATAGTTGGAATCGAGGTACTAGAGTAAACTGCAGAGGTAGAAGTTGGGTGTTTAGAATGTGGGATTTTTAAAATCTAGATTTTTGGAAATGGTGTAATTACTGGTGATGACCATGGGAGGTTTTGACAGTGATGAAGAAAAAATTGTTTTAGTTCAGGAAGTCAAATGACTGAGAGACAAGAGTTTTGGGTGGATTATCTGAGTGAATGTTGACATCACTAAGAATATGATAGGAATAGTGATGAATTAGTGAGTCCTTAGCGAAGGAGGGGAGTGATGAGGATGTTGGTGGATGACAGCAATAAGGTTTCTTTCTTAAACACCTCTTCCCTGTCCCACCAGGTCAATTTATACCCTATTAAATGCTCACATAGAATCCTATGTTTCCTCTGTGGTGCTCATTACATATGTTTGACACTTGATGCTAATCTACAAGAAAGCAGGTTTACCATGTTTGTCTTGTTTATTCCCCTATCTCCAGTGCCTGGCACACAAGCTCTCAAAAGTTTACGTGAGCTGTTCAACGAGTCTGGAAGCTTAGTTCTGGTCCTCATTCTATCACAAATTAGTTGTATTTTAACCAGCCTTTAACTCTTTTATTGTATCTTCTAAAAAAGGGCAAGTTTGAACTAGATTATGTCTAAAATTACAATTCTGATGGTTTTTAGTAGAGTTTGTCTCTAACTTTTAGCCCTATAATTCTGATGTTTTTCATTAGTTTGTTTCTGAGTTAGTTCTTCAATTTCCTCTAAAAAAAAAATTGCCAATTTACTTACACTTATTCCTTCTATTTTGTTGTTAGCAAATGTTATGTTTAAATGTTTACTTTGTCATAATTAAGGTATCAAGATACTGAATAAATAGGTTGTTCAGGAAGTGGTTTAATTCAGATTGTTATGAACTGTGATTCCTCTTAAACATTCTTAAAATCCTTTTATTAAAATCACTTTTTCGGTCTTGCTGAAGAGAGAAAATATAAGTGAGATTGTGTTAAATTAGAACATCTTTGTCTTTATTGTTTCACAGTATAGATCAACAGTACTGAAACTTACGGTCTCAGGACTCCTTTATACGCTCAAAAAATATCAAGTATCCCAGAGAACTTTCCTTTAGGTGGTTATATCTATCAATATTTACTGTATCAAAAATTAAAATGGAGAAGTTTAAAACATTTATTAATTCATTTAAAATAACATGTAATGGGTTTTAACATAAATAATGTAAATAATAATTTTTTGAAAAATATCCATAGGTTTCCAAAGCAAAAAAAGTTTAATGAGAAGAGTGGCATTGTTTTATATTACTGCACATCTCTTTAGTGACTGGCTAGAAGACAGTTTAATTCTCATATCTACTTCTGCATTCAGCCTGTTGTGATATTTTATTTCGGTTGAACTATGTGAGAAAATCTGGCTTCATACAGTTATGTAGTTGGAAAGGAAGGAGTATTTTAATAGCCTGTGCGTAGAATTGTGGATAATTTTCTTTGATATTGTATCAAAACTCAGCAGATAGTAGTTCGTAAAGGTTGCTTGCTGTGTGGACTCTGAAACCATATCAATGAACATTTTATACTCCAGTACATTAAAAATCATTGCATGGGTCATTTGGATGGAAAGTATTTGTTCACTTAGTTATGTGGATCCTTCTGAATGTTGACACATTTCATTATATGATATGAAAAGAATCACATTCATTAATATCACTACAGATCTTATGAGTCTTTAAGTATCGAAAAGCTTCCAAGCTCACGTTGGTGGATGAAAGGTTTCCAAAATTCTATTTTTTACTTGAAAGCTCGAATTTTACTGTTGGCAACAAACATTGCCAGTTATTTTCCTTGAAATGATAGGCTCACTTCGTTCATTTTTAGGAAAATGTCTGCCAAATATCCAATCTGATTAACCATAGTTTGTCAGTTGTTTTTTGAAGTTCCATGGAAAAATGGCTTATTCAGCTTGAAAATAAATTGCACAAGTGCTTTTTCCTATTGTACTTAGAATGCAGCAGAATTACTTTATATATACTTTTTATTTTGTTACACAGAATGTTAAAAAGCATCTTGCCAGAAGAGAAGGCAAATAGCATTAGTATTATTATGAAAATAGTTTTGACCTTGTGAACCTCCGGAAAGGGTGTGAGAGATCCTCAGTAGTCCGCAGACCACACTTGGAGAAACTTTGGTATAGATGATTGGTTTAGTAGACTTAATGTCTTCCATTTATGGTAATAGTGGGACTCTGAATTTTAAATATCTTTGTATAGCACTGTCTGTAGTGCGCATCTCTGACTAAAAGCTTGTGTAAATACCTCAAAAAATTTAAAGTTCCCTGTGTAGGAATTCTCTTAGCACAGCAGCATATACTATGTTAATCATTTTGGATAGTTTCTTATATTATGGGTCTTATTATTGCTCTGTATATTTCACCTTTCAGCACTAATTTTGAAATAGTTTTAGTTTCATATATCTGTTTTCTCCAAATTTTACCCATGCCAAAAGTTTGGTAATTTGTTTGAATAAATTTATTTGATTAATAGGAAGTTGTTTAAATTGTATGATTTTTATGAAGCAGTATGAAACACTAATTTTAAAATGTTTATTGTAATCATTTATTTCTAATTTGAGTATGTTCCAAATTAGATTTGAAGAAATCTGTTGTTGATATTACCTATGGTACATATCTTCCTTTTCTGTACTAAAGTATTTATGTCTGAAAAAAAATAAAAATGACCCAACTAAAGTAGTAGAAAAAGACAAAAAAATGGAGTATATGTTTTTTGTTTCAGCTGTTTCTCTGACATTTTCCCTCTTCTGTTATTTATTTTTATGCTTTTCATGAAAAAAGCTTTGGATTAATCCATTTGTCTTTTAAACCATTTCCCTTTCAGAAAGGTTGCAAAATCTTTTTTTCTTTTTCACCTCCACATTTCATTAAAATTAATAATCATATTTAGACTTTATTATGAATAGTGGGGAGACAAACTGGTGATACTCCCATTCTTTCAGAATAATCAGAGAATGCCATAAAGATCCTAAAGAAAACCGGCAAATTTTTATGGGTTCCCAAGTTGGAACCATAGGAATCCCCAATAAAGTGAAATATGTGTAATTATATGTAGCATACGTCACTGTATGACAGAATATATTAGTTTGTCACTTATTCAGTTATTCAGCAGTTTTTGACTATCATGTGCCTAAGTATATTTTGCAAATCAGATGTAATGGTTGCCCTTAAGATATAATCTCTGCTTCCCTCGCTAATCAAATAAATCACATCCTGTAATAAATTTTATCTAGGGAAGCACATGTCGACATGAGAGTGTATGTCAGGTGCCCCCACCCAGCCTGGCATATCAAAGAAGTAATGTTGGGATTGAGATCTGAAGGGTGAATATAATTAACCAAACTTAATATAGTTAACCAAGAAATTTTGAGGGAAGGAACAACAATGTCCTTACCAGAGGGAACAGGAACAGTATATGTACAGGCCCAAAGGTGAGGGAAAGCAGAATTATTATTATTATTATTTTTTATATCCTTATTGGATTGTAATTACTTTACAATCTTGTGTTTCCACTGTACAGCAAAGTGAATCAGCTCTATGTATACATATATCTCCTCCCTCTTGCGTCTCCCTCCCACCCTCCCTTTCCCACCCCTCTAGGCCATCACAGAGCACCGAGCTGATCCCCCTGTGCTATGCGGCTGCTTCCCACTAGCTTTTTATTTTACACATGGTAGTGTATATATGTCAGTGCTACTCTCTTAGTTCGTCCCAGCCTTCCCTTCCTCCCTGTGTCCATACGTCCGTTCTCTACGAGCAGAATGATTTTGAACAAGTTATAAACCTGTGTGCTTTAGAGTATAGTGAGCAAAGAGGGGAAAGTGATCTGTGGGGACTTAGGTAGGGACCAGATCAAATACGTTTTTTATAGGCTATGTTAAGGATGTTGGTCTTTTTTCTGAGGCTGATGAGAAGACGTCGAAAATTTTAAGCAATGGGATGACATTATCATTTTTACTTTTTAAAGATTACTTGTGTTCAGAGTGGAGAACAGATTGGAAGGAGGCTGGAGTATGTATGGATTGGAAGGAGCTCAAGAGGAGATGGGGGGAGGCTGGTCTTGAGGTGATGGTAGAGAGTGGTCGTGAATTATCTAAACTCTCTAGTGCCTGGAATCATTGTGATGGGCTGTGACTACTTATTTTTCTTTTCTAGAAAGAGGAGTGTTTGAGGCTGTAGAGATGTGTTAAAAGTAATTCAGCATATAGTTGTTTGATGCTCAACGAATAGTTATTAATTGCCTACTCTATGAAAGACTCTAGGTGTTGTGATGTCTATGTTATATGCAGTATAGTTATGTAAAAATAATTGAATGATAGAAGATTATAAAGCCTTAAATTTAGGGAAGAGAAAATTGATCTGTAGTACTTACATTTAAATGAGGAAACGTTCTGTATAGAAGAAAATAATTGTAACTTTCGAAAGGTTTTTAGTTTTTGTTTTGGCAGTTAGTAGAATTTTGCTTATAGAAAAAAAATGTCAAGCAGCATTTTTTTTCTAAAAGAGCATCTAGGTAATTAATTGATTTCCATAAAAGATTCAAATAATTCAGTTGTATTAAAAGCAAAACCTAGAATTTCCCTTCCTTCTTCTCCCCATATGCCTGTTCATCCCCTCCCCCAAACCACCGTCAAGTTGTTTTGTATCCTTCCACTTTTTGCACAGAGGATGAGGAAGATTCGTCTGGCATTGGTGCAGGATGGATTTGTGAAGGGGCAGACTGGATGCACAGTGACAAGTTAGAGGACTGTTATATCTGTTCTTGATTTGAGATAGCTGCAGTTAAGATGGAAAAGGAAGGAATAGGTGGAAGAAGAAGAATCAGGAAGCTTGGTGAAGGAGATGTGGTGGATAGGGAAAGGGAGAACTCAAAGATGACTTTTTTTACCTGGAGCCATTCTCCTCCAGCATAAAGCCAATATGCCCACAGAAGGTAATTTGCAGTCACAGAAGTGAGTCTATAGACCTCTTTTTCAGCCGTTAGTACGCAGCTGGTTCCGGCACACTCCAGCTTTTACTCCTCCACAATTGACTTGATTGGCAGAGCAGTGGGTTGGAAAATAAGAATAAGGCTTGACTGTGAGCTGGCAGTGTGGGCAGAAGTGGGGAGCGGGAGGAGAGAGGAAAGGTGCTCTAAGGTCTCTCTGGCTGTGCGCTATTGTGTCATGAGGCTGAGGGGCAAGTTCCTCCTTCTAACATTAATTTTGATGTTCTGTCATAATCTCCTGTATTATAGATTGCTGGATTTTTAGATACTTAGAATCTTTTTATAAGTACTTTCAAAATATGTGTGACTTATATGTGGATTGAGAACTGTCCTTTTAAAAAAGGAACTTTCGGAGAGAATTTTAAGGAACAGTGCAATGTTTGGGGGTTTCAGGGAAATTTAAATTTCTCATGGAGTGAGTTTTTCTGAGTCATGAGTTAAGGGGAAGGGGAGGTTGGGAGGGAAGGGATCTAGGTAGTAGGAAAATCATGTGTATCACGGCAAGTATGAAAGAGCTACACGTAATTCGTTTTTGATAGTGTCAGATGCAAGGGAGGATAGTGGAGGAGATGAGGTCTCAGTCAAAAATATACCCAAACTGCTGGCATTAAACTGTAGAAAACCAGTGAAGTGTTTCCCACATTTGAAAACAGAGAAACCACGTTTTAAATTTAACACTGGTAAGATGACACTGTGCTTTTTTTTTTTGCTGTGCCCTGATATATATTGTGTTCTTTCATCTGGACACATTTGGCATAATCAACAGAAGCCATTCAGTAAGTGGGTAAATGCAAGAGAAATGAATTATAGGTCTGAATAAATCCCTTTTGTATCAACTAAGTATAATAACTTGGGGACTGCTTGCGTTACTGGATTTATTATTAGTGTTTAATAATATCTTGTGGAATATAGAGCCACTTATCTCCAGTTCAACTGTGCATTTCTTACACTCATCCTTATTCCCCCTACTCCCCCTGCCTCCGTCCACCCCCCCCCCAAAAAAAAAGAAAGAGAGAGAGAGAAAAGAAAGGCAGGCAGGTAGCGTGGTACTGTCTATATGAAAACCCTGCCACTCTCAGGGTTTTTGTTTCGTTTTTGAGTGAAGAGGTAAGGTGGTGTAAGGTGAGAGGAATAAATGACATATTTATGTCGCTGAGAAGAACTGTAATAAAACATTCCTTTTATAGTCAGGCACAAGTCTTCGGAAAAAAGTTTACTTCCACCATGATGTTTTGACCTCATGGACACTATAAGTCATGTAATGATCTTGTTTCTTTATCTTTGTAGATTCGTGGAGATCAGAGACAAACTTATGGCTCTGATTTATTATGTAGTACTCTCTGTGGTCTCTGTGGTCTGTGTGTTAACGTCGTGCCTTTATCTTTTATATTATTGGATAACCTGATTTTTATCTTGTATATTTTCCTTTTTTATTGTACACATTTTTGTATTGATATAGTAATAGCTAATGGCCCTACCGTAGACCAATGAAATTGTAATCTTTTTAAGGGGAGGTGAGGGTTAGGTTGGGTCCAGGGCTGTGGAATTTTTTTACAAAGCTTACCAGGGGTTTTGATGTCCACCTAGGGTTGGAAATCACTGTTCTAGAGCAGGAGTGGGCAGATGTTTTCACAAAGAGCCAGATAATAATTATTTTAGGCATTGCAGGCCATGTGGTCTGTCACAATTACTCAACTCTGCCACTGTAGTAAGAAAACCATAGATGATATGTGAATTAATAGATGTGAAGGTGTTCTAATAAAACTTTGTTTGCAAAAATGGGGGGTAAGTATTTGGCCTGAGGGTCATAGTTGTTGAGCCCTGTACTACAGCCTGAACTATACTGTTGATGCACTAAAACTGTGCTTGAGCTAACATACTGAGGTGAATGGATTTATTTTTTTCTCTGTCTCTTTCTCTTTCTTTCTTTTTTTTTTTCCAGTTGACTTTTTGAGAGCAGGTTTAGATGCACAGCAAAATTGAATGGAAGGCACAGAGACTTCCCATGTACTGTCTGCCCCTACACATGTACAGTCTCCCACATTATCAACATCCCCCACCAGGATGGTACATTTGGTACAGCTGATGAACCTACACTGATACATCATTATCACCCAGAGTCTGTAGTTTGTTTACATAGTTTAGGTTTCACTCTTGATGTTGTACATTCTTTGGGTTTTGAAAAACGTAGAATGACATGTGTCCACCATTATTCTACAGTACACAGTAGTTTCACTGACCTAAAAATCCTTTCTGTGCTTCACTTACTCATCCCTCCCTCCTTCCTGACTCTTGGCAACCACTGATCTTTTTACTGTCTCCTAAGCTTTGCTTTTTAAAGGAGATCATATAGTTGGAATCATACAATATGTAACCTTTTCAGATTGGTTTCTTTCACTTAGTAATATTCATCTAAGGTTTCTCCGTGTCCTTTCATGGTTTCATAGCTCATTTATTTTTGGCTCTGGATAGTATTCCATTGTGTGGATGTATCACAGTTTATTTATCCGTTCATCTTGGTTGCTTCCAGGTTTTGGCAGTTGTGAGTAAAAACTGCTATAAACATTCGTGTACAGGTTTTTGTGTATACGTAAGTTTTCACCTCCAAACTGACTGTACAGTTTTGCATTCCCATCATCAGTGAATGAAAGTTCTAGTTGCTCCGTATCTTTATCAGCATTTGGTATTGTCATTGTTCTGTATTTTGGCCATTCTAATAGGTGTGTAGTGATAATTCATTTTAATTTGCATTCCCCTGATGACATGATGTGGAGTATCTTTTCCTATGCTTATTTGCTATCTGTGTGTCTTCTTTGATGAGATGTCTGTAAGGTCTTTGGTCCATTTTTTAACTGGATTATTTGTTTTCTTATTGTTGCGATTAAGAGTTCATTGTATGTTTTGGATAACAGTTCTTTACCAGGTTTTTTAAAAAATTTATTTATTTATTTATTTTTGGCTGCGTTGGGTCTTCATTACTGCGAGCAGGCTTTCTGCAGTTGTGGTGAGTGGGGGCTACTCTTCGTTGCAGTGCAAGGGCTTCTCATTGCGGTGGCTTCTCTTGTGGCGGAGCATGGGTTCTAGGCGTGTGGGCTCGGTAGTTGCGGCTTGCAGGCTCTAGAGCACAGGCTCAGTAGTTGTGGCGCACAGGCTTAGTTGCTCCGCGGCATGTGGGATCTTCCCAGACCAGGACTCGATCCCATGTCCCCTGCATTGGCAGGTAGATTCTTAGCCACTGCGCCACCAGGGAAGTCCCATATCAGGCATATTTTGCAAATATTTTCTCCCAGTCTGTGTCTTGTCTTTTCATTCTCGTGACAGTGTCTTTTGCAGTGCAGAAAATTTTAACTTTAATGGGTCCAGTTTATCAGTTCTGTGTTTTCATGGATCATGCCTTTGGTGTTGTATCTAAAAAGTCATTGCCCGGGAATTCCCTGGCAGTTCTGTGGTTAGGGCTCCGTGGTTCGATGCCTCCCGAGGGCCCGGGTTTGATTCCCTTGTCGGGGATCTAAAATCTCACAAGCCGCGCAGTGTGGCCAGTAAATAAATAAATGAAAAGTCATCACCCAACCCAAGGTCTCTAGATTTTCTCCTATAAAACTAGGAGTTTTATAGTTTTGCATTTTGGGTAGGTCTGTAATCTGTTTTAAAGATAATTGTTGTGAAATATATAAGATCTCTGTTTAGATTCATTTTTGTTTTGCATGTGGATGTCTAGTTGTTCTAGCACCATTTGTTGAAAAGATTTTCCTTGCTCCGTTGTGTTGCCTTTGCTCCTTTGTCGAAGATCAATTGACTATATTTATATGGGCCTATTTCTGGCCTCTCTATTCTGTTCCATTGATCTATTTGTCTGTTCTTTTGCCAGAACCACACTTGTCTTGATTACTGTAGCTTTATAGTAAGTCTCGAAGTTGGGTAGTACAACTTTGGTCTCAAAGTTGTATTTAGCATTGTGTTGTCTATTCTTGGTCCTTTGACTCTCTAGATAAACTGTATTTATTAAAAATTTCAATCTTTTTTTTTTTTTTTTTTTTTTTGCGGTACGCGGGCCTCTCACTGTTGTGGCCTCTCCTGTTGCGGAGCACAGGCTCCGGACGCGCAGGCTCAGCAGCCATGGCTCACGGGCCCAGCCGCTCCGCGGCACGTGGGATCTTCCCGGACCGGGGCACGAACCCGTGTCCCCTGCATTGGCAGGCGGACTCTCAACCACTGCGCCACCAGGGAAGCCCTAAAAATTTCAATCTTTATTGATATACAACTGACATGCAATATTGTGTAAAAGTTTAAGTTATACAGCATGGTGATTTGATACACATACACATTACCAAGCGATTACCACAGTAAGGTTAGTTAATATGTCCATCACCTCACATAATTACCATTTTGTTTTGTGGTGAAAGCAACTTTCAAATATGTAATACAGTATCATTAATTTTTGTCACCAAGCTATACATTAGATCCCCAGAACTTAGTCATCTCATAATTGGAAGTTGTACCCTTTCACCAACATTTTCCCATTCTCCACCACCCTTGGCAACTACCATTCTACTCTCTGTTTATCTGAGTTCAGCTTTTTAGGATTCCACATATAAGTGATATTATACAGTATTTGTCTTTCTCTGTCTGACTTATTTCACTTAGCATAATTCCCTCAAGGTCCATCCATGCTGTTGCAAATAGCAGGATTTGCTCTTTCTGGTGGCTGAGAAATAATCCTCTGTGTGTGTGTGTGTGTGTGTGTGTGTGTGTGTGTGTTTGTATGTTTGTATATGCCATATCTTTATCCATTCATTTGTAGATGAACACTTAAGTTTGTTAAGCTTGTTTCCATATCTTGGCCAATATGAATAATGCAGTGAACATGGGAGTGCAGTTATCCTTTTGAGATCCTGATTTCATTTCCTTTGGATATACACCCAGAAATGGGATTTCTGGATCATATGGTAGTTCTGTTTTAAAATTTTTGAAAGCCTCCATACTGTTTTCCATGGTGAGTATACCAATTTATATCCCACCAACAGGACACAAGGGTTCCCTTTTCTCCACGTCCTTGCCAGTGCTTGTTATGTCTTGTCTTTTTGATGATAGCCATTCTGACATGTGTGAGGTGTGGTTTTGATTTGCATTTTCTTGTTGATTAGTGATGTTGAGCCTCTTTTCATGTACCTGTTGACCATTCGTATGTCTTCTTTGGAAAAATGTCTATTCAGGTCCTCTGCCCATTTTTAAATTAAAAAAAATATTTTTTTTGCTATTGAATTAATGTGAGTTCTTTGTATATATTCAATATTAACCCCTTACCTGATAGACGGATTGCAAATATTTTCTCCCATCTGGTAGGTTGCCTTTTCATTTTGTTGATGGTTTCTTTTGCTGTGTTGTAGCCTTTTAGTGTGATACAGTCCCACCTATTTATTTTTGGTTTTTTTGCATGTGCTTTTGGTGTCATATCCAGAAAGTCATTGTCAAGACTAATGTTAGGGATCCTTTTTTCTATGTTTCTTTTGCTGTGTTGTAGCCTTTTAGTTTGATACAGTCCCACCTATTTATTTTTGTTTTTTTTGCATGTGCTTTTGGTGTCATATCCAGAAAGTCATTGTCAAGACTAATGTTAGGGAGCCTTTTTTCTGTGTTCTTCTAGGAGTTTTATGGTGTTAGGTCTTATGTTTAATCCTTTTTTGAGTTGATTTTTGTGAGTGGTGTAAGATAGGTGTCCAGTTTCATTCTTTTGCATATGAATATTCAGTTTTCTCAACACCATTTATTGAAGAGATTATCCTTTCCGCATTGGGTATTTTTGGCTCCCTTGTCAAATATTACTTGACTGTGTATGTGAGGGTTAATATCTGGGCTCTTAATTCTGTTATATTGGTCTTTGTTTTTACACTGGTACTATATGTATGTATATTTTATATAGACATAATTTTTTTGATTAGTATCATTTTGTAATATAGTTTAAAATCAGGAAGTGTGATGCCTCCACCTTTGTTCTTCTTTCTCAGGATTGCTTTTGCTATTTCCAATATATTGTAGTTCCAATACAAAATTTAGGATTTTTTTTCTATCTGTGAAAAGTGCTTTTGAAAATCTGATAGGGCTTGCATTGAATCTATAGATGGCTTTGGGTAGTGTGGACATTTTAACAATACTAATTTTTCCAATCCATGGACATGATAAATCTTTTCATTTATTTGTCTTCAGTTTCTTTTTTCAAAGTCATATGGTTTTCATAGTACAGATCTTCTACCTCTTGGGTTAAGTTTATTCCTATATATTATTGTTATTTTTGATGTTATTGTATAACATCCATACAAACCAGTACAAAAAAATGTATTTTACTGTTTTTGATGTTTTGTATCCTATTAATGGGATTTAAACAAATTTCTTTTTCAGATATATTATTGTTAGTGTATAGGAAGGCAACTGATTTCTGTGTGCTGATTTTGTATCCTGCAAATTTACTGAGTTCTTTTATTCTAATTTTTTTTTTTTTGGTGGAGTCTTCAGCATTTTGTATATAGATTATATCATTTGTAAACAGACTGTTTTGTGCATCCTTTCTGAGCTGAATGCCTTTTATTTCTTTTTCTGGCCTAATTGCTCTGACTAGGACTTCCAGTACTAAGTACAATAGAATAGAGGTGTTGAGTGTGGGCACCCTTGTCTTATTCCTGATCTTAGAGGAGAAACTTTCAAACTCTCACCTTAGAGTATGGTGTTGTCATCTGTGGCCTTCATCATGTTGAGCTACATTCCGTCTATACCCAATTTGTTGAGAGTTATTATCATGAGAGGATGTTGAATTCTGTCAAATGCTTTTTCTGCATCTAATGAGATCATATGATTTTTATCTTTGATTCTATTAATATGCATCGCACTTATTGCATATGTTAGTTGTTTATGTTGAAGAACTGTTCTTGAATCCTAGGGATAAATCCCACTTGATCATGGTGTATGGCCCTTTTATTGTGCTGTTGAATACAGTTTGCTAATATATATATGTATTTTTTTTTGTGGTACGCGGGCCTCTCACTGTTGTGGCCTCTCCCCTTGCGGAGCACAGGCTCCGGACGTGCAGGCTCAGCAGC
>NC_041224.1:24325144-24386540 GCF_002837175.3 Physeter macrocephalus | reverse complement strand
TCAGCGGCCATGGCTCACGGGCCCAGCCGCTCCGCGGCACGTGGGATCCTCCCGGACCGGGACACGAACCCGTGTCTCCTGCATCGGCAGGTGGACCCTCAACCACTGCGCCACCAGGGAAGCCCTAGTTTGCTAATATTTGTTGAGAATTTTTGCATGTTTATTCAACAGGAATATGGGCCTGTAATTTTTTTTTTTCTTGTAGTTTTCTTATCTGGTTTTGGTATCAGGATAATGCTGGTGTTGTAAAATGAGTTTGAGAGTGTTCCCTCTTCATTTACTTTGGAAGCCTGTGAAAGACTGATGTTAATTCCTTTTTGAATGTTTAGTAGAATTCACCAGAGAAACCATCTGGTAATGGGCTTTTCTTTGTTGGGAAATGTTTGATTACTGATTCAGTCTCCTTACTTGTTATTGGTCTGTTCAGATTTTCTAGTTCTCCATGATTCAGTCTTGGTAGGTTGTATGTTTCTAGGAGTTTATCCGTTTCTTCTAGGTTATCCAGTTTGTTGGTGTATAATTGTTTATTGGAGTCTCTTATGATTTTTTTTTAATGTTTCTATTGTATGAGTTGTATGTCTCTGCTTTAATTTCTGATTTTATTTATTCATGTCTTTTTCCCCTTAGTCTTACTAAAGGTTTGTCAATTTAGTTTGTCTCTTTGAAAAGCCAGATCTTTGTGTCATTGATCTTTTCTATTTTTTCTGGTCTCTATTTCATTTTTTTCCACTCTGATCTTTATTTCCTTCCTTCTGCTAACTTTAGGCTTAGGTTGTTCTTGTTTTTTTCTTGAAGTGTGACGTTAGGTTGTTTATCTGAGATATTTTTCTTAATGTAGACATTTAATTTAAAATGCATTTCTTTTTAATTTATTTTGGCTGTGCCACGTGCTTTGCGGGAACTTAGTTCGCCGACCAGGGATTGAACCTGGGCAACAGCAGTGAAAGCACCGAGTTCTAAGCACTAGACCACCAGGGAATTCCCTTTAATGTAGACATTTATTTCTATAAACTTCTCTCTTACAGCTGTTTTTGCTGTGTCACATAAATTGTATTTCCATTTTGTTTCAGGATGTTTTTTGATTTCCCTTTTGTTTTCTTTTCTGATTCATTGGTTCGGGTGTGTGTTTTTAAATTTCTACATATTTGTGGATTTTCTGGTTTTCCTTCTGTTATTGGTATCTAGTTTCATACCATTGTGGTCAGAAAAGATTCTTGGTATGATTTCAGTTTCCTTAAATTTGCTAAGACTTGTTTTGTGACCTAACATAGATTCTAACCTGGAGAATGATCTGTGTGTGCTTGAGAGGAATGTGTATTCTGCTGCTGTTGGATAGGATATACTTACCTGTACCAGTGTGTTGTATATTTTCATGTTGCTAATTAGCATCCTTTCATTCCATGTTGAAGAACTCCTTTCAGCATTTCTCATAAGGCAGACCTAGTGGTGATGACCTCCCTCAGCTTTTGTTTGTCTGGAAAAGTCTTTATATCTCATTTGTTTCTGAAAGACAACTTTGCTGGATAAAGTAATCATGGTTGGCAGTTTTTTCTTTAAGCTCCTTGAATGTATCATCCTGTTCTCTCCTGGCTTGTAAGGTTTCTGCTGAGAAATCTGATAGCCTTATGGGTATTTCTTTGTAGGTGACAAGCTTCTTTTCTCTTGCTGCTTTTAAGAGTCTCTTTGTCTTTGATTTTTGACAGTTTCGGTATAATGTTCCTTGTGGAAGATTTGATTTGAATTTGTTTGGCAACGTGTGAGCTTCATGAACTTGGGTGTCCAAATCTCTCCCCAGATTTGTGAAGTTCTATGCTATTATGTCTTTAAAAATACTTTTTGCCCTCTTCTCCCTCTCTTCTCCTTGTGGGACTCCAATAATTCACAAATTGTTTCTTTTTATCATATCCCCAAAATCACATAGGCTTTTCCCACTCTTTTTCATTCTTTTTTTCTCCTGTGATTGGATAATTTCAAAGTTCCTGTCTCCTACTTAACAGATTCTTTCTTCTGATTGATCCATGCTGCTGTTGATGGTCTCTGTTGCATTTTATATTTCATTTATTGCATTTTTTTGCTCCAGAATTTCTTTATTATGATTTCTATCTCTTTGTTAAGCTTCTCATTTTTGTTCACGTGTTTACTGATTTCGTTACATTATCTTTTTAATTTCTTGTAATTTCTTGTAATTTCTTATTGAGCTTCCTTGAAACACCTATTTTGAATTCTTTATTGGGTAAATCACAGAACTCCATGTCTTTGGGATTGGTTACTGGAAAATTGTGAGCCTTTGATTGTGTCATTTTCTCTTGAATTTTCATATAATTTGAATTCTTGTGTTGCTGTTCTCACACTTGAAGTAGCAGTCACCTCCTCCAGTTTTTACTAATTGACTGCAGGAGAGAAATATCTTCTGTCAGATCTGCTAGGGATTCCGAGGCTTTGATATATCTTCTATGGATATTCCTGCTCCACATTTCTTGCTCCTCCTTGTGACAGAATTCTTAAGCTTGTTTGCATTCTCTTGATCCTGCAAAGTACCAGGCCGGATGGTGACAGCCTCCTTTTTGCTTTCCTGAGGGTGGTGCTTATGGTTCAAGTTTATGGTCTCTCCCAGGCCTGCAGGTTCAGGCTGGCTTTCTGTGTGTGCTCACTAGCCTGCTTCAAAAGCTCACTCTTGGTACTGTGTGGAGCACTCACGGGAGCCAGTCATGAGGTGGAGTATGTGGGGTCGGGCACGAGGGGCACTGGTGGCACCTCTGGGCCAGTGTGGGGGTATCTGTGGGCAGAGCATCCCCAGGAGCTTGTGCTTGGGCCTCCTAATGGAGCCCTTGACGTGCATAGTAGGATCCACATCCCTTCTGTTGTGTTCCGCACCAAGGTCTGGCTGCTGGTCTCCCAGCCACTCACCACCTCCTAGTTTTTTTTTTTTTTTTTTTTTTGCAGTACACGGGCCTCTCACTGTTGTGGCCTCTCCTGCTGCGGAGCACAGGCTCCGGACGCGCAGGCTTAGTGGCCATGGCTCACGGGCCCAGCTGCTCTGCAGCATGTGGGATCTTCCTGGACCGGGGCACGAACCTGTGTCCCCTGCATCGGCAGGTGGACTCTCAACCACTGAGCCACCAGGGAAGCCCACCACCTCCTAGTTTTGCGGCTCACGACTCAGTATTCTGGACGGGGCTTTTTTGGCAGTGTGTCACACAGCTGGGGAAGCTAGGTGTTCCCTCACCTGCTCTCACTTTACCTCAAAGGAGAAGTCATTGTCTGAGAAGTGTTCTTTTGGCTCTGAGCTGTGCTGCCTTGAAGGGATGGGTAAAGCGGGTAAAATCAAACTGTGCTTCTTACCCTTTCCAATGCATCTTATCTCAGATTTCTTTTGTTCCAGTGGTGGGCTGGAACTTCTCAACTGGACTCCTGGACTTCCACAAAGGTTCTCTAATCTGTGGGTGATTGTCTAAATTAGTGTTCTCTAGGGGCTCCTGGACTGCAGCTGCGAGGGGCTGGAGCTCATTCACAGGCCAGTTAATGGTTCACATCTGAGACTGAATGTCTCTATGTGTATTTCCTGATGTACAGGTGGGTAAGAGTTCTCCCATGCCCCTTGGCATATGGTGCTGGTGTCAGAACCAAAGCTAAATGGGGCTATAGCCATGGCCTTTGATATAGAGTTGGTTCTGAGTCTGTAGCTGAGACCAAGGCTACAGGTCTGTCTTAAAACAGCTCTCCTTGATCTTGGACTGCTCCTGAGTTTTATAGTCTCTTCTCTGGATCCCACAGCTCCCTTTTGTCCAAGGATGGATGCAAAATTGTTGTTGAAGGTGGAGATGATGAGGGGTGTCTTACTCAGCTATCTGGCTGACATCATCTTTGCGTATAAACTTTAGAATCACTTTGTTGATATTCACACAATAACTTTCTGGGATTTTGATTGGGATTCCATTGAATCTATAGATCAAGGTGGGGAGAAGTGATGTCTTGACAGTATCAAGTCTTCTTACGCATGACCGTGGATTATCTCTCCATTTATTTAGTTTTTTGATTTCTTTCAGCAGAATTTTGTAGTTTTCCTCAAACAGGTCTTGTACATATTTTGTTAGATGGCTTTCTTTTTAATATTATTGTATCTCCCTAATTGGTACTTAGATTTCTGATTGGTTAAATTATTTGGTTTGGATTCAATTTGTGGTAATTTGTTAATAAAATATTTTTCCTTCTTTTGTCTCTATTTTTATAACTGATGGGTGTTAACAGAATGTTCCTCTGTTCATGTCTTAGATTTTTTGGAGTAGTTGTAAAAATGACTCTGTCTCACAGTTTTTGGGAATAGCTGTCTGTAATTTAGAAAATTTAGTTGATTTCAGTAAAGATTTGTTAATTGATTCATACTGTTGTAATTCTTATACTTTTATATAACAAATTAAGAAATTAGGATAAAGGTAGTTTGTCAGATAGTGTCATACTAGTTATGATTTTTGGTTTGGAAAATGTGGTTAATGAATCACTAGGATGGAGATAGCCAAGACTGATTCTGTGAGACTTGTATTGTAAGCTGGTGTAAGTGAGGAAATAGGCAGAGTCAGTGGTAGCACAAGGTACTTTTGTTGATATTTATAGAACCTTTATTTTTTTTAAGCAGGAGTACTTTGTTTTTCTCAAGTCAGTTAACTAAGGGTGGTGCTGATTGTTACAGTGTTAACTACTACCTTACCATGTAGTTTGTGAAATGATGCATTATATTCCTTTAGTAATTTCCTAGCAAAGTCACATTTATTTGGGTATGAATTAAAGATGTGAATTTGTTCCTTTAGTGAGGAATAACTTAGAAAACTGTTAAATGTTTAAGTTTTTTTTCATTTATAGATCCCCTATATAGAGCATTAATTGTTTCGTAGATCAGAAACATTCTCAGCTATCTGGAGAAAGTCAGCTTTCTCACTCTATTCTTTTTTCCCTTCCAGTTAATTAAAATTCATGTGGTACACAAATTCGTTAATGATGACTTGGGGTGGCTCATCTCAGACGAAATACTTCAGTGGTTTCACTGTGACACATTAGAACTATACTTTGTTCACTCTTAGAATTGTAGACTGGGAGGCAGTGTGGCACAGGGGAGACCATGGCCTTTGGAGACCTGGTGGCTTTATTCCTTCCTAGCAGTGCTCCTTTGGGCAAGTTACTTAACCTCACCAAATTTCTTTCTCCTCATTGTTAGTTGTCTTCGTGGGGTATTTAACATAAAGATGACTTTCTTGTGTGTGGTGCAGAGTACATATTATAACAGAATTCCTGTTTCCATTCTCGTCTGTATTTTCCCAGTCCACTTGGTAAAACTGCAACTGAGGTGATCTTTCTAAAGCCAAAAACTAGTCATGTCTTTTCTTTCTGAAAATCCTTCAGTGGCTCCCCTTTAGCCTCAGGATGAAGTCCAAATTCCTCAAGGGTCTGTAGGATTTCTCTAGCCTTGTGGCATATTTCCTTCTCCGTTGGGCCTGCTGACTAACGCTTGCTTACCTCCAAGCTAATGTTCCTGTTAATTTTATTCTGCTTTGAACCCTGTCCTTGGCTCTTTCTGACTTTCCTCTTTCTGACCCCAAGCTGCTTCTGTTGTTCAGAACATTAGGTTAAATAAAATTCCTATCTTTTAAGTGCATATGACAAGATTAAGAGCTGTGTGGTACACAGTCCTAGCTCCACCATTTACCGTTTAGGGGATCTTTGGACAAATTAGTATCTCTGAGCTTTACATAGTGCCTTATCTGTGAAACCAGGATGTCTGCTTAGTTTACTATGTGAAAAATGCTTTGAAAACCAGTAATACATGCTGTTAAAAGTATTACTATCCGGAGTACATTTTGGGTATTCGTAAGATGGATATATTTCTTAATGTTCAAGAAGAAAAATGATGGTATGGATTGAATTATGCCCCCTGCTCCCAAATTTATATGTTGAAGCCCTAACCCCCCATATAACTACTGTGTTGGAGACAGGGCCTTTGAAGAGGTGATTAAGGTTAAATGAGGTCATAGGGTGGAGCTCTGGTCCAACAGAACTGGTGTCCTTATTATAAAAGAGGAAGAGACACCAGAGGATGAGGACACAGTGAGAAAGGTGACTGCCTCTGCAAGCCAGGAAGAGAGCTCCAGAAACAGAATCCTGATCTTGGATTTTCCAGTCTCTAGAACTGTGAGAAAATAAATTTCTGTTGCTTAAGCCAGTCAGTCTGTGGTATTTTGTTATGGCAGCCTGAGCAGACTAATACAGATTAAAATATAATTGCCTTGTGGGAAGGGCAAACTAGGCTGATTTTTCAGATAAATTGCAATGAATAACACAGTCAGCTATAAATTAGTGGACTAGTTTAGAAAATAGTCTTGGTAATTTGGAAGTTATTCTAATAGATTTTTTTTTTTGTCTATAGGACTAGGAGTATTACTACAAATTGTTAATTTCTAGTTTAACCAAGACCCTTTATGGGAAACTTACTCTCCCCCTCTCTCATAGAAAAGTTAAGTCATTTAGGATGCATTAGGTTTGCAGGTAGTAAACTCATCTCAATTAAGATTAAACAATAAGAAACATTTATTATTACTTTATATCACAAGAAATTCCAAGGTAAGATTATCCTACTGTTGGTTAATTCTTTAGCTCAGTGTCATCAAGGATTCAAATTCTGTTTCCCCCTCATGCTCTACTAAGACAGCCTTCTTCTTAGTCTCCTGGTGTCTGCGAAAATGTTACATGGTTATTGTTGAACATTTGGAAATGTCACAAAAGGATAAGGATGAAAACACAGATTATTTATAATCCAACTGTTAACATGCTGATGTATCTTCTCTCATTATCTGATGAGTTAGCTTGTGTAGGTATTTAATTATACCAAAGAAAATTAGGTCACACTATATACACAGATATATATTCTGTTTTTTTTCCCATTAAGATTATACCAAGAGAATTCTCTTAGTAAAAATAATCATTTTTTCTTGTTTTTGGAGTAACGATCATTTAAAAAATTGGATATAGAGAAATATAAAGAATATTTAAAAATCACCCAGAGATGACCACTACTGTATTGATACATTTCCTTTTAGACCTTTTCTGAGGTGTATACACATTTCTTTTAAAAAAGCAGGTACATAATCATTTTATATCTTGCTTTTATTACTGAGTATTTTATATACCTTCTCTTGTGGTGTGTACTCCATATGGTGTATACTCATACTCCTGTTTCTTTGCTTCTTCACTCTCACCCCACACCTGTGGCCTCATGAGGAGTCCCAGTTGGCTGAGGAAGAAAACACTTCGGTCTAGTTTACAGATGGTTCTACATAATATGCTGGTACCACCTGAAGATGGACACCTGTAGCATTATAGCCACACTCAACAGTTACCCAGAAGGGCAGTGGTGAAGGGAAATTCTCCCAGTGGGTAGATCTCTTTTTTTTAATTGACGTATAGTTAATACACAATACTATGTTAGTTTCAGGTGTACAGCAAAGTACATCTTTGCTGTTTTATATATATATATATTTTTTTTTTTCAGATTATTTTCCATTATAGGTTATTACAAGATATTGAATATAGTTCCCTGTGCTATACAGTAAATACTTGTTGCAAACCACTGGTAGATCTTCGAGCAGTGCACCTAGTTGTTTTGTCTTGAAAGAGATGGTTAGAGATGTGGACCCACTCTAATTCATGGTAGTAGCTAATCGTTCGGCTAATTGATGATGGGCTTGGAAGGAACATAATTGGAAGTATGGGGAATAGATATATAGATATGCTTCCAAATGGACACAGAGTAATATTTGTGTTCATTGTGAATGCCCATCAAAGAGCAACCTCAGCAGAGAAAGATCTTAGTGATCAAATGGACAGGACGTTACCTCTGGATTTCACCCTCTTTACCTATCCACCTCTATCCTTGCCCAGCGAGCTCATGAAAAAGACACCATAGTGGCAGGCATGGAGATTGTGCATATGTGCATATACTCAGAAACATGGGTTTCCACTCACCAGACCAACCTGGCTACTGCTACTGCTGAAAGACCACCTTTCCAATAGCAGAGAGCCACCAATGACCCCCTAAGAGGGCACCATTCCTCTGGAGCGACCAGCCAGATATCTGGTGGCAGGTGGTTTGCATTGGACTACTTCCATAATGGAGAGGACAGCACTTTTTTCTCCCTGAAAAAGCCGCTTACTCTGGGTATGGATTTGCTTTCCCTCCCTGCATTGTTTCTGCCAAAACTCTTTGTGACTTTCAGAATGCCTTAATTATGTCTTGGTATTTCATATCACATTGCTTCTGACCAGGCAGTTCATTTTACAGCAAGTGAAATGTGTCATTGGGCTCATGTTCATGGAATCCCTGGTCTTATCATGTTCCCCATTAGCCTGAAGGAGCTGAACTGATAGAACAGTGGAATGTCCTTTTGAGGACTCACTGCCCAGTTGGTGGCAATTCTTTGCAGTGTTGGGGTAGTGTTCTCTAAGATGTGGTCTAGTCTCTGAATCAGCCACCGGTGTGTGGTGGGGTTTCTCTTGTAGCCAGCATTCATATGTCAGGGAATCAAGAGGTGGAAACGAGGTGACATTTTCTCACTATTACCCATAATGATCCACTACCAAAAATTTTTCTTCTGTATCCACACCGCTGGGGCATGCTGGTTTAGAGTTCTTAGTTCCAAAGATAGGAATGCTTTTATTGGGGAATGCAGCACTGGTTCTGTTAAACTGGAAGTTGAGCACCAGTCACTTTGGCTTCCTCGTGCCAGTGAACTGACAGGCAAAGCAGGAGATTACTGTATTGGTAACTGTGATTGATCCTGACTCAGTGGAAATTGGGTTGCTACTACACAATGGGGGTAAAGAGGAGTATGTCTGGAATGCCGGAGATCCTCTGGAGTGCCTTTTACCACTCCTGTCTCCTATGATAAAAAAAGTTAATGGAAAACTAAACCCAGTACAAGTAGGGCTGCTAATGGCAGAGAAGGTTTGAGTCAGCCCACCAAGCAAGCAACAACAACCATATGAGGTGATTGCTGAGGGCAAATGAAATATGTAATGGATAGTAGGAGAAGAAAATTATGATAAACACCAGCTATGACTTCATGACCAGTTATAGAATGAAAACTCTAGTAGTTATGAATATTTGTTCTGTATCTTAATATTTGTGTATATAGTAACGTATTCTCTGCCCCCCCATTCTTCTGTATTTAACTTAAGATGTGTTATTAGTGGTTAACCTTGTATTTCATTATTTAAGTTACAGGATATCAGAGGGGAAGTACAACTCAACTAAGAAAGGAAAGAACATTACTCAAAGAGAAAGTAGACTTTGTACTCTCTTTTGGGGAGATGGCATCTTTTTGGTTGTATGAGGGATGGTTGCATTATGTTAGACTGAAGCGTAATTTTGCTGTTGTTTTTATTCAGGAGCTGAATATGATGAAAGATGTGTGTGTGTACCATATTGACATATTGACATGGTGGTTCGTACTATATCAGTTTACTTAAGGTGGAATTGTGTATAGCATAGTTATAGTATGGTTCCTTCCCTGCATGTTTGTGGGTTAGAATTGGCTAAAAGAGAATTTGTGTAAGCAACACTCACTAACCTCTGAAGGTTTTTGTGGTAAGATGCAGTGAGAGATGCAGAGGTGTTGGTGGGTTCCAGCTTGACCTTGGTCTCCTTTGCTCTGCATCCAGCTCTCTTTCTTGGTTGCTGATAATTTGATCAACGGTGGCATCAGGCCCACTCACCTGGTGGGGAGACCTGCAGCTTCCCAGATCTCTCCATAAGGTAGCATACCTACCCTAATCCCCATGGTTCCAACCAGGATTTGGCCTGTGTGCTCTTTTTTCCTGAATCCTCACATCCCTCTCCAAGAAGTGATTATGGATTCCTCCTGGAAAGTTTCTCAACTCTCAAACTAGCCAAATACTTAGATGGCCTTCAGCAAAGTAGATGTTTTGTTTTGTGTATATAAAACTCCTCCTGTTACAGGTATTAAAAGTTGACATTTTAAATCCTTCTCATTAACATTAACATACTTCTTTAAAAAAAAAAAAGAGTTCTTAAACTTTATAGAGTATTTTAGCAGTTCTAAGAAACTTTCTCCTCACCCCGGCATTTTAACATTTCTGTAACTGGGATGCATTTTACAATTAATGTCCTTAAAAAGCTATCAGCCAGGCTTCCCTGGTGGCGCAGTGGTTGAGAGTCCACCTGCCGATGCAGGGGACACGGGTTCGTGCCCCGGTCCGGGAAGATCCCACATACCGCGGAGCGGCTGGACCCGTGAGCCATGGCCGCTGGGCCTGCGCATCCGGAGCCTGTGCTCCGCAACGGGAGAGGCCACAACAGTGAGAGGCCCGTGTACCACAAAAAAAAAAAAAAAAAGCTATCAGCCAAGCAGCAGTTGTTATTGTTCCTAGTTGTCTTTGTATGAATTTGGATGGTTTTGCTGTTGGTATAACTGTATTATTGCAACCTGTCAAGAAACCATTTAAGGACCATTTGAGGAAAGAAAAGAGTCAAACCATTTAAGGACCATTTGAAGAAAGAAAAGAGTCTTGGGTTTTCTCTTAAAAAAATTTTTTTTGATACCTCCTGGTAAGATTAAGATAGCACCAGCATCAAAGTTTACAGAATTAGTGTCAGGAGCTTGGAGGAAAATCCTGGGACTAAAGGTGGAACCTTATTTTATTTTATTATTTATTTATTTATTTTTGCAGTACGCGGGCCTCTCACTGTTGTGGCCTCTCCCGTTGAGGAGCACAGGCTCCGGACGCGCAGGCTCAGTGGCCGTGGCTCATGGGCCCAGCCGCTCCGCGGCACGTGGGATCTTCCCGGACCGGGGCACGAACCCGTGTCCCCTGCATTGGCAGGCGGACTCTCAACCACTGCACCACCAGGGAAGCCCTGGAACCTTATTTTAAAAGATGTATCACATGTAGTAGGAAGTTCACAGCATCTCCTATATATTATTCCAGCCTCTCTGTTTAATCTGAATCTGATCATGAGGAAACAATCAGACAAATCCAGGTTGTAGGACTTCCTATAAGACAGCTGGCTTGGAATTTTAAAATAATGTCTATGTTTTGAAAGAAAAAAAAAGGTCAGGGTTGGGAGGGGATATTCTAGTTTTAAGGAAACTGAATAGACATGACTGTCAAGAGCTGTGCACAATCTTTGGTTACATCTTGAATCATACAAAACAAAAGTACATGTAAAGGGTTTGTTTTGGAAGTTGGAAAAATTTGAAAATGAGCTCTATAGCTGGTATTACTCTATGATTAAGAGTGACATACAAAGTTCACCATCTAAATCCCAAAGAGCATTTTCTGTAAGTATAAAATAAAATTTCTTCATAAGAAAGCATTCTGACATAATTGAGTTGGCAGGTTTTTTCTGAGTGATACATAAAAATGGTGCCTCTGACATAGCTGTTTTGTTGGAGTCATTGAAATATGGTGTTTTTTGGTAGATGTGGGTTATTTTTTAATGAATTATCATGAAATATCTTCCATTTTATCATTGGAAAAACCTTATTTAAATATTTGAAATATTCTGTGGGAAAAATACTGACTTTGGAAAAGTTCCTGACAAGTTTGGATTAGAGTTAAGTTAGAAGTTGTTAAAGAGATACAGTGTGGTGACATTTCTGCAGAGAATGGGAGGAAAGGTAAAGACAGAAGCAAGATGGTTAAAACTTTTTTTTTAAATGCACATGAGACCCCTGTTTTGTTACCTAAGCAGGGTTATTAAACCACTTGCAGTTAGGACACAGAGAAATTATTGTTCCTCAAAGAAAACAAACTATTTTCAAATCTTCTTGTCAGACTTTAAAGAAGTGTTCAAGGTAAGTAAGAAAGAGAACATTTTAATTTGTCATACTATTTGTCTGAAATGTTACTAGGCTAGTATTGTAGGATATGTCCTAGGTATAGGCTCTGTTTTCCCTGTAGGACATCTTTCAATAGTTGGGCCCTATATTAGAAATGATGCTCTTAAAGTTAGTTTATAGGTTAGTGTTTGTTTCGAACTTAATTATACAGCTAAAATGTTACAGAGAAGAGTTGGGAGAAAGTGATTAGTTTTATTAGACTTGTAAAATAAATAAACATATACTTCTTTTTCTTTTGGCCACACCGCGTGTCTTGCGGGATCTTAGTTCCTAAACCAGGGATCAAACCTGCGCCCTCTGCAGTGATAGCACAGAGTCCTAACCACTGGACCTCCAGGAAATTCCCAATAAACAAGTACTTTTAATAAATCAACAGTAGTAGTGTTTGAGGAATATAGATTTAAGGTGGAGCTAGAGCAAAATGACAGTATTGATGTTTTGGTATTTATTTCATATGATATAAAAATATCTAGGGCTTCCCTGGTGGCACAGTGGTTAAGAATCCACCTGCCGATGCAGGGGACACGGGTTCGCGCCCTGGTCCGGGAAGATCCCACATGCCACGGAGCAACTAAGCCCATGTGCCACAACTACTGAGCCTGCACTCTAGAGCCCGCGAGCTACAACTGCTGAGCCCGTGTGCCACAACTACTGAAGCCCACATGCATAGAGCCCACATAGTGCTCCACAACAAGAGAAGCCACTGCAATGAGAAGCTGTGCACTGCAACGAAGAGTAGCCCCCGCTCGCTGCAACCAGAGAAAAGCCTGCACGCAGCAATGAAGACCCAACGCAGCCAAAAATAAAATAAATAAATTTATATAAAAAAAAAGAAAAACAGGGCTTCCCTGTTGGCGCAGTGGTTGAGAGTCCGCCTGCCGATGCACGGGACGCGGGTTCGTGCCCCCGTCCGGGAAGATCCCACATGCCGCGGGGTGGCTGAGCCCGTGAGCCATGGCCGCTGAGCCTGTGCGTCCGGAGCCTGTGCTCCGCAACGGGAGAGGCCACAACAGTGAGAGGCCCGCGTACCGCAAAAGAAAAAAAAAAACAACAGTTCCTTTAAAAAAATCTACATTAAAATGGGTATTTTAAGATATTTTCTAAGAAGGATCCTGACTTCATTTAAAAATCAGTGAAACTTAATTTTTAATATAGTTTAGATATAAAACTTTGAAAACATTATAAAACCAAGTAAAATGTGAATTTTTAAAACTAAATATGATATTTATTGAAGTTGAAGGACAGATACATGGGGTTATCATATTACTCTTTCTACATATATATAAGACTCTATGCTAACCAGGGGGAACAGCAGGAGATATTTGTAATTCACTGTACATGTTTTCCATTGAATTCCTACAACTACAAAATAATGCCATCTCTTGTTTGGTTATTTAGAGGAAGTTGGATTTGAACTTGCTTTTCACATTGATGCCCTGATTAAAATCAGGGTCTTAATATTAGAGGAATTAAAATGAGAGTAGGCAACAAACAGTTACTGCCATAATCATGAAGCTATTGAAAATTGTTTTTTAAAAAGGAATAGGAAAAGAAAAATAGCACATGGGAAAATGCTCATGATATATTTTTAAATGAAAAAAGGTTATGTAGCTATAGAGTATGGTAAATTTTACATTCTTGTATACATACATGTACTTGAGAGACTTGAAGAAAATACACTAAACCGTTAACAAGGTCAATTTGAATGATAGGACCATGGTACATTAACTTTTAAATTTATCTCTCTCTCTCTTTGTTAAAAAAGCAGGCAAAAATGAAACCATATAGTATTTTTTTTCACTTAGAATGCATTACTTTAAAATTTTTTTAATTAATTAATTTTATTTTTGCGTTGGGTCTTTGTTGCTGCACGTGGGCTTTCTCTAGTTGTGGTGAGCGCAGGCTTCTCACTGCGGTGGCTTCTCTTGTGGAGCATGGGCTCTAGGCACGTGGGCTTCAGTAGTTGTGGCACGCGGGCTCAGTAGTTGTGGCTCACGGGCTCTAGAGCACAGGCTCAGTAGTTGTGGCTCACGGGCTTAGTTGCTTCGCGGCATGTGGGATCTTCCTGGACCAGGGCTCGAACCCGTGTCCCCTGCATTGGCAGGCAGATTCTTAACCACTGTGCTACCAGGGAAGCCCTGCATTACTTTTTAAGCATACTCATGACGAGGATGTTCTCTCTGTCTCTTTTGGGGTTTAAGTAATTACTTGTAATAGAGGTAGAAAGGTTTTTCTTGTGGTCGTATGTGAAGGTTGAGAACGAGGGAGAGGAAGTGTGGTTAAAGATAAATGTATAGGTATGAGAGGGATTGCTTATAACTTGTAATTTCCACTTTAGGGAGTGAAAAACAAGAGATTATTTTGTCTGTGTAGTCACCTTGAGGGGCAAGAAAAGGACTTAATAAGAGTAGTTTTATTTGGAAAGTTTCTTTTCTCTAGCTAAGCTTGGTATCCACAGGTGGATAAATGAGGAAGAAGAGAGCTAGTTTTATATATGGGCTCTTCAGAAAATTCAGTTATCTAAGGAATTTCCTGTTTAGTTCTTGGCTACATTGTTTATTTTGAGTTTAGCTCTTTTAAATAATTAACTTTAACTTTAAAGCTGAATATGTTTATTTTGATTTTAAGCAAACTTCATAAGTGGCATAAGACAGGGATGGCAAATGGGTTACATATCACGTGTCAACTCCTAGAGTGATTAGTTAAAAGTATTTAGACTTTTGTAGGAAGACTGCTGTAATTGATTAACAGTGTCTGTTTTAGCTCCTTGGGGAAGTGCTATTTGTCTTCTGGTTTATAATCCATTTCGTGTGATCCTTTGGAACATACTAAGGCTGCTTGGTAGTTAATACAGTAAAAGCACCAAAGAATGAGGGAGACCAACTATTGGATACTAAGTGACAACAGTAATTCTTGTGCAGATTTAACTTTTAAATCCATGGTCTATAGAGGAAATTAACTGTGACTAGAACTGCACTGTCTCCAGTAAGGCCACAATCTACATATGGCTCTTGAGCACTTTAAAACGTGGGTAGTTTGGGAAAATGAATTTTAAAATTTTATTTGATTTTAATTATTTTTAAATTTAAAATAGAAGCAGTGTAAAATGGTTTCTGTTAAATACAGCTTTATTTTTTTGGTAGGGCTACATTTTACTTCAACCATTGCATCGGAAGACGCATGGCAAGTTTTTACGTCTAGGCCTGGAAGTAGCACCCGTATCTGCTATCATTCCATTGACAATACTTAGTTAACACATCCATCACTTCATGTATATCTTTTTTTGCTGAGAACATGTAAGTTCTACCCTTAGCAAATTTCAATTATGCAGTACAGTGTTAACTACAGTCACCATGTTTTACATTTAGGCCTTTTCATTGGACAGAGCTAGGATATTGATATATAATACGTGATAAAATCAAAATTAGGTTCAAATGAATGCTTTCAGTTTAAATCCAGAGCTATAGGTTTTTTTTAACTTCATTCTTCTTACATCAGAATCTCTTTTGAATTATGCCAAACATCTCAGATCTCAATGACTTAAACATAAGTAATGACTTGCTTTGTCCCACACTACACAAACAATAGTCTCAGGATAATAATTCCAAAACGACCATCAGCAACAAAGTGATTGCAAACAGCTTTAGTATATTTTTGTTTTCCTCTTTCAGTTGTTTTCGTCCTAAGGATAAGCCCCATTAAGAATGTACAATCAAATTTCTGTGCTTTGAAGCCACTTTTAGGATATTTTCTTTCTGGTTAAGCCACTAATTGGATGCATAGTTAGGCTCATTTGATTAATTTTACATTTAATCTTGGGAAATTCCTTTTTAAGATTTAATTTTGTTATAATTGTGTGAATTATTTACATAGTTCCAAAAACAAATCTAAAAACAAGGTATGTTTAAAGAATCTTATCCATGTTCTCACCAACCTGTTTACCCCCGACCCCATATGTAATTATTTTTTAAAGATGTTATGTTTTATCCTTTTTTCTTAAAAAATAAAAACATGTATTTATGTATCTTTCCCCATTTCTTAAGTAGTAGCACTCAATAAATATTTTTATTTTCTATCTTGTTTTTTATTTTTTTCAACTTAGCAATATTCTGGAGATGGAGTGTAGTGGTAATAACGACATCCCTCAACGTTCTTTCTTAGAGCTGTATAGTACTCTCCTTTTTGGAGGTCCCATAGTTTATTCAACCAGTCTCCCCCATCGCTGGTTATATCAGTTGTTTCTAGTCTTTTCTATTGCAAATAGTGCTGTAATGAATAATTACGTAATATTTTTGCCAGTGATTATTTGAGATAGATTCCTAAGAGTGAAATTACTGGGACAGAAAATAAGTCCATGTGTAATTTTGCTGGCTATCACCAGCAGTGTATCAGAGAGTCTTTTCCACAAGTTTGCAGAGTACCTTGTCCCACTTTTGGATTTTTGCTGGATGGATAGGTGAGAAATGGTATCTCATATTAGTTTGCATCTGCATTTCTTGTCTATGATGAGCGATGTTGAATGTTTTTAAAAATGGTTAAGAGTGGTTGCATTGCTTTTTTTTTTTTCACTGTTAGATCTCTATTCCATTGTTTCTATTTATTCTTGGCCTTTTAATTTTTAGGTTACATATTAATTGTGATACAAGTTGCTGGCCACCCTGCTCCCCGCCCCCCTCCATTCCCCCCACCTCCCCCTGCCCCCCAGGGTTTATCACTTGTCTTTGAATTTTGCCCTGAACTTTGTCTCTGAACATTTCTTACTGTCTGACTCTGAGTTGTGTACTAGAGTTTGGGAAAAATGGATGGGTAAAGGTTGGGGTCATAAGATTTACAGTAGTTTTTGTGGAGATGAGAAGCTTGGTTGTAATGGTTAATGGGGGGTTTGGATTTCTGATGGTGATTAATGTAAACAGGAATGTAAGGTAGAATGGATTTAGTCCATATCATTGGACTAGTAGATGTGATTTTTTTGTTAAATTAACATTTGTTAAGTAGAGCCCCAGGGTGTCATGGATGGTGAGCTCAAGGTTCAACAAAAGACTAGAAGGGAAAGTGAAATAGAGACCTTTATTACTCACAGGTCCTGAAGGAGATACACAGCATGCCTTGAGGGGACGCGTGGGGAGGTCAGTGCCGGTGCAGGCAGAGTGAGCAGCAGGACCTGGGGCGCACGCCTTTATAGGGCCCGAGGGTAGAGCGCTTTGTGGTTCATCAGAGCGGTCCGATAAATTTTCCATTCAGTTGGGCTTTTCTATTAAAAAATACAAATTATAACTCTACCTTTCTATAGAACAGATGTTTAATGAATGTTAACCTAAATAAATATTGGTTGTTTTTGTTCTTATTTCAGGCTACAGACAAGAGAAAAGCTTTAGAAGAGACCAAAGCCTACACAACCCAATCCCTAGCTAGTGTTGCTTATCAAATAAATGCATTGGCTAACAATGTACTCCAATTGCTGGACATCCAAGCCTCTCAGCTTCGGAGAATGGAGTCTTCCATCAATCATATCTCACAGGTAACAGCTTGTAAAAAGCTTTAAATTCACATTTAATTAACTGGCAGTATAGTATCAATAGGTAGCCTAGAAATATGGAGTCCTTACTCATCTTCTTACTGACTGACTAGTCATTGCCACTTTGTTTTAGCTTTGGGTTCAGTAAGCCTACTCTTTTTTTTTTTTTTTTTTTAAGTTTTTTTGTGTGTTTGGTAAAATATACATACCAGTGGTTATTGGTCTGTGGTTTTGGTGTTAATGTAGTGCTGTTCTTACAAAATATGTTGGATAGTATTCCCTCCTCTTCAGTTTTATGGAACAGTGTGTGTAGAATTGATTTTCATCCATTGCATTGATTTTCATTCTGGTCTTAATTTCTCTTTTTTTCCTTATCCATTTACCCTAAATGCTACCTTTACTATGTATGTTTTTTATTGTAGTTGGGGAGTTTTTGAAAGGCAGCAGATTGTATTGTTATTCAATTTTAAAAATTCTAGAACCTAGCACTAAACCTGCCATATGCTTAGCATTCAGTAAGTGTTTGTTAAAATTTCTGTTTAGGAGGGGTTGGTCTGTATACTATTCAATACAATACATGGAAATATTTAATAAACGTTTGAATAGAGAAAAAAGTCCTGTGGGCATGTAGTTTGGGTGGCGCTGAAGGAGTGACATTTAAGTTGGGGTTTGAAGGGAGCCTGTGCATTTATCATATTGACATGGAGTGCAAATGCATTCCAGTCTGAGGAAATGGCGTTAGACAAAGACACGATGATGGCTTGTTCAGGGTGACTAGGGTGTAGGTTTTGTTTGGAATGAGGAATGTAACCTGGAGGTTAGTTTGGAAAAATAAATCTGAGTTCTAAATTGTAGTTCGTTTCTCTTTGATTTGGTTTCATTGATAAAGCTGAATGACAGCTTGTGTTTCATTAGGGGAGTAGGTGTATCCTTTTGTTGCTTCTCTGCTTCTCTTACCTGCTTGGTGGGAAATACACAGCTCCTGAATCAGAGCAGCATGTTTAGCAGAAAAAGAGAGTATCCGTCTTCCCTAACCATCATCAAATGGCAGACTGATGTGATGAAGCCTTGAAGCAAGGGAAAGAGGATCCTTTGGAAACTGGAGACTCTGTTCTTTACTTTTAAGGCAGACAGCAGGCTATCCTGCCTCTGTTCAAGATGCTTTTTGGAGAAATGAATCACCCAAGCCCATATTCTGCCTCAGATAGTCTCTCTGTGGTGTTGAGGAAGCAAACCTCCAAACCCCCCTGCCTGTTGATCACAAAGTTTGGGCTAAACCATATTTTAGTTCTGTCCTAATCAATAGTAATAACTGGGGGCTGGTCTCATCTCACTTAGAATAAGGGCTATGTTTTTCAAAAAGGGACTTTGGAACCCTCCTTCTTCTGTTTTGATTATAAGCGGTTAGTTGGGGAGTTTCTTTCCAGATCTTTTGGTTGTCTGTAAGCCATTCACCAGGCTATAGCTTGAACCTCCTAATCAGTTGCTGGGTCTTTACAGTTGCCTAATCTTGTTTCAAAGCCTGGAAATGGTTTTTCACTTCCTGTGGTTTAAACCTCAGATACCTTAGCGTGGCATAAAAGGCCCTTTGGTCTGGTCTCTTCCAACTCTCATCACATTCCTGCCATGCTCAACTTCTTGAGTGTTCCAAACACAGCATGCAATTTTGTGCTTCTTTGCTTTTCCGTAATCTGTTTGTCTTACTTGGAATTAACTTTGTTCATCTCTGTTCTGCTTAACATAAGCACCAGATGAAGCCTTCACTGATTAGCTCGGGGTAGGGTTACTGACGCAATCTGTACTGTGCCATCTTAACTTGCTTCTCCTTGTATCAGTGACTTGAGGTATCGATACATGTCTGTCTCCCCTTCCTCTCTCTTTGAAGGTAAAGACCATCCTTTGTAAGTACCACGCCCTGACCGATTGTGCCCCAGGAGCTCCTCATCTCTGTATCCTCAGTACGTAGTTAACCAGAGCTTAAGAGGTGGTTTGAAAAGTATTTTTTGAATGAGACAGTGTGGTATGGTCTGCTTTGAAGTCATAAAGATCTGGGTTTGAATCGTAGTTCTGCCAGCATGTGATTTGATCAGATAACCTAACTTTTTTGAGTTTAGTTTTCTCATATGCAAAATTGGGACTATAGAGCTGAGCTTAGAGATGAAATAAAGAATTGCATGTAAAGCATTTAACCTAACACCTGGATATAAAACGTTGGCATTATTAGTCATCATAGCTAATCATCCATTCTTTCTCTTATATTCAGCCTGTCTCGAATTCCCCCTCTAATCAACATTAAGTATTTTCTCCCCATCTTAAAAAAAGGATTCCTTACCATGCATTTTGAGATATTACCTTTCCTCTCTTGACAGTTCACAGCCCAAGTTCATTTTTTTTTTTTTTTTTTGTGGTATGCGGACCTCCCTCTGTTGTGGCCTCTCCCGTTGCGGAGCACAGGCTCCGGACGCGCCGGCTCAGCAGCCATGGCTCACGGGCCCAGCCACTCCTCGGCATGTGGGATCCCCCCAGACCGGGGCGCGAACCCAGTTCCCCTGCACCGGCAGGCGGACGCACAACCACTGCGCCACCAGGGAAGCCCAGCCTAAGTTCTTGAATCTGTCATCTTGTGGCATCTTCTTCCTTGAAACATATATATGCCTCGGTCCATTGTGGTTTGATTTTGTCTTCTACTCTGTGGATGTTGCTTTTGCAAAAAGGAGCAGTGATACCTTTCTTTTAAATCTAGAAATATTTTTTGCCACCTCTTCCTTGTTGCTTTTATTTGTGGCATGTGACAAATTTGTGATTATGTTTGTTTGTTTACTTATTTAATGCCTGTTCCTTCTCTTAGAGGTAAGTTTAATGATGACAGAAACCTCATCTGTTTGGTTCATCACTGTGTCCCTAGTGTCTCCTTTAGGGTCTGGCAAGGAGTAGATCCTTGAATCTTTAAATTATCCATGTGGAACTTCAGAAAATCTGTAGTCTTTTGTGAATAAGCATCACTGTTGTTTTTTTTTTCAAATTAATTAATTAATTAAAATATTTATTAACATTAGCTTTTAAAATTTATTTGTTTTATTTTATTTGTTTTATTTTTGGCTGTGTTGGGTCTTCGTTGCGGCGCGCGGGCTTTCTCTAGTTGTGTCGAGCGGGGGCTGCTCTTTGTTGTGGTGTGCGGGCTTCTCATTGCGGTGGCCTCTCATTGTGGAGCACGGGCTCTAGATGTGTGGGCTTCCGTAGTTGTGACACACAGGCTCAGTAGTTGTGGTTCGCGGACTCCAGAGCGCAGGCTCAGTAGTTGTGGCGCACTGCTTAGTTGCTCCACAGCATGTGGGGTCTTCCCAGACCAGGGCTCAAACCCGTGTCCCCTGCATTGGCAGGCGGATTCTTAACCACTGAGCCACCAGGGAAGCCCAATATTTATTTATTTATTTGGCTACACAGGGTCTTAGTTGCAGCACTTGAGATCTTCATTGCCGGGATCTTCGTTGCGGCATGCAAGATCTAGTTCCCTGACCAGGGATCGAACCCGGGCCCCCTGCATTGGGAACGCAGAGTCTTAGCCACTAGACTACCAGGGACGTCCCTTACTGTTGTTTTTAGAAAGTTCTCCATTTCAAAGGAAAATGAATGTATGCTAGTGTAAATTTTGAATTATCAATGATTTGGTTCAGAATCTTAAATATAGTACTTAATGTGGTCACTGAAAATATTTTTGCCCACCTGTTCCCTGAGAAAGTCCAAGTGTGGAGAATTTTAAAAAGGCTGAAGTGGATTAGAACCTCTAATTACACAGTGTCAGTGTTTGCAGTCTTCTCCATACTCACAGTCTGCCTTGCAGTTCTTGTGAAACAACCAGGCAGGAGCTGGTCAACAAATAAGAGTGAGAATTGACTATTACCATTAAAAGAAACTCTCTGTGCCTATTACTTTTATTAAAAAACCACACCCACGTCTATCAGATGATATTTCAATCCTTAAACTTTGCCTTCAGGACAAAGGCTGGATTGTTGGTGTGGTATTGATGCAAGCATGATTTTGTCTTCCCTTGCCTTTCTAGCTTCATTCCTTCCCTTCCCTCACACTCTGTGCTTCAAACCTCCTCATTCAGAGTTCTAGCAGTGTGCCACTGTACTGGCTAGTCCCTTTGCTTGGAATGTCTGTCTCCCCGATTTCCTCTGCCTGTTTAACTCCTGCTCATTGTTTAGGCTTCAGCTTAATTGTCCTGGTCTCATGGAAACCTTTTCCTTGCTTCCAGAAGGCTAGGTTTGATCTTTCCTTGTACTTCTGTGCCTACTCCTTCATGACAGATAGCTTATGTTTGGTCTTCCTGATCTGTTCTCTCCCCGCTGGTCTTTACCCTGGGAGGTTTACTGTATGGATTATGTCAATGGGCGTCTGTGACTTCTGGCTTCAGATAGGGTGCAGCCAGTGTGGACATGGGTAGGTCGGAAGCAGTGAGGAAGGTAAGCTCAGAATATTTATTTCCCTGGTTTCTTCCTGGTGGACTGGCTGTGTCCCAAGACAAGTCATTATTCCCCTCAATAAAGCCCTTCCTGGTGGCCTTGTCTGTGTGACTTTCTCCTCCTCATTCTGGTAATCTCTCCTGCCCTTGTCCTTTTGGATTTAGGGGTGCTGTTCCTGCAGCTAACACTAGTTCCTGTACCTTCCTTCCTGTTCCCCTATCCCTCACCATTCCTTTGTATTTAGTCCCTCTGTGTTATAAATGCTCTTTGAATTTTTCTAATTGGAATAGTTCGTCAGTTTCTGATTGGAAATCTGGCTAATACAGCCCACCATGTGTTATTTCTGATACTGCCCCCTCTCTTTCCTCCTGTTTTTGCCTTTGCCCTCACTTAGGGAAGCAGGAAGCTCAGCTGGTGAAGTTCTAAAGCACCCTCTTTCCACTTTAGACAGGACAGTGCTACTTTTGTTTATATTACATGATGAGATTCTGTGTAAGAGTTGATTTGAAATTAGGATGAACAACAGAAAGATTTGAAAATCAGTGACTGCAAGAAAAAAAAATCTTAAAATCTTTTTAACAGTATTTAAGTTTCTTTAAGAGGCCTGGCACCTGCCTTTATTTTTAGCCTTATCCCTTACTACTAACCCACCTAGGACCTTTAAATTCCAGGGATAAGAAATCTCTCTGCCTGTCTGTGTCCTGGCTCCTATTGTTAGAGACATGTTTCACCTGGCTAACTCCCACTCATCCTTGAGGTCTTACCCTAAATTTTATTAAAGGGTGGTTTTCCCCAATTCCCCTTCTGGCCTGCCTCCCACCTGCGCACATATTATTAGAATTCTGTTAATTGTTTTTATAGCGTCCTATACTTCCCTTTCGTAGCATTTATTATTAGAATTACATCGTTAATTTGTCCTATTCACTGTCTGCCTTCCATAGGGTTCACTGTGACCTTTGCTGTATTTCTGTTGCCTAGCATGCATACGTCTATTTATTCAGCAAATAAAAGGGGAGGAAATTATAGTGGAAGGTCTCAGAATTTCTTTAGAGGAGCTCAATGCAGAGACTTTAGGGCCATTAGAATTTGTAACAGTTTTGAATGGGGCCATCCCCTTTTAATTTCAGTTGATGGAAAAAAAAGTCATTGTATCCTTATTTTAGAGAAACCTTATTTGGTTGTGTTCCTCCACAGATTAATGGAACATTGATTGCTAAATACCTCTGAATCATTGAACTTGGAAAAAAAAAAAAGTCTTGCTCTCATTTTTATCACTGAGTAGTAAAGATGACTTAAAATATTTTTTTGGAGGGGGAGGAGGGACAATTTTAAACTCACAGAAAAATTGCATGTACAGGACAAAGAACTTTTTTGTTTTGGACTGTTTGAGAATAACCTGCTGCTATGATGCCCCATCACTCCTGAATACTTCGGTGTGTATTTTCTAGACGTAAGTACATGCTACTGCATAGCCATAAAAAAGTCATCAAAATCAGGTTAATTACCATCTAATCCACACATTCTGCTTATCTGCCAATTTGTTCAATAGCTTTATGGGAAAAAGACCCAGTTCAGAAGCATTTAGTTAGCATGTCTCCTCAGCCTTCTTCAAACTGCAACAGTTCCTCAGTCTACCCTTGACTTCACCTGACCTTGATACCTTTGAAAATTATAGGCCAGTCATTTTGTAGAATGTCAATATGAATGTTTGTTTCTTCATGATTATATTCATGTGATAAATTAAAGATAACTTTTTGGAGGCAGTAGCTTCCTATTTAAAAACCACTTTCATTGTCTTAATTTTTTATTAAGACTTTTTTTTTTTGCGGTACATGGGCCTCTCACTGTTGTGGCCCCTCCCGTTGCGGAGCACAGGTTCCGGATGCGCAGGCTCAGCGGCCATGGCCCACGGGTCCAGCCGCTCCGCGGCATGTGGGATCCTCCCGGACCGGGGCACGAACTCGTGTCCCCTGCATCGGCAGGCGGACTCTCAACCACTGCGCCACCAGGGAAGCCCTGTCTTAATTTTTTAAAGAAACTTTTTTTGTTTACTTTTAAGTCTTTTTCTAAGTGTTTCTAGCATTAGGGCTTGTAAATCCATAATAATATATAAAGATAGTGGAAATCTGTAGAGAATCTGGCATGTACATCAAGGCATAACATCCCTAAAAATCTTTTGTTAGAGATCCAACAAAATTTGCTGTCATAGGAATTTTTATTTCAACTAATCAGGAATAATTTATTTTGCTGTATTTTGTCATTAAGATAGTTTCAGATCTAAAAAATTTTCAGATTTAAAAATCCTTTGGTTCTGAATTGCAAGTGATACTTGAGAACTTCTAAGATATAAATAGATATATTTAATTATGGCAGAACTTATTTCTAAAATAACCAACCATCTTGGTTAAAAACAAATTGTATACATTTTAGCTCTGAAATAATTTGAAAATCCAAATGAAGGCAGTCAGAATCACTGTTCTAAGCCTATTTTTAGTTATTTTTCCTTTGAGCTGGTTTCCTTTCTAGCCACCTGCAGTTTTATGTGCAGTCCCAAGTGTTCATTTTTTCTAAAACTGTTCCCCCACCAAGCTTGGCATGAAAGTAGCTTCTCTAATGTTTTTGGTTTGTTCTTTTGAAGAGCAAAGTATAAATTATAAAACCTCCACTGAGTAAATTCATGTAAAAATATTTTTGATGAAAGACAGCATTACTATGGAATAAAGGATTCTCTGGCTCTAGGGTTTTTTTAAATTACAGTTTATCTTGATACCATTATACTACATATTAATATATAGAATTTATCTTTTCCATTCTTTAAAAAATTTTTGTAACCTTTTATTGAAGTATAACACACATAGAAAATGCACAAAATGTAAACCTACATTTTTAATGAATTATCACAAAGGAAAAACCTGTGTATTTGTCAAGACCTACAGCATAGTCAGTCATCCTTACGTTCTTCCCACCTGCCACCCCTCCTCTCCTTCCCAAAAGTAATCACTGTCCTGACCTCTGGTAATGTAATTTAGTTGTTGTTTTTTTTAACATCTTTATTGGAGAATAATTGCTTTACAATGTTGTGTTAGTTTCTGCTGTATAACAAAGTGAACTTTTCCATTCTTTTTACTTTCAACTTTTTCCTGTTAAGATTTGTCTCTTTTAAGAATAACTGGATTTTAAAAAATACAGTGTGAGAACTCCTTCGTGCACTAGTGGTTAGGATTCCAGGCTTTCGTTGCCATGGCCTGGGTTCAATCCCTGGTTGGGGAACTGAGATGCTGCAAGCCAAAAATAAAAATTAAAAAAAAAACTAAAAAACAGTGTGATATTTCTTTTAACTGGGGCATTTATTGCATTTACACTTAATGTAGTTATTGATATATTTGGATTCAGATGAACCACCATTATTTTGTACTTTTTATTCATGTCATCTATTGTTACTTTTTCTTTTTCTTTTCTTTTCTTTTCTTCTCTTTTCCCTCCTTCCCTCTCTCCCTCCCTCCCTCCCTTCCTTCCTACCTTCCTCTGGATTAACATTCTCTTTTGGATTAACATTCTTTGGAGGCCTTATTATGTATGTGTGCACGTATATGTATGTGCATATGTGATGTGTATATGCTGCCTCCTGCTTATGGTGAATTATTTCCTTATGTGTTTTATAAATTTTGATTGTGAACTCATCTTAAGTTCTCATCTTTGAGATCTCTCTGCAGGCTAAGAGTAATACATTGATAAGATAAATTGATTCCTAGACAGTTTTGTTCTGCCAGGTGTTTTAGGGATACTATCAATCCAGGACTATTTAGAGTTTTGTACCTGAAAACTTCATGGAACATGTTATACTATCTTGGATAACTGCCCCTCTTCCTCTCCTGTGTGTGTGTGTGTGTGTGTGTGTGTGTGTGTGTATGTGTATGTATTAGTCTCCTAGAGGTGTTGTAGCAATTACCTCAAACTTAATGTCTTAACACAATTTTATTATCTTATAGTTCTGAAGCTTAGAATATGAAATGGGTTTCACTGGGGCCAAAATTGAGATGTGGGCAGGATTGTTCTTTCTGGACTTCTATGGGAGAAGCTGTTCTCTTGCCTTATTTTGGCTTCCAGAGGCTTCCTGCATTTCTTAGCTGGTGGCCTCTTCCTCCATCTTCAAGCCAGAAATGGCCAGTTGAGTCTTTTTCACATGGCATCACTCTGATCAGCACTAACTGTCCTTCCTCCCTCTTTCCCTTTTAATCAAAGACCGTTGTGATTACATGAGCCCACATCAGTAATCCTGGATAATCTTCTTTTCTCAAGACCCTTAACTTAATCACATTTGCAAAGTTCCTTTTGCCATGTCAGTTCTATCTTCCCACCTTCAGCAAGCCAAGGCCTTATATTTAGCTCCCATTTGGCATAAAAGTCTAAGCCCGTTTGTTAGTGGCCAGCAAGCCCCTATAGAATAGCTTCTTTCATATTTTCTGCTCAGTTTTAGTCCTCCTTTCTCCTTCTCCCTGGATTTTCTTTGCTCTATTTAATATTGGACTGAATTTTAAAAAGATGCTGTCATAGTCTATCAAGCATGTTTATGCAGTTTGTAAGTTGGGAGAGTTTTCAGGTTATCTCATCTGTCTTATTGCCTCGGTTGGTATTCCTTATATTAGCAAGGTATTCCTGAGTTTTAGTAAGATATAAGGTCTTATTACTATTACTTTTATTTTTCTATTATCTTTTAATTTAAAATGCTTTTAATTTAGCCTCAAAAGAAAAGAAAACAAAAACCAACCCCCAAAACCTCAGTGAATCTCATCTTTGAACAAGCTTGTCATTTAACTGTGATTAAAAGTCTCTCTGTTTAAGTAATCTGTTTTACTCTTATCAACAAACTGTGTCTTTTCCTTTAATCTGACCCAGCCTGTCCTGGGTTACTCTGGTTCTGCTGCTCAACCAGACCAAGAATCTCTCTTACAACATCCTGTTTCCCTTTTTGACTGTCTGGTCAGGTGGTTCTCTTTCAGTACAAATTTTTATTTTCTATTTTTCTGTCTCATTTGAGCTAAAGGCATATAGATAGTATTCTCTGCCCAGGTGTTATCATTGGGCTTCATTTCACAATTCCCTCTGTCCGTCTGATAATATGTGAGTGTGTCCAAGCCAGTCAAGATACTACCTAAGAGATTATAGTGAAAAGCTAAGTTCTGTATCGCCCCTTTCTTTACCCAGTCTTGCTTTCTAGAGCACTTTTATAGTAAGTACTGTGTATTAGGCTTTTTACACATATGAACACCTATGAATTAATTCTCACAGCAATCCCATCTCACAGATGAAGAAACTGATATACAAAGAAGTTATATTACTTGTTCAGGATCATACAGCTATTAAATTTAGGCATTATTTGAACTAGGAAGTCTCATTTTAGAATCTGCTTGTTATCACTGTGCTGTACTGCCCTTAGTTTTAGACTGAAAATTATTTTCCTTTGAAAGGCAATATAGTCCATTTCTTCTGGCTTCCAGCATTGTCATTGAGATGTCTGATATGTCTCTGATTCTAGATCCCCTTTGTATGTAACTTGTCTTTTTCTCTCTGGAAACCTTTGGAATATTTATTCTCTTTAGCTGTGGTATTTTGAAATTTCACAGGGAAATAACTTGGTATTGGTCTTTTGAAAGTACATTATGACGGCACTTGGGGGATATGCTACTATATTTTGCCGGGGGTGGGGGTCTAATGTTATTTCTTTGATAATTTCTTTTCCTGTGTATTTTCTGTTCTTTTTTTCTGGATGTTCTATTCAGATATTAGACCTTCTGAATTAATATTTTAGTACTGTTTTCCTTTCTAGTTTCTACATCTTTGGGAGACTTCCTCAACTATAAATTCCAGTGTATCAAATATTTATATTGTTAAGTTTCACTATTGTTTTTAATTTTTAAGAATTTTCTTGCTCTTTTTCACAAGTTGGGTTCTTTTTTTTTTTTTTTTTTTTTTTTTTTTTTTTTTTTTGCGGTACGCGAGCCGGGCCTCTCACTGTTTTGGCCTCTCCCGTTGCGGAGCACAGGCTCCGGACACGCAGGCTCAGCAGCCATGGCTCACGGGCCCAGTCGCTCCACGGCATGTGGGATCCTTCCGGACCAGGGCACGAATACGCGTCCTCTGCATCGGCAGGCGGACTCTTAACCACTGCGCCGGACCACACGCTCCGGACACGCAGGCTCAGCAGCCATGGCTCACGGGCCCAGTCGCTCCACGGCATGTGGGATCCTTCCGGACCAGGGCACGAATACGCGTCCTCTGCATCGGCAGGCGGACTCTTAACCACTGCGCCACCAGGGAAGCCCTGGATTCTTATTTATTAATGAATTACCTTTTACTCTTCATATAATATATAAACATATATGACATATAAATATATATATTTCATATAATATAAATCCTTTTAAAAAAAGGATTCCTCTAGTCTCTGCAAAATTTTTTTTTCATGTTCTTTTTTTGTTTTTTGTTTTGTTTTGTTTTGTTTTGTTTTAGGTCCTCCCCCACCCCCCATGCAATGTTATATCAAATAATCTGGTGATCCTAGTATGCTTCTATTTAAGAATGAGGAACTGAAATGCTTAAGTAGAAACTATAAATATGTGACAGACTGTCAGTTGCGGGGGTTGGGCTTTGGGCAGGGCCCCACGCAAGTCTTCAGTATTTAGAAGTCTTTTCTTGTGCTGTTCTGTTTCTGCAGTGAAGAGTTTTTCTAATTTCTTTCACGAGAGTTGTGTTTATGAGGAAAAGCTGGCATTTGAGAACATGGTGAGTGGAAGGACGGCGAACTCAACAGTTCAGTATATAGACACTCAATTCTCCAGCTTTTAGCTCTGTTCCTCACTTTTAAAAGAAAAGCAGTTGTATTGAGATAGAATTCACATACCATACAATTTACCCACTTAAAGTGTACAATTCAGTGGCTTTTGTTATATTCAGAGTTACACATCCATCACCACAGCAATTTTAGAATATTGTCATTACCCCAAAAAAGAAACCCCCTATCCTTCTTAGCTCTCACTCCCCAACCCCTGAATCCTCTCTCCACCTAGCCCTAAGCAACTAACAATTTACTTTTTATCCCTGTAGATTTGCCTATTCTGGGTATTTCATATAAATGGAATCATGTAGTAAGTGGTCCTTTGCAGTGATTTCTTTCACTTAGCATGATGTTGTCAAAGCTCATCGATATTGTGGCATGTGTCAGTGCTTATTCCTTTTTATTGTCAAATTATATTCTATTTTATGGATATATCAGATTTATCCATTTATTAGTTAATGGATATTTGGACTGTTTCTACTTTTTTTTTTTTTTTTTTTTTTTGCGGTACGTGGGCCTCTCACTGTTGTCGCCTCTCCCGTTGCGGAGCACAGGCTCCGGACACGCAGCCTCGGCGGCCATGGCTCATGGGCCCAGCTGCTCTGTGGCATGTGTGATCTTCCCGGACCGGGGCACAAACCCATGTCCCCTGCATTGGCAGGTGGACTCCCAACCACTGCGCCACCAGGGAAGCCCAGCAATTACGAAGGAGGAGGGAGACAGTCTCCTCTCTTTTTTTTTTGTTTTTGGTTCTACTTTTTGGCTATTATGGATAATGCTGCTGTGAACACTTGTGTACAAGTTTCTGTGTGGACATATGTTTTCAGTTATATTGGTTATATACCTATGAGTGGAATTGCTAGATCCTATGGTAACTCTGTGTTTAACCCTTCAAGGGACTGCTGACTGTTATCCAAAATGGCTGCACCATTTTACATTGCCACTGGCAGTGTATCAAGGTTTGTTTCTCCACATCCTCACAATCTCTGTTTTATTTATTTTTTAATAACCATCCTAGTGGATGTCAAGTGGTATCTGTCTCATTGTGGTTTTGATTCTTCTGTTCCTCACTTTTGTAGTCTAAAGAAACTGTTGCTTCCAAATTCTGAGCCTCTCAAGGGTTATTTTTTTCTTTTAGAATAAATTGCCTTGCTGTCTACGGGTGTTTTGGGTTTTAGCTTCTTCTGTTGTTCTGTTCAGTTAGTTACCTTGCTTCCATTTGCTTTCTGATATCCAGCGATTTATTGGAAGTTCTAGTCCACTGATTTTTCTCCTCTTATTTCCCTTTATCATTTTGGGGAGGAAAAAAAAAATATATATATATATATATTCAATTATATATATATATATATATATATATAAATAATGTAATCAATCCTGTAAATTTAATCTCTAAAGTTAATCTACCAACTTGTATCTTTAAATATTCTTTCTGTATAAATATCCCCAAATGTTGTCCTTTCTTTTTTTTTTTTTTTTTTTTTTTTTTGTGGTACGTGGGCCTCTCACTACGAACCCGTGTCCCCTGCATTGGCAGGCGGATTCTCAACCACTGCTCCACCAGGGAAGCCCTGTCCTTTCTTGTAAGAAGAATTACAGGACCAAAAATACTCCTGTGATGAATATGAAAGAAATGAGGCTCAGAGGGGTTATTATTAAGTACAATCCAAATCCTTGTTAAGTGTTGGATTTGACTCTTCTGATAATACTGATTTACACTCCTTGTTGTATGTCTAATATAGCTGGAACATCTTAAATGAATTAAGTAACAATTTTTAATTTCTAAGATTGCTCATAAGAGTTGTATTTATTATTGGCTATAAGCTTTAACAGGTTTAACATCATCTGGTAAACTCAGAGTTAAACACTTGAATATGGATTGGGGAACAAAGAATAATAATAATAATGATGATGATAATAATAATAAATAATAAATAAAGCTAACTTTTATTTAGTTCTTTCCATGCCAGACACTGTTGAAAATCCTTTATACATGTTACCTCATTTAATCCTCATATTAACTGAGTGAGGTTGATAAAATTCTTTGTTTTTAAACCGCATTTGTCTGGTAAGAAAACTGAGGGCATAGAGTAGTTTAGTAATTTGCTCAAGGCTGCACAGCTAGTAAATGGTAAAGTCTACTTGTAAATCTGTGCAGCGTGCTTCCTGAGTCTGTGCTTTTGAAGTCATTAGATTATAATGCCTGACATTTCTACAGAATTTTTAATATATTATCTTTTTGAGAGGGGAGGGACACTCATGAGATATTAAAACAAATGTTAATTCTTGGGTAAGGAGTAGTAGTTGGGGAATTAGTACAAGTTTATGAGTGATTATGTAGAAGATGAACTGTGATCTAATGTTCTCTTAAAAGCTCATGTTTACTTTAGATCCTGGTTTGGATCAAAAATGATTATCACTAAATTAAGCACAAAAAATTGTTTTTTGATGTGGACACATAATTGCCATGTAGAGTGTTGTATAGTGTGCTTATATTTCTTAAGCAGGAGGAGAGGAGACAGAAAGTGTCCTTGTGTTGTACTAAAGTTGGGTGTAGGCCAAAGTGTTAGTGTCAGATCCAGTTTTTCCCAGGATAAAATGTTTCAGAATAATTCTGATCTGGGTGTTTTATATTATGTTCTTCTACCAGAGTCTTATTTTGCAGCTCATCTTTTCTAAATAGGTCTGTTTTATAGTGTGTATATATAGGTCATTCTGAATCAAGTTAACTTCGCAGTTGATTGGGACCTTGTTTCAAGCTTATTGAACAAAGCTCTGTAACACAGAATTTTGGGCATAGGGCCATTTCCAGAGTCTGGTCCAAATAAGCAGTAACAGACAAAGATCGTCTCTTTCTTAGCTGAAGGCTTTCTGTGTGTGGCTTGTCTCAGGACTCTTTTACACTTTTTCTACCCCTTTCATACTCCTCTCCTTTTTCTATTCAGGGCAAAAGTGTTTTGGTTTTCATTCTGTAGTTACTCATTCAGCAAGCATTTATTGTGCTTTTACTTACATACAAGGTTCTTTGCTTGAAACCTATAATGACCTCGCTGTATTTGCACTGTCATTTGTGGGGACAATAGGCCTTCGGATATGATATTGAAGAAACTATGTGAAATATTAAGTAGTTTTGCTATGTCATACTTCTTTCCCGCCTGTCTTTTGATAATTAAAAAGGATTGTTTTCTAGAGGATATTTAAAAGGAGCATACGCCTTCTTTACACACCACCCCCTCCAGCTTCCCAAAGTGGTAAGGGAGAGTATAATTAAAACAACATATTTCCATACAATAATTTTAAATAATCATGTCTTAAAAGGCAATTTAAAAATCTTGTCTACTTGTGAAATTTATCTTTTTATTTCAACATTCATTTTGGAGAACACTGTTTTTCTTTTAAATAGAATCACTTTTGGAATATTGTAACTGTTCTTTCCTTCGAACCTTTGCTTTCTACACAATTTATTTTACCTATTCCTATTCAATTCGCATTCTGCTCATATTATGAAGGGTCTGCTTCGCCCTTTAAAAAGAACTTGTCAAGTTTGGTTTCCTAATTTCTTTAGTCTTTCTTTAATAACTCTTAATATGAGTAGAGTTCAACTTATTTTTATTCATGCTATTTTAAATTTTCTCTAATCTCTAGGCAGGTGTTGTATTTTCACGCCTCTTTGCCTTTGCTTATACTGTTCCTTTTGCTTGGAATCCACCCCCACCCCCACCCTGCCCCAGTCTACTTTCTTCTCTTTGGCCTGCCAGATATGGCTGGCTAAAGTGAGGTTTCTTTTATGGAGTCCTCTGATAATGCTCCAGGAATAGTAGTCATTTTTTTCTCTGTGCTCTATTTGTGCTTTTTGTGCAATTTGAAGACTTAAAAAAATTATACTAAATAACATTCAAAAGAATAAATGTAACATAAATTTTATAATAAAATAAACATCTGTGACTCTGCCACCAAAGTTAACTAGAAAATGGTCAATTCTGTTTTTTCTACCTTTGTGCTTCAATCTATACTCCCAAGGGGCATTATTATCATTATTTCCTTGCCCTTTTAAAGTTTATCACAAATTATGTGTATCCTTGAATAGTTACTGTTTAATTTTGTTTGGGTTTGGGTTTAATAAAAATAGATTCAGGCTGTATGTAGTAAAAACCAAAGCCCAGTATAGCTTGCTTTTTTAATTCAGCGTTATGTTTCTACTATTTATCTGTATTTCATATATTTCATTCATAGTAGTTAATTCTCATTAATGTAATATTTCAAGTATAAATTTGCCACTTATTTGCATTTACATTTAATGAATCTGGAATTGGTTTTTTCGCTCTAGCGTGAGGTAGGGATCCATTTTCTGTGTTTCTATCTGGCAAACTAGTTGCCCTATTTAAATAATGCATTCTTTTCTCCTGTGCAACCATTGTAAGGTAACAAGTTTCCTTATGATCATGAGTTTGTTTCTGAGTTGTATCTTCTGTTGAATTGGTCCATTTATTTAACCCTATTTAAGAGCCCTACTGTTTTATTTACTTTGGCTTTATAATAAATGTCAGCAGGCAAGCCCCCACCTCCCCCTTTCTTTTTTTTTTTTTTAAAACATGTCTTGGTCATTCTTTCCCCCTTGCCCTTCCGTATATATTTTGAAACCATGAGAAACCCAGTTAGGGTTTTTATTGAGAGGCTCGAAGCTGAAGATCAGTTTGGGAAGATTTGGCATCAATACTACATTGGATGGGAGTGGAGGAATGAGACGTATATCTGGTTGTGAGTAGGTGAGGTGTGTTGTACTTGGCTTTGAAGACCACACATTTTTTTTTTTTTCAGGTTAATCTGTCAAACTCTCATTTCACTGTTTATAACTGCATGGGGAGGGAGTTTCTAACGGTTATTCAGGGTGTTCTGGTTATTTTGGGGGGTAGAATATTTCTGCTGATTTTCCTATGTTCCCCATTGATATTATTCTTTCTCACAACTCTTGATATTATTTGTGCTTGTCATCGTAAGTCTGTCAGGAGAGTTTTCTAGTTGTGTTTTTGTTTTTTGTTTTTTAAAATTTTATTTATTTATTTATTTATTTATTTTGACTGTGTTGGGTCTTCGTTTCTGTGCTTGGGCTTTCTCTAGGTGCGGCGAGCCGGGGCCACTCTTCATCGCGGTGCATGGGCTGCTCACTGTCGCGGCCTCTCTTGTTGTGGAGCACAGGCTCCAGACGCACAGGCTCAGTAGTTGTGGCTCAAGGGCCTAGTTGCTCCGTGGCATGTGGGATCTTCCCAGACCAGGGCTCGAACCCGTGTCCGCTGCATTGGCAGGCAGATTCTCAACCACTGCACCACCAGGGAAGCCCTGTTTTTTTTTTTTAAAGAAATAAATAAATTTATTTATTTTTTGGCTGCGTTGGGTTTTTGTTGCTGCATGCAGGCTTTCTTTAGTTGTGTCGAGCGGGGGCTACTCTTCATTGCAGTGTGCAGGCTTCTCATGGTGGTGGCTTCTCTTGTTGCGGAGCATAGGCTCTAGGCATGCGGGCTTCAGTAGTTGTGGCACGTGGGCTCACTAGTTGTGGCTCGCGGGCTCTAGAGCGCAGGCTCTGTAGTTGTGGCGTACGCGCTTAGTTGCTCCGCGGCTTGTGGGATCTTCCTGGACCAGGGCTCGAACCCATGTCCCCTGCATTGGCAGGTGGATTCTTAACCACTGCGCCACCAGGGAAGCCCCTCTGGTTGTATTAGCTCTAGGTTGTGCCTCTTAACGTTACCCAGATCCAAGCCTTGTTTACTTTGCTCCGTGGCATGTGGGATCTTCCCAGACCAGGGCTCGAACCCGTGTCCGCTGCATTGGCAGGCAGATTCTCAACCACTGCACCACCAGGGAAGCCCTGTTTTTTTTTTTTAAAGAAATAAATAAATTTATTTATTTTTTGGCTGCGTTGGGTTTTTGTTGCTGCATGCAGGCTTTCTTTAGTTGTGTCGAGCGGGGGCTACTCTTCATTGCAGTGTGCAGGCTTCTCATGGTGGTGGCTTCTCTTGTTGCGGAGCATAGGCTCTAGGCATGCGGGCTTCAGTAGTTGTGGCACGTGGGCTCACTAGTTGTGGCTCGCGGGCTCTAGAGCGCAGGCTCTGTAGTTGTGGCGTACGCGCTTAGTTGCTCCGCGGCTTGTGGGATCTTCCTGGACCAGGGCTCGAACCCATGTCCCCTGCATTGGCAGGTGGATTCTTAACCACTGCGCCACCAGGGAAGCCCCTCTGGTTGTATTAGCTCTAGGTTGTGCCTCTTAACGTTACCCAGATCCAAGCCTTGTTTACTTTGTATTAGGGTACTGCAGCTATGTCTTTGTTACCAGCCCATTGCAGTACTGTTTCATTTTATGTGCTTAAAGTGCAATATAAAATAATAATAAAATTCAAAAAATTATTTTTTAAATGTGAAGATTTTCTACAAATTAAAAAAATAGTTAGGAACCATTGTGTAATTTCAAAACTGGACAAGGAAGTTGTTAAACTATTTTATTGTCATTTGATGTTTAAGCAGGAAACAAATACTGTCCTGTGTTAAACTTAGTTCTTGAATTTTTGTGAGTTTTGGATTATAGATAAGATCTTTAAGAATATACTAATGCCTTACAAGGTGATCACCCTGTGCCTGTTCATTCGATTCATTACTTCCAAATGTATGTCATATACATTCTTTCTGTTTATCAGTTCTCCTTAAGGTGCTGAATCATCAAGCATGGTCATTGATCAGAACTTGTCTTTGGATTTCTATCTTTTCTCTAGTTTGTCCTACTGATACCCATATCTGTAAGATCTGCTTTCTTCTTTCAAATGAATTTTAGCCTTAGGACTTGTCTACCTTGGAATCAATGAGTTTCAAGCTTCTAGAACCTTAATGCTTGTTAGACTGGGCTCTGAGGAGTTTTCTAAAATCTTTTTTATTGCTAGTGGCAAAACTAGAGATTTGAACATAATTCATATTCATCATCTTTCCTTTTTTATTTTATTTTTTAAGATAAAAATCACATATATTTAAGATGTACACCACCATGATTTGATACACATCTACCTAGTGAAATACGACCACAGTCAAGCTAATTAATGTATGTTTTCCTCATATAGTTACCTTTTTTGGTATGTGTGTGATGAGAGCACTTGAAATCCATTCTCCTGGCACATTCCCAGGATTCAGTACAGTATTTTTTTTTTTTTTTTGTGGTATGCGGGCCTCCCTCTGCTGCGGCCTCTCCCGTTGCGGAGCACAGGCTCTGGACGCGCAGGCTCAGCGGCCATGGCTCACGGGCCCAGCCGCTCCGCGGCATGTGGGATCCTCCCAGACCGGGGCGCGAACCCGGTTCCCCTGCATCGGCAGGCGGACGCGCAACCACTGCGCCACCAGGGAAGCCCTCGGTACAGTATTATTACCTGTAGTCACCATGCTGTACATCGGATCTCTAGACTTATTCATCCTGCACACCTGCAACTTTGTCCCCTTTGGCTAACATCTCCTCATTTCCCCCACCTCCCCACCCCTGGTAACCACCATTCTGCTCTCTGCTTCTAGTGTTCAACTTTTTAAGATTCCACATATGAGTGAGATCATGACATGTCTCCCCCACCCCCAGCCCCGTATCTGACGTATTGCACTTAGCTTAATGTCCTCCAGTTTCAACATCTGTTGTGTTTCTAATATACCATGTGCTGTGTCCATGTTTTTATATTAATATTTAGGAAAATACTTTGCCTTAATTGCAGGGTTGTAGATTGGATAGTTTGATAAATATGATTCAGTTGTGGTTAATTTTTTCTGGTACTTTTTGTATTAAGCAATATTATAAATAGATTCTAATATTATCCCAGCCCCCATTTTATATAAGCAAAATGGAATCTTAGTGAGTTAAAACGTGTATAAAATTTCATAATTAGTAAGTGAAAGAGTGTTCAAACCAAGGCTTTCTGATTTCACATTTGTGTGCCTTTTTTAAAAAAATGAGTGGTTTTCACCTGTGCTTCATGGGTCTAGGGATTGCTGTAGGGTGCTACAGCCCGCTAGTCCCTCTCAACTTGGGATACTCTTGAATTTTATGGTTATTATATTAGAATTGAAAACTAATTTTCTTTATATCAGACTGCTTCTTTTGCCATCTAAAGATAAAGTGTGAAAGTAAGGAAATTCAAATATGAGAAGGAATTGGTCTCCGTGGAAAAGCTAACTTTGGCTTGGTGAACATATGCATGCTGCTGTTATACAAATGTTCCAAGCCTGTTCCCCTCCTCATCCTGCTTTATTCACTCACCCTGTCATATGGAGGGTTGTACATCGCCGGACGGGTTGTGATGTGGACTTCATGATTCGAATTGGGAGACTGGGGAGGGAGTAAACTGAGAGAAAAGTTTTTTCAAGTAATTTGAAGTAGTGTCCTGAATAGTGCTACAATGTGTGAGGGAAATGGGAAGGATGAAAAAAAGATGATTTTAAGGAGAGTTGTGGACACCATGATGTTTGAGAAAAATATGGAAAGAACTTGAGCCATCTTGAATTTGTTTTTCCCATGAAGACTGGGAACCATGTGGGATATTCTTTTACATAGGATTTAAGCAGGTAAGATAGCTTCAGATTTTTTCATTTTGTCTTCGCAAGTTTACTTTTTTGGTGAAGATCACCGTGGTTATACTGTGGAGAACAGATTGAAAAGAGGCTAGATTGGATGCAGGTGGACCAGTTAGACGGCAGATGCAGTAACCAAGGTGAGAGATGATAGTAGATTGACTCGGATTAAAGTGTTGGAAACAGAAGGAAACAAATTTCTGGTACTTAAAGGTAAATGTGACAAGATTTAGTGATATTGGGTATGAAATAAGTGCTAGATGTCTGAACTATATAACTTGATAGAGAACTGAAGTAGGAAGTAGTCGACTCTGTGTGTGATTTTGGGCACATTCATTTTGAGGTACCATTGAAATATCCCAGAGGAACATAGCAGGTGTTTGTATGATTCTGTAGCGCAGAGGAGAGGTCTAGAATAGAGAAAAGTTTATGTGAGTGTAGGAGTAATTTAGACCTGAATGTGGATGAGTTTGCCAAGGAGAAAAGGGGAAGATCCTACGACTAAACCGGGAGGCACCATGCCTGTCAGGCGGCCTTGTAAAGGAGACACAGGATGAGTGCTCGGGAGTTAGGAGCACACCAAGGTGAGTGGTGATCCATCTTATTTTTTTTCCTTTCCAGTGAAATCTCTATTTTTCCTTCTGTGGAATAATGAGTACCTAAACTTAATTCCGTGTCGAGCAAAATTTAGCTAAAGTTTGTACTAGTTAATCTTGTGCTGGAACTGTCAGACAAGGAAGGAGTTTGAGGGTATGGAGGGGCACACACACACACACACACAAATGTAGCTAACTGCAGTTTAACAAGTGAGCCTGCCATAGTTCATGGATGCTGGTAGAAGACACAAGACTTCTCAGTCCGAGACACCTGACTTGATTACTCATGGCTGTAGCGGGATCAGAGTTGTTGCATCCGTGTTGGTGTCCCCAGCCCCACGCTCCGTAGAGGACTGTGATGAGGGTGAGTGTTGCCCGTGGTGGCGCCGCTCCTACATTTGCAGCGCAGTCTGTTACAGGAGACGAGCCTCTAAACCTTCATAATGGGAAGTAAGCCTGCCTGACCTTAATCCTGGAGGGAGGTGACGTCTTTGTTGTGCGAGATAGTGAACAGACATGCCCTTTGTTCCTGAGGGAGGCATTTCTATCCTTCCTGGCTGTTCGCTGGACAGACATACTTAAGATAGTCTGGAACAAAGAGAGGCAGCGCCTCCACCTACAAGATGCACAGAAATGCAGTGGGCCCAAGGATAATTGCCTTCCAACAGCATTCACCCCTCACGTCTCTCCCTTCTTGGCTTCTGGTAAAATTTCCCATGATTGTGCTGTTCATTGGCCACCCTGAGTAATCTATCTGACAGAGCCTGGGACTGGAGCCATTCAGTTTGTCTCATAAAACATGTAATTTAGGTTACATACTATCAACATGGTAGCAGGATGAGGCCAAACTGCAATCTTGACCTCAACTATGCTCCCCAGGGTCCTAGACCAGCCAGCTGAACAAATACCATAAACCTGCAGGGTCTGCCTTAGAGAGCCAAGTGGCTTTCTCTTTAAGTTTCTGTACTGACTTTCTACTTGACCCAAGTACTGCAGGAGTATTAGGGAATGCACAGATTTGGCCTCGCCTGCAGGAAGGAAGTCTAGGGCAGTTCTGTCATCCATAAAGATCCTGGCCCCTGAGCTGACACTGACCTGAATGGCTCCAGGACTGATAAGATCTCATTGTTCACCTCAGCTAAAGTCAGGGACAGATTTCAAACTACCATTTCTAATTGGATAACTCCCATTTTAGGCATAAATGCCTCAGAGCAGATTACACATAATTAACAAGTCAGTTACCCTTCTGGGAGGGCCCCCTCCCCCCAATCAAGAATAGCCTTACTTTGGAGAGGTCACAGCCATCTGTGCATACAGGATCTACTGGTGGTGCTTGCTTAAACACTTGAAGGTCTCTTATGATCACCCCTACAGTGCACGCCACCACATTTCTGGAGGGAAGTAAGGTAACGCCTGGCTTCCGCGTGGTACTCCTGGGAAGGATGTGGTGATTACAGTTGTCGTCCGCCCTCCCACCCCCCCGACCCCAGGCGGGACCTACTTAGCGAGCGTAGGCTGGCAGTTTCTCCAGTGTTGCCTCCTGGACAGCTGGCAAGCCTTAGGGCTCCCAGTTCAGTACAAATAACCGAGTCTAGTACTTCTTTTTGTTTTTGGAGGTGTTACCTGAAGGCAGTCAGTCCAGTCTGTCCTGTCTGTCTGTGCCACCTGTCAGGTAGCATTCACCTGCCCCTTAGGGATGGCTGAATGAGAGCTACAGGAATTGGGGGGGGCATTTTGGAAAGACACCTGGAGGTATTGGCAGGTGTTCTGTGTGGGAGGCTCAGGGGCCAGGACCATCTTCTTCTGCTTTCCTAAGATTTTTCAGTGACCTTGAGGAGAAGGATAATCATGTTGTGATCAGAGCTGTCCAGCACGGCATGGCAGAGCCAGCAGGCGGTTCAGTTTATTAAGGCACTTACTTGCACAATCTGGGAGAGCCGCACCCGGGACTTTTCCTTTGTGAGGAAGGTTCTGGGGGATTCAGAAAGACAGAATCACAAATGTCCCTCCTTCTTACCTCCTGAGGTTTAAAGTTTTTCTTTCACTGGTGCTAGGGTTGTTCTCCTTCCACTGCTACAGAATCAGTGTGTCCCATTCCAGTCACTAACCTTTCCCTTTTTCCCGATTATCCCTGACCCTCACCCTGACCTTTTTTGTCTGGAAGGGTCAGGTGCCAGAGGGACAAGAGCATTTTTGTAAAACTTAGAGATCCTATTATGTCCACCACTTTGGTCCACATGGTCCAATGTAAGGGGATTTGGTGAGCAGAATACTTAAGACGACAGAAGTACAACAAGAAAGTTCAGGCGGCTAAACCACAATTAGGTTAAAATTCCCAAGGCCCCCTTTTGGCTGGGCTGCCACCCAGAGGCTGTACCGATCAGGCCAGCGTGGGGTCTCCATTAGGGGAAAGAATGAAGCATCACGCTCGGGTGGATCCCAAGTGGCCAAGAGGAGACAGTCTCTTTCTGGGAACAGCCATGTTCAGTGACCAACCTGCTTTGCTGATGTATGTAAACCAGGAAGAGCTAAGGGGGGTATAGTCAGAAATCTTTTATTAGAGTTGACTAAAAAAAATTTTTTTTAACTGTGGTAAAATACACATAACAAGATTTCCCATCTTAACTATTTTTAAGTGTACAGCTCAGTAGTGTTAAGTACATTCACAGTGTTGTGCAGCCAGTCTCCAGAACAGTTTTCATCTTGCAAGACTGAAACTCTGTCCCCTTTAAACAACAGCTCCCATTGCTCTCTCGCTGCAGCCCCTGGCAACCACCATGTCACTTTCTGTCTCTATGAGTTTGACTACTCTAGGCACCTCATGTAAGTGGAGTCATACGATACTTGTATTGTTCTTTTGCGACTGCTTATTTCACTCAGCATAATATCCTCAGGTTCATCCATGTTGTAACATGTGTCAGAATTTCCTCCCTTTTTAAGGCTGAATAATATTCCATTGATGAATATATATATATATATATATATATATACACCAAATTTTGTTTATCCATTCTTTCATTGATGGACCACTTGGGTTACTTCCACCTTTTGGCTCTTGTGAATAATACCACTATAAACATAAGTGTACAGATACCTCTTGGAGACTCTGCTTTCGATTCTTTGGGGTATATACCCAGCAGTGGAATTGCTGGACCATATGGTAATTCTATATTTAAGTATTTAGGACCCACCATACTGTTTTCCACAGCAGCTGTACTGTTTTACATTCCTACCAGCAGTGCACAAGGGTTGCAATTGCTCCACATCCTTGCCAACATTTGTTATTTTCTTTTTTGTTTGGGGGGGGGCGGATAGCAGCCATCCTGATGGGTGTGATGTCTCATTGTGTTTTTTTTTTAATTAGTTATCTATTTTATACATATTGGTGTCATTGTGGTTTTGATTTGCATCTCCCTAATGATTAGTGATGTTGAACACCGTTTCATGTACTTATTGGCCATTTGTATATCTTCTTTGGAGAAATGTCTCTTCAAGTCCTTTGACCATTTTTGAATCCAGTTGTCTTTTTGTTTTTGAGTTTTTTAAGTTGATTTTTGAGGATGCTGTTTCAGCACTCACCAATACAAGATGCCTGTGGATGGTAGGGAGTGTGGAAGGCCATCACATACTTTGACAAACAACCCATTTTTTGTGACTTTTGTGTTAAAAAGTATACCATTGTCAGATAGCAAATGGTTTGGAAAGTGAAAAACATGACACAGATTAGTGTCAGGGGCCACAGTGGTATGGTCGGAGCCAGCTGATTGGATTGGTATTGTAATACCATAACCTGAAAGAGTGTCATCAGCGGTGAGGCACTACTGATGGTCTGAAGACGGGGTTAAAGGTCTGATGTAGCCGGTCTGCCAGTGGCGGGAGATGTGGCCTCTCTCACCATGAGACGAATGGGTCTTTTTCTGGGAGTCACCAATGTGGGATGCAGAGGTTGCCTCTGCATCAGGAACAGAGTCCTTTACTCTGTGTCTGTTCAGTGATGGTCCATGTGTTGACGCATCTGGAGTGGTGATGGATCCGCCGGCAGAGATGGCAGTCTGGGCAGTGCAGGCTTCATCAGCAGCTGCACTCCTGTTGGCTTCATCAGACAATGGGCCCTTACTGTGGCCCATATTAGTGACCCAGATGGTCTGCTCGGCAACTACTGTCTGTCTCCACGTTTACATGTCAAGTCTTTAAGATGGCAGTCTGTAGTTTTCTAAGTAGCAGACCCAAACAGCTATTACCAGTGGGTATTAGCCCCATATCAGTAAAAGTTTAACAAGGTTTATCACCGGGAATATCAGCCAGATCTCTGAGAACATCCTTGAGTTCTGCCTGCAGAGCACAGCAACCACACCCACTTTCATTTCTGCATAGCTGGCACTGAGGTTGAACAGCACAGCAGTCCACGGAACACCACAGGGTCTCAGCTTAGTTGAATCATTAGTGCACGAGGCCCAGACATTTAGGGGATCCTCTGTGAATCAAGGGCCTCATTGAACCAACAGAATGGAAAATAAATTTTCCCTAAAGGGGTAGCTGCCACTCTTTCCTGTAGAGCTGAGAGGTCATAGGGGCCAGGCTGGCTGCATTCTTGAATATACCAAGTCCAAGGGGCACCTCTGGTGGAGGCTGTACCTCTTGTCAGAAGCTCCAGTCAGTAACACTACCCAGGCACAGAAACTTGTACTCAGAGGGGTCATAAGGACTGTGGGTCACTAAGGCTGCTAGTGCTTTTCTACATGTGGCTCTTCCCAGGTGGCATAATCCCCTCTGGCTCTTAAGAGCATTCACCGTGCAAGCGTGAAAAATATGAATACCAGTTATACATTCAGTGTTGGAAGCCACAACAGTAATACATTGAGTTGGTACCAAGAGTCCCACCCAAAAACACATTAGCGTCTCTTCCCCACTGTGAACTGCACTCAAACCTCATAGCTGAAAGCAGGTACCCTCTCCCTCCACAGGATGAGGCATGAAGGTGACATGGACGTGGGCTCCAATATATATATATCAGTCAGAGCTATAAAATGTCCCTCCCCTCCCCACAGTGATCTCGCAAACCCACGTATGTTTGATCTTCAGTTCCCCTTGGGGACTGGGAGAACTTGGCCCCGCCCCTAACAGTCTTTCTCTTTAAAGGGTGTAGGGGGAGGCTGGGAGAGCAGCTCTGCACCAGTAAACAAGGTGAATTCATTTCAGTTTTGTGTGGCGCTGTAGCTGCGAGCATTTGGGGCTCCCAGAGCCCTGTGTTGCGTACTCTGTGGCAGGGCCGTCGTTGCTGACTGGCATCATCCGTTTCCGTTAGGGACGCCTTGATCCAGCGGGTACAGCCACATCACTTCCCGGCGGGCGCCATGAGTTTGTACTCTGTGGCCGACTTGGGCTTGATCTGCACGGGTGGCATCGTTGTTTTTAGGAGTTCACTTGATGTGGACTCTCTGCTGCTTGCTCCATTGTCAAAAGAACAGCTCTTCAATTCTTGCTTGATTTCAGCATAAGGACTAGGAGGGTTTTCTGAAGCTGATAGAATTTAATCTAGATTTCTGTGGGTGAGTTCCTCATTCTGTGGTGAATCATTTGCTAAACCATCATTTAAAATCCACTTTAGTACGGAAGAGCCCAAAGACTAGTCAGTGCCCTTGGGAGATTGTTTCGGGGAAAGTTTCCCAGAAGGGCCAGAACTGTCTTATAGCAGACAGGGCCCACTGCCAAAACCTGAGGTCTTTTACTTATCTAGAATGTGTTTAATGTTGAGAAGACAGACTGGAGGAGGGGCCGAGCACTAAGATAGCCAGGTGTTGCCTTTCTTCTTTAACAAGCATTATGTGCCCCTCCCACCCCTCAGTCTCCCCAGCAAACTAGCAGTTGCTAAAGATTCTCCTGGTTCTGCCCACAGCGGTTGCAGTTTTCCTTCGTTCACACTCAGTATGGATACATTTATGGTGCTCCCGCCTCCCTCTGCCAGACAGATCTTATTCCCAGCTGCTTACAGGGCCGACCTGGCGAGCTTGGTGGATAGCTGACAGTAACCAGGGCATCATCATTCAGGCTGCTGTGTTTGAAACTACTTCCTGGTACTCAGCCTGAAACTGCCGCCCCAGTTCGGCCTCATTAGCAGGCGATGAAGTAGAGGACCAGACATTGCCTCGGGGGAGGGAACCATACAGTTTGGTCAACATGTTCACTCACGATTCCCATAGACTTCTCTCACCTCCTCTTAAGTGTCCTTTCATTCCATTTCTAAAAAGCTTTTTCTTTGCCAGCATTCCACCTTCATGACCAAAACTGTCAAAAATTGTGAGGGGTTTGAGATCTTACCCTTGAGGAAGCTCACAAGTTAGCCTGCACAATTCCATGGATTCGAGTAGAAGACATGAGACTCCTGGTCAGAGACAAAAGCTGTCATTACTCCTGGCAATAGTCAGCACTTGTGTCACATAACCAGCCACAATTTCGACAGGATACTGCAGAGAGAGCCAGGTGATTGATGCCTGCACGTGCAATTGGGTGTGTTACAGGAAAGGAACTCCCAGCTTAGGGGACCAGATCCTTTATAATGGGCAGTAAGCCTTCTTGCCCTTTGCCCTGGGGAGTGACAGTATCTTTATTATACCGGACAGTAAACAAAACTGTCTTTTGCTCTTTGAGGAGACACTATATCTTCTAAGGCTGTTTACTATATAAATATACAGAACAAAGGGAATCAGTACCTCTTCTCACAAGATGTGCAGAAATGCACATAACATTAAACTTCTTTTCCTGACAATACCTTCCCCACCCCCTTTCAGTTCAGTTCACATACTTACATTTTCTCACCTAGGCTACTGTGATTACTTCCTAACTGGTCTCACTGCCGGTAGTCTTCTACCTGTCCTCTACACCTGTGCCAGAGGGATCTCTCAAAATGCAGACCCGATGATGTCACTCAGTTTAAATTTGTTATTGGTTTCGCATTACTGTTAGGCCAAAGTTTAAATTGTTGAGTGGTTGTGTAATTATTTCTCATGTGCTGACTACTACCCAGTTTTTAAATGTTGGCAATTAAATAAGGGGGGAAAAAAACCTTTTTAAAGCCGTAAAGGCCAGTACTAGATAGGCTGCAGATGTGTAGGCTGCTTGCTGCCAGATTGGAACCTCTGGTCTTATTTTTTTTTTCTCTTACACCTTTGTCTGCAACATGTTGTTCTTTTTGCCTTGAAGAATTTACATATTTCCCTCTTATATTTCTATTCATTTTTTAAAAACCTAGTTACTCTATAAAACCTTCTCGACCTAGTTGGACATCTTGCTCTAAATACCTTTAATTTCAAATAAACTGTGCATGTGTCATTATAGTACTTCATCTAGTTGTTATCATTGATTTTTTTTTTCTGGTCTGTATCCCCACAAAATAAAGTATAAGCTACACAGAGCAAGAGCCCTCCCTTTCCACACACACCAGGTTTTTAGGAAAGAAGACTGCTTTCCTAAGAATCATTTTGGAATCAAAACCAATAACTTGGTGCTTTTAATCACCTTTAGATAGTCCATGTTTTGAGCCTGAAAGATATCAATTTGCTTAATTTTGACGGGGAAGATACAGTGTTATTCACTGGAAAATAGACCTGTGATACAGTCTTATGGTCCATTATATGTGGATATCATATATATTATTTATTCTTCCAAATAATATTTTCTTGCTTTGTTCAAATTTAAAATATAGACTGTGGACATTCATAAAGAGAAAGTGGCTCGAAGAGAGATTGGTATTTTGACAACAAATAAGAATACATCAAGAACTCACAAAATAATAGCACCTGCAAATATGGAGCGTCCTGTAAGGTATATTCGGAAACCTATTGACTATACAGTTCTGGATGATGTGGGCCATGGTGTCAAGGTAAGCGTTTTATATTATATTAACTTGAAATAATTTGCATATCCAATAAGTATTTTGGATAGGAAATATAGTGAGAAAGCTGATTTTCTTAAAGAATTAATAGATTCTCTTAGTAATTAGCATTACAATTTTCATAGAACATTTATTTAATACTAGTTATGTATTATACTAAGCTTGGGGCAGAATTTTACCTGTGCAGTAGGCTGTATTCAAGAAGATATAAAAACTTAAAATGGCCATTCATTTGTTAAGCCGTTTAAATCCTAGACTAATGTTATAAATTTGTGTTGTGAATGCCAAGTCTTGTTTTCACTACAGAATGAATATTTAAGAATAAAAAATGTATATGCTTTCCAGAATTGGTTTGGAAAGTAATTTATAAATACTTTTATTCATTTATTCGTAAATATGTATTAATACATCTATGTGGATGTGGATATAATTTCAGCAGTTTGTGCAAAATGAAACAATTGTGTGTAATCTTGTTCTGTGCATCACTCCCCACTCTCCCACCCGCTGCCCCAACAGGCTTTTAGGAAAGGGATTGTTTGTTGCCCTTGTCCATTTCTTAGCATGGCAGAATTAGCTGCTCTTGAAGGATACCTGTAGCCTCTCAACTTTTCAGATATTCATGTGTTATTTTGGAAGCATCTGGAATGACCTGAATTCTTTAGCTATGTTTGCTCAAGAAAAACTATTCCTCTGAAATTTGGTAGTGCCTTTCTTAGAGGACCATTATTTGATTTTGTTTCTGGTCTCCAGAATATTTATAATAATTTTTTTAGGAGTCAGCTAGAATCTTGAAGCTTTTCCTAGCTGGTTCTCTGCCTGGTGCTATTGCTGGATTTGTTGCATTCTGACTTATCTGGGGTTTCTGATCAAGAGGGGAGTGTAGCTGGCAACACTGCTCTTTATTCTGCTCTTCTCAGAGACTATTGGAATCTCCCCTTCACTGTCAGGCTTGGAAGTTGGAACACTTTGCAAATGTAGAGGAGGTTACTTGTTTCTTGTATGTTTACCCAAGGATGTGGCTGGGGTTGTCTAAGAGCTTAAGTTCAATTTTAATTTAAGGTATTTAGACTAGATTGATTTACAGAATTTGAATTTTGAGAATTTGGAAGAACTTATAATATTATTACCTGCCTTGGAAGTAAAAATTATGTATATACACATATACATACATATACATACATGGGTGCATATGCATACACACGTGCACACATTCTCACGTGCTCACTTCTTCCCCTTTTGCTTGATTTTTCTTCCTACTGAAGCAATATACACTCATTAAAAAAAAAATCTGTCACCATCTTAGAAGTGATTATCCTCTGTTATCTCCCCACTAATAATTGTATTTAACAGTTTAATACATAGTACATAGCAGAATATAAAATGAAACCAAATTTTACAAGGAAATTTTGGGTGAGAAAATTTAACTATTTTATTATATATGTATAAATGAGAAATGTAAACACAGCATAATATATATGAGAGTCTGCAGATGTGAATTTTAGCAATCTACTTTTTGTAATGTGTATACTTTAGACGCAGGTTTTTTTTTTTAAGTTTTTTATTGTAAAATATACATAACATAAAATTTACCATTTAACCATTTTAAGTGTACAGTTCTGTGGCATTAAGTACATTCACATTGTTGTACGGACTATTTTGAAATATTTTTTTGACCGTGGGTAGGAGGGTGGGTGGTCAGTGAGAACAGTGTATCTCAGAAGCTGATATGTGGCTTATTTGTCCACATTTTGTTTCTGTGATATACAAATACATACAATTATTTTTCCCCCAGTAGTCTCATTGCAGCTATATTGATCCAGTTTTATTTCCCTAAGAAATCATTGTTGGCTTAAATATTTCTAGAGGATTGTAGAGATCTGTGAAAGTTGGAAATTTGGATAATAGTTAATGAACAAATGCCAGTGCCAAAACTACAAGGAGGAAAACTTTAGATTTATTTTTAAATTAGTGTCTAAAGCACTTTTAAGGATTGGAAGACTCTGTACTCACAGTTCTAGAATTATTTTCTTTCTTTTTTTTTTTTTTTTTTTTTGCGGTACGCGGGCCTCTCACTGTTGTGGCCTCTCCCTTTGCGGCACAGGCTCCGGACGTGCAGGCTCAGCGGCTACGGCTCACGGGCCCAGCCGCTCCGCGGCATGTGGGATCTTCCCAGACCAGGGCACGAACCCGTGTCCCCTGCATCGGCAGGCGGACTCTCAACCACTGCGCCACCAGGGAAGCCCTAGAATTATTTTCTTATCTTTTGCCTACTTTTCTATTTAGAAGTTTGTTTTACTGATTTGTAAGTGTTCTTTTTTCTATCAGAGAAATTAAGGTCCTTATATTTTGGCAAATATTTCCTCATCCTGCTGTTTGGCTTTTGACTTTGATGCTTTGGTATTTTAAACAAATATTTACAGGATGTTAAAAAATTGTATCCAAATATATTACTTCTTTTTTTTTTTTTTTTGTGGTACGCGGGCCTCTCACTGCCGTGACCTCTCCCGCCGCGGAGCACAGGCTCCGGACGCACAGGCCCAGCGGCCATGGCTCACGGGCCCAGCCGCTCTGCGGCACGTGGGATCTTCCCGACCCGGGGCAGGAACCCGCGTCCCCTGCATCAGCAGGCGGACTCTCAACCACTGCGCCACCAGGGAAACCCAATATTTCTTTTAAAAATTATTTTATTTATTACCTTTTTCTTTCTTTTTTTGGGGGGGGGCTGTGTTGGGTCTTAGTTGCGGCAAGTGGGGTCTTCGTTGTGGCGCGCAGGCTTCTCTCTAGTTGTGGCTTGCAGGCTCTCTCGTTGAGGTGCATGGGCTCAGTAGTTGTGGTGCGCAGGCTTAGTTGCCCTGTGGCACATGGGATCTTAGTTCCCCAACCAGGGATCGAACCCACGTCCCCTGCATTGGAAGGCAAATTCTTTACCACTGGACCACCAGGGAAGTCCCAATATTTCTTCTTATAGCTACCAAGTTTTGTGTTGTTTTTTACCCCCCAAGATTAATATTCCATCATATTTTCTTCTTTCATGACGTAAATCTTAGTGTTTTGGTATTTGTATTATTCATTTAATTGATATTTATTGTTAATGCATTTTATGCTATGAAATAGATGGTACACATAAGTTTAGTAAGAATTTAAAATGTGGAAAAAGTGTCTTAAGGTAAGTCTGGTTTGACTTTTGGAAACAGCGTAGGATATGGATAAGAGAATCCTTGCATAGAGAGACTACCAGAAAGTTTGCCTAAAGGAGAATAAAAAGAAGATGAACAATAAAGTTCATCCTGATAAAATAAAAATACTGAAGTTCATCCTAATAAAAGGAAGAACAAGGTTTCAGAGTATGCTTAGACTAGAGAAGGCTTGAGCACTTAGTAGAAACATTTAAAATTATTTCTGTTAAACAGTTATAATAATTAACAGCTTTATAGCCTGGTTCATAACTTATGAAGGACTTTCCACATATGTCTTTGTTTTCAAGCCTTGAAAAGACCATATGATCTAGGAGTTATTACATTTTATTAATGGAAACACTAAAGCTTTATAATACGTAGGAATGGTATTTTTTTTTTTTTTTTTTTTTTTTTTTTTGTGGTATGCGGGCCTTCCTCTGCTGTGGCCTCTCCCGTTGCGGAGCACAGGCTCTGGACGCGCAGGCTCAGCGGCCATGGCTCACGGGCCCAGCCACTCTGCGGCACGTGGGATCCTCCCATACCGGGGCGCGAACCCGGTGCCCCTGCATCAGCAGGCGGACGTGCAACCACTGCGCCACCAGGGAAGCCCTAGGAATGGTATTTTTAAAAGGTTTCGATTTTATTAGAGGAGTGAGCTAATGAAATCATTTCAGAGAAAGAATTGGCATCTTACAGACTTTCGTACCTGTGGTATGCAAAGCTTATGATCTACTTAGGGCTTGCAGGTAGGTAGGAATCAAAGAGTTCTATTTTCAACCTAAGGTTCCAAGGAAATGGTAAACTGACTCATACATAAATGTAAATGTTAAGGAAATGAAGTGAGATCTTAAGGAAATAAAAAGCCTAGGTTTGAATGTGTTTGGGGGACACTGAAATGGAAAAATTTTGTAGGTTGCTAACAATTATATTTTGAGTTGTAAGGTATAGAGATCATTTCCTTCCAACACTCGCTAACCCCAACACATCTGTATACATAAACATGCACTTAAGAGAGGAGGCTGTGCTCCATAAGAGGTTAAAGGTTACACCATTGCATAGTAGCAGAGTTCAACTAGAATTTTCATTCCCAATTAAATTCTCCTTTCATCCTTTCATTTGGGACCAGTTTATACTTGTATGCTGTTTTTTTTGTTTGTTTGTTTCTTGTTCACTTGAAACAGCACATGAGGGAAGATGTGTGGTCATATTTAGAATATGTCTAAGTTACTTTAGAATAGTATTTAGTGTATTATAATGCTATCATATTAATAAATCTTATCTTCAAGGGTAATAAGGTTATTCAAGTTTAATTTCTAAATCCAGGTGTGAAATGTAGTGGCTAGGTAGGATTCCAGACATTGTTTAATCAGGGTAAAAATGAGCCATATTATTCTAAACAAACACTAAAGAATACCAAGATTCTTGCACAGTTTCTAGAAATGAGAATATAAGTCAAAGGATATTCCATTTTTGGATGATTTCCTTAATGTTGCTTCTGTGGTCACTTGAAAAATGATAGATACATATTTAGAATGGCAGGTGTTATGGAAAGAACTTGAGACCCCACGCCCCGCCCCAAAAGGTAGGAAAAGACTGCAACCTGAAGATATTTTTTTCTTAAGTGGCTTGGTACAAGTAGGATGCTTTGGACACATCATTTCATACATATAAGCTAGCCAGTTTTCACAGAAGTAGCCTTTAGGATCAAAGCAGCTTTTCTTCTAGTTTTGAATTATGGTCAAACTTGTTCAGAAGAAAATTTAGAACTAAACCAACATATAACTTTCTACTAGTGTTGGCCTGGTCAGGATTTGTATTCATAAGCTACACATGAGAGGGTATCCAGACCCTGTTTGCTTGTTCCTTAATTAGAATCTGGCTAAGCTATTATTGTGCATTGTAATTTTGTTTTTAAACACTGAGGTGCTAGGTCCTTTTCTGCATTTGGAAAACAAGCTGTGATTTTGAATTTTAACATTTGCAGTTTATCTCTCTTTAAAATACTATACTACCATTCAAATAATGAATACTCATACATGGGCATTCATTATCCAGCAGTCTTAGGTCTTGTACACTGATGTATTAAAGTAGCCATACATTTAATGAGGTATGGTGTTTGTGTTTAAATCAAAGTTTGTTTTTTAAATCATCTATGATTCAGTTGGATTAATTTCATAGGATAAAATACTGACCTAAGAAATTATTGGAGCTGCATGAGATTGGCATAATTAAGTGATTTCCTTATGAATGTATTATTTTGAAAAAATATGTGATACCCATGAATATTTCCCTACTGCTTATGGATATCTTTTCTTTACAAAATATTTGAAATATGACTGGGTAAAAGCTTATTAACATGAATTGAGTAACTATAAATGTAAACCTGTCCTATCAGATATAACTTATCTAGAATTAATTTCTACTTTTTCCCCCCTTTTTTTGCAACGTAAAGTGGCTAAAAGCCAAGGTAAGAGTTACTACTTATCATTTGATCCACAGTTTCCCCTCTATATCGATAGAGGCTGCAGAGCCACTAAAATTTGAAAACTTTTCGTATGTCTGTCTGCTTTTTCCCCATAGGATTTATGTAGATTAAATATACTCAAACTCAGTTCAAATCAGCAACATTTAGCTTGGATGTGTTAATATATCAAAGATATATTGACATCTGCATTTATATAGGAACATTAATTTTGCTAACATTTATTGCTTTGCTCATTTTTTGATAGTTGCCTTGCTTTTATTGACTTACAATTAGGAGGTTTCCCAGGCATTATATATGACTTTGTTACTGAGTTGTTGGGATAGAGATGATTTTTTTAGATGAATATTTTAGCAAGTTGACACTGAGATCTGCAGTTTATATTCATGCACACATTTCAAAAATTTTAAGAAACCCAGCATTTGAATTGCAGATAAGTTAGATCTCAGTGAACATTTTTAACAATAAAATAATATATAAAATTCAATGATCTCACCTGTATTTCCCAATAAATTGGTATGAAGGGCATAAAATAATAAGAAAAGCCAAGTGCAAGTGGTATCTTGACTTTTTAAAATGTAGTACCAAAGTCTGTTATTAAAACTGTCTGGGAATCCTTATTTCACATCCTGATATTAAAAAAAAATAATACATGGTGTCAAAACACCAAGAGAACAATTTGATATAAAACTAAAAGCTTTTCTTTCCACATTTTAGCATGGAAATAACCAGCCTGCAAGAACTGGCACACTGTCGAGAACAAATCCTCCTACTCAGAAACCACCGAGTCCTCCCATGTCAGGCCGGGGAACGCTGGGGTAAGAATTCAGCTACATCTTACAAGAGGATTTGTATGTCAAAGGAAGAGATGTTTTTGTGACTTAAGTAAATGTATGGATCCTTGTGACGGGACCCTCTCTGTGTGATAATACTACCTTTTACAAATTCATTTGGGTTCCTATTTCCTTGAACAGAATCCAAAATGAACCTGCCTGTTCTATAATAGTCTCTAAGGAATTCTGTACTAGAAAAGTTTTTTTGTATGTATGTAAATGAACATTATTTATTTATTATCTTCTAATGCATTAAAAAATATAAATACATATATAAAAAGATTTATATATAAATCTGAGTACGTTTATTTAAAATGAAATGACCAGAAGTTTCCATATATGGTGTCTTCACATGTATTTGCAATATTGATATTACAGAGCTTTGAATAAATGGTCTACTTTGCGTACTTTGGTTTGCTAGCCTGCAGTTCTTCTGTTTCCCCTGAGACTTGGGGACTCTTTACTTGGAGTACTTCTAACTGTGCTTCTGCTGGTAATCTTAGGGCCCTTCATTCTAGAGTAGCTTTGTGAGAAGGCCAGTGGAGAAGTAGAAAAGGTAATTGTGGCTTCTTCCTTTCCAATTTTCAATGCAATACAAATATTGAATACTTCGTAAGACGTTTCTGAAAGATTGTTCACCTTATTATAGAAAATTAGACTACTTATTTTTGGTGGAGGGGTGGGGGAATCATTATTTTATGGTAACAGGGATCAGCAGTCAGCCTTCTTGTAGGATCTTAGTTTCTATTTTCATTCTGTAAACCCCTTACCCCTGAAAAAAACATACGAAGTTATTAAAAAGAAAAGTTAAAATCATTTATTGAGAAGTTAATGGCATCACATCTAGGATCAGAAGGTACTTGTTCATATATCTCTAGATTGAGGTAGGAGTAAATTGCAGAGGAGATACTTAGCTTCCATAATATACAAGGACAGTGGCTTGTGGGTTACTGAGCTGGGAATAATATGTATTTCAAAGTTTGATATTACTGAGCATTAAAAAAATTATAACCATGATTTTTAGAAATAAGATGAGAACTTTTAAATTACCCTTTCCATTGGTTTTCCTAAGAAAAGGCAACAAATTTTAGCTTTTGTGTTAAAGTAACAAAATTCATACACCCCAATTAAAACGTTTTTTAAAAACAAACTTTATTGGGCTTCCCTGGTGGCGCAGTGGTTGCGCGTCCGCCTGCCGATGCAGGGGAGCCGGGTTCGCGCCCCCGTCTGGGAGGATCCCACGTGCCGCGGAGCGGCTGGGCCCGTGAGCCATGGCCGCTGGGCCTGCGCGTCCGGAGCCTGTGCTCCGCAACGGGAAAGGCCACAACAGTGTGAGGCCCGCATACCACAAAAAAAAAAAAAAAAAAAAAAAAACAACTTTATTATTAAAAAAAACCCAAAACTTGTGTTATACTTGGTTATAAAGGGACAGTCACAAATTTGGGAGAAAATACCATTTATCTTTCTTATTCATTATTCCTTTCTCTATTATGCTTCTTTAGACGAAATACTCCTTACAAAACCCTGGAACCTGTTAAACCTCCAACAGTTCCTAATGACTACATGACAAGTCCTGCTAGGCTTGGAAGTCAGCACAGTCCAGGCAGGACAGCTTCTTTAAATCAGAGACCGAGGACACACAGGTAAATTTTTAGGTTGAGCCTTTGAACATCTGAGAATGTGCATTATTGATTGGTGACAAACTCCTATAGAGTTGCTGGTAAAGGTAAAGTGCTAGTCTACTGCTAATATAGAATGTAAAAGTTGAGGGTATTAATGTTGTATATGTTCCTTTAAATTTATGTCATAACTTCTGTTTTTTAGATTGTTTAGTAGATTCTATTTATACTGCTAGCAGATTGCTAGTATTTCCTCCTTTTAACAGAGGTACAAATGTATATTTGGATGAAGTCTGAAGAATGTTTTTTTAAAATAGTCTTTTAGAAAAGATTAAGGTAACCACTGTTAAATTTTTTGGATAAAAGGTTAAACATCAGAAACTATACAACGTGATTTAAACTTTAAGAGGTTGGAGGAAAGAAAACAGTTTAGATCTGAGGAAGAATTTCTTAAGAGAGTTGATATACTAGAGTATGTTATTGTATGAATTCTTTAAAATAAGTTCTAGAAATCAGCTACCCAGAGGATTTTTAAAAACTTGGTTATGGAACATAACATACATTCAGAAAAGTACATACTTTATTAAGTATAACAACTTGATGTATTAATACAAATTGAATATAGTCATGTAACCATCACCCAGATCAGGAAATGGAACATAACGGCAACCCAGAAATCCCCCTCAGGCCCTTTCCCAATTATTGCCTCTGCCTTCCTCCCCTCAAAAGTAGCCACTTTATTTTTGCGCACATTTATAAAGCCAGACAAATTTATCGTGTAGCTCGATTTGTTTTATTCTTTGATTTTTACCTCTCAATAACTTGGGCAAGGAATCTCTTTACCTTGACTTTTAGGTTGGTTTTATTAGAGATACAGCTTGGTAAAATCATTTTGCGGGCTTCAGTTACACAGGATGTATCACGCTCTTAGATGCTATGTAATTGTTATTGTTACTGTTAGTAAATAAATTGTCATATTGATACCTGCAGTTACTGAATCAGGGTAAGTTCAATGAGGACCAAAATTGGGTTTTTTTTATATGTTTATTATTGAATTATTATACCAAAGCATGGTTGTTCTTTATAGTGGATGTAGTAATAGTTTAATCATATTCAACAGCTAGTTAGTTGTCAAGAGTTACTTCATTAGATATCAGGGATATACCTATGAGATATAGTTCTTTTTTTCAGGAGCTTGTTCTGTTAGAACAGGGATCAACAAACTTTTTTATAAAGGGCCAGATTGTCAGTACTTTAGGATTTGTGGTCCATATGGTCTCTGCTGCAATTACTCAGCTCTATCATTGTAGCATGAGAGCAGCTACCAGCAACACGTAAATGAATGAGCATGGCTGTGTTCCAGTAAAACTTTATATATGGCACTGAAATTTGAATTTAATATAATTTTAATGTGTCATAAAATATTATTCCTCTTTTGATTTTTTTCTACTAATTGAAATGTAAAAAAAATGTTCTTCGCTCACAGGTTGTAAAAATCAGACCATGGGCCAGATTTGGCCTGTGGGCTATAACTTGCCAACCTCCATGTTAGAAAAAGGCACATAAGCCAGTAATTGTGGAAGCGCATAAGTGCAAAAATATTCATCTGTCTGTGATACGGTGGTGGCAGAAAGCAGAGTATTGGCCAGCTTGGGAGGAGGGAGGCCTTCATATCAAAGCTATTTTTGTTATATAAATAGCTTTTTTCCCCTTTCTATTAGTATGTGATAATGTGATTATAGAATGCTCATATTGGAGAAAGAAAACTTATCTAGGCAGTGCAAATCATTGCCCTGTTGGGTTTCTGGGCCTCCTGAGCCGATGATGTTGATTTTTAAAAGTATAATATGCAGCTTAAGGCTACACGTGTACATATGTACATTTGCATAATGTACACGTGCACACATACATTACTAAAACTGGTCAGTGCAAGGTTGTATACCTAAAGGGGCAGTAAGTCCATAGAAGTAATTGGTTAGAGTTTAGTAGTATCAACCATTCTAGACTGTGCCTTGCTGAAACTTCATTGTTGTCTTATTTGTCTTTTTTTTTGTCATTTGTTCATTTTTTCCAAACATTTCCCTGTTTTATTGCCATTCTTTGAGATGAGTGGAGGTTTACATACTAATTTCAGACTAAAACTGGTTACCGTTTTTATTAACTTCCATAGCATCTTTTGTGGCTTCCATCACACTATTTGTTAAGGTCAGTTTTCACAGTCTCAGTGAAGAGCTCCATGACAGTGTGGTTCATGTCTTGTTTGTTCACTGCTGTTTATACGAGGTTTTAAATAAATCCTTGTTGACTCATTGTACTATAAGATTATATTGGTCATTCATGTCTCAATGATCTCTTAGACTTCTGAGTACTACGTGACTATATTGGTTTTTCAGTAGAAGGAGAAATAGAGTGAAACACAAGAAGAGTATTAGGGTTAAAATTTATATTGGACAGTTAAAATTTTTCTTTATATATATGTGTGTGTATACATACAAGCACACACATGTGCATCATAAAAGGAGTATTTAGTGGCTTTGAGTTGATTTTTTTTCTGAGTAAATCTCTAGCATTGCTATTTTCATGATTTTTCTCTCTCCTTTGCAGTGGAAGCAGTGGAGGAAGTGGAAGCCGAGAAAACAGTGGCAGCAGCAGTATTGGCATTCCCATTGCCGTGCCTACACCCTCACCACCCACTATTGGACCAGGTGTGTCATACACTCACCCATTTTAATATGTGGTAGTAGTTAGGAGCTTTATTATGGAAGTCTGAAATAATTTAATTACATTAGATAAAACTCTTTATTAAACTTAATGTGATTGTTGCCAGAATGAAAGCAAATTTAAAAAGCTTTTGATTGGTTTTCACAGGGTCTTTAGAGTTTTGCAGATGTTTCTCCTTACTTATAGAAAAGCATATTAAATAGCTTTATTAAATAACTTTTTGGACATTTTGCTTTAGAAATACTTGCCTTGGGCACAAGTCAAGAATGATATTTATTATTTTAAGATCAAGCCAATATTGTTGATAAGTCAACCAAAAGATCAGTGTCTTTAATGTGAATTATGTACCATTGAACTTTGATGTTGCCTTGTAGGCTAGTAAGTATGTCAACTCCACTGTTAGCTGGTTTTGTGACTTGACTACATTTATGTATGGTATTCAATACATATTTCAGTAAAGTGCCATGAATATAAAATGGAATTAAACTAGGAGAAGCTCTTTTACTTTTTAGATTATATAAAAATTTAAGAAATCATAGCAGAGCATTAAATTGGTCCCTTGATTTTTTATTAAGTGAAAGGAAGACTTTATGGTGTTAAAAATACACACTTTAAAAGTAAGTTTGATAATCAAAAGTTGTTAGGGAAAAATACTTAGTTTCTCAAGGATGTTGTTGAAAAAGGAGAAAAAGCTACTTATAAAAACAGGCCTATTTTATAGTTAATGAAAGCGTGAACTCAATGGCCTTTTTACCTAGTAAAATTCTTACTCATTCGAACATGCTTTACATATGGGTATCTCTCTCTTTTTTTCTTATTTCCAAAACGTACTTCCTTACTGTTTCAGAATGATTAGTTCTGTTTATTGCACTCTGACCTGAATTATAAACTATTTTATTAGAAAACATTTCTGTCCCTCCTCCTTCTGGAGCTCCACCAGCACCACCTCTTCCACCACTTCTGCCCATGAACACTGTGATAGGTGAGACTGCATAACCACTGGAGTGATTTACCTTACTGTGCAGAGTTCATAGTAAACTCCTCTTTTAGACGGCTCGCTTTTGTAGTTGTTAGGTTGTAGGTGATAATACAAAGTTTAAAGTATTAAATCTAATTTACACTAATTTCTTCTGGTGAAAGGCCTCTGAAGTTACACAGAAACTTCTCTGTGATGTCAGATGCTTCTGTGCCTAGTTTATAACCAATTTAATGTGGTTTGCATTTGTTCTGTTTAGATTTTTCTAGAAATATTATAGCAGTGATTGTTCAAAAAAATTTTTTTTAATAGTGATGTAATATTTTTTTAAAGTGAAACTTGGTTTGGAACTCCCTGGTATATACCACAGTCACAGGAGTGGGGTGAAGGTGGGGGACAAGAGGAAGAAGATGAAAAAGAGAATGGTGTGCGGTGTGGGGTACTCTGAGGCTTTCCAGTGGGTCACAGCTGAAAAACTCTGATAGAGCCCAGGATTTATGGCATCTGAGGATGCCATGAAACATTTTGTTCAATAAAATACATTTAAATTGCTCCTAAGTTGGGGGAGACTGGATTGAGCATATAAGGAATTCCAAATATAGACTTGGTATAAAACCATTCAGCCTAGAAATGCACAGTAGCATTTGGGTGGAAATGGATAAAGAGCTGTTTCAAATATTGAGAGCTTAGGTGAAAGAAAGCCATCTAGCAACTTCTTTTCAAAACATTGGCACTTTTACTCAGAGGAGAGGGGAAAAGGAAGTAATAAACAAAAGACCCAAGTAACAGAAATTGTTGGCAGAAAGTCCATGTGGAAAAAAAATGCCCTCAACCTAATTAATAATCAGGAAAACAAAAACTACGAGATACTGTTTTATAGCTACCAGATAGGTAAAAATGTAGAAGTCCACCAGTACCAAATGTTGATGAGGATGTGCAGTAACAGAAAGGTACGTGGCTGGCGGGAGTTTATTTGTTGATACAGTCACTTTAGAACATAATTTGTTGTTACCCAGTCAAGTTGAACCAGGTTTCTACCTTAGATTTATCAGTTTCATTTCTAGATATTTGCCCTAGCGTACTGGTTCTCAAAACATGGTTATGGAACTCCTGGGGGTTGCCAAAATCCTTTCTTGGAGTTTTTGCGGTCAGAACTATATCCATAATAATACTAAGACTTATTTGCCTTTTTTATTCTCATTCTGGTACAAGCACACAGTGGAATTTTCCAGAGGCTACATAACATATGATAACATCATTTTTGACAGCTAATGGATTATGTATTTGTGTGTATTTATGTATTTTAAAGATAAATCAGTTTTAATTTCTAATATGGTAATTAATCAATTAATTATGGTAATTAATCAGTTTCTAATATGGTATAACCCACTTCAAAAATTTTTGGAGGTTCTCTAATTTTAGAGTGGATCCTAAGACCATAAAGTTTAAAAACCACTATACTAGAGCAGTGGCTTTTGGAGTATGATTTACAGACCAACAGCATCATCGTCATGGGGGAACTAGTTAGGAATGCAAATTCTCAGGTCCCATTCCAGACCTACTCATTCAGAAACTCTGAGACTGGAGCCCAGCAGCCTGTATTATAACAAGCCCTCAAGGTGAAATTCTGATCACTGCTGAAGTTTGCGAACCACTGTTCCAGAGAGACTTAAGAACCATATTTAGGAATGTTCACAGTAGCGGTATAATAATAATAGCAAAAATCTGGATGCAACCCAAATGTCTACAGTGGAATGGATAAATAATTGTGGCATGTTCATATGCAAATAAAGCAATAAAAATGAATGATATATTGATATACTTATCAACATGGATGAATCTTAAAAGTATCAAAGGAAAACAGCAAGAATACATAATCAATACATAATCATTCCATTATGAAAGTTTATAAATTTGCAAGATCTCTATGTGTATTGTTTAAGGTTATAATTATCTATGATTTTTTAAAAACTCTATACAGCGAGTCCCCTACATACGAATGAGTTCCGTTCTGAGGGCGCGTTCATTAAGTCCAATTTGTTCGTCAGTTAGCCTAGGTATCAGCTAACACAATTGGCTATGTAGTACTGTACTGTAATAGGTTCATAACACTTTTCACACAGATAATACATAACAAACACAAAAAATAGAGAAAACATTTTTAATTTTACAGTACAGTACCTTGAAAAGTACAGTAATACCAGCTATACCACTGCTGCTTTTACACTTGCTTCCGGACATCCTGGGCTTGAAATAAAGGTACCGTACTACTGTACTCCGTACAGTGCTGTACAGTAAAGTACACAAAAGCACAACCACTTGTAGAGGATGCACGCACGTGACAATGTGCACCAGACACGTGAACTAACTTTACGTGATTGGACACGCGAGCGCATGTTCGCATCTTTTGAAAGTTCGCAACTTGAAGGTTCGTGTGTAGGGGACTTACTGTATAGTGAAGAGAGAGAATGTTTAACACATATGTTTTGGAGTTTGGGGTTCAGAAGGGGCAAACAGGAAGCTTCAGTGATACTGGTAATAGTCTAGTTCTTGGAGCTGAGTATTTATTTTTCCTTAAAATATATATATGTAAACAAACTATATATAACCACTATAAATAATTATATATATTAGTATATGTAACCATATGTATATGTATATATGTATTATATATAGCATGTATAATTATGTATATTTAATCATACACCCTTTGGTATTATTTATTTCATAATTTTATTTTAATAAAATATTAAATTCTAAAATAGGCATAGTTTGGAACAACTATTAAATAGCTTTATTTTGGTTTTAAATCATCAAGACAAATAACCTAGATTTTATACATTTTTAATAAAAGTCAAAAGAAATATAGAAATCATTTTATTGAGATTTCTATTAAAAATGGTTAAAGGGTTACTTCTTAGCTCTTTGGAAAACTTACCTGTCCAGAGTTACTCATTCATGAAGGCATTTGAATAGACTCTTATTTATAAAGTGTGTTTCTGTTTAGAGATAGAGCATGTGGATGATGTAAATAATTAGTGACCGCCTGTGGCTTGGGAGCTCCAAAGTGTTGGATATTAGCACTTCTTTTAAGGAACAACCTCTGCTGTATGTTTTTTTCCTAATAATTTATATGACCTAGGAGAGGTTAAATTGGATGACTGAATGAAAGGAAACCAGGATGTTGTCTTTTTATTTACTCAGTCGTGGTTAGATGTTTGGGAGGATAATGTTAATCCTGAAGTTACCTTTGGAAGGTATAGTTAACTTTAGAGGCTTTGAACTTTATATTAACCTTTAAAATTTTAAACTTCTGAAATGTTGGTAAAGATGACATTGAATAAAATTTTAAGTATTGTTAATACTTTAATTAGTTTAGATATGCATGATAACTTTTTAAAAAGTGCTTAATTATGGGAAAAAAAGCCCTCCAAGTATATGGAAAGAGATAATGGATTTTCTACACAAAGCTGCCTTAAAATGTCCGTGTTTTACAGAGTCCAAAATTTTTTTCAGCTTTATCAGTTACAGAAATGTAAGTGATAGGGCAAAGTGTGTAATTCTTAAAAGCTGGGAGATATACAACAAATCTGACATTACATATAAGTGCTTTGAAACTAGAAATTGTACTTCTCTTAAAAATGATTCTACTATAATATGTATTGGTAATAACTGCTAATACATTAAACATTCAAATAAATATAGTAGTACATGTGGAAAATATGCCTAACTGTTTACATTTTATAATTTAAGCCGGGTTTGGCTGGATAGATTCTTATACTGTGCTTCTGAAG
>NC_041224.1:24280144-24320144 GCF_002837175.3 Physeter macrocephalus | reverse complement strand
GCCCATCCTCCAGGAGAAAACACTGTGGCAAATTCCACTGTGCAGCTTTTGCTGACCCTATTGTGTTATTCTCCACATTTCCTCCCTTAGTCCAGTCAGGTATTTGTTTATTCACTGTTATGTCCTAGGCTCTGGGAGGAATACACATAGTCTAAGACAAAGTCCTTATGTCCTAGGCTCTGGGAGGAATACACATTGTCTAAGACAAAGTCCCTACCGTTAAGAAATTGGTGATTTAATGGGCTTTTAAAACAGTTTCAAAATGTTGAAACTTCTGAGCATAAACCAACCTTATCGTTTACATTTGGTTGGAAACTCTAATGTGTTTAAACATGTAAAAATAAGTGAATCTTCCTGTTGAAAATAAGTGAACAAAGGTAAATTGCTGGTCCATAATGCTCTAAGTTTAAAAATTAAGTCTGCAACAGTTTAAAAACTAAGCCAGTTCAACCTTTGAAGTGCCTTAGAGCCAAGAATTTTTAAGACATATTTTAAAATAGCCATAATAAACACCCATTTATTGAGTCCAAAGCTCGTTGATTAGGTTTTTGGTAATAACCCCTTTTTTATAGAAATTCAGTGTTCACGTACATGCATGGTCTTGCTAAAGAGGCCCACGGTACTAACTTAGTTCTTTTTCCCAAACATGTGAACTTGAGTCAGTAATTCTCTTTGTGCTGCAGAATGCCTGACTTTATTTGGCATCTGTTTTCTTTGAAAGCATGTTAGGAAGATTGTTGATAAATTGCGTATCAATATCTTAAATGTTTTATGAATTACAGATTTTCTGTGTTCGTTCTTCTCATAAACGTTCACTTCCTTATGGCACTCAGATTGGTGATAATGAATGCACATAGCAGTTAACCTATTAATAAACGTGTTTCAGTTTAAGACATGAGCCTCTAAAAAAAGCAGTGTGTTTACATCTGTTTATGATTAACACCTGAAAGTGTCTGAACAGTCACGTGTGGTGCTAGACAGAGTATTATACACAGAGAATTAGACTGACCAGACTCTTGCCCCAGTGTATGTAATTTGAAGATAAGCCAGTGTAGATTAACAGCAGTTGGGCATAGTAAACTGATAAATTTATGTATAAAGAGTAAATGTACTTTAAGAATTCAGGCAAACATATATAATTTATACATTAAGCCATATTAAGGATATGAGCTATGGCTCTTTAATGTCAGAACGGATTCACATGCATTTTCCTTCTCAATAATATTTGCAAGTTTTATGGAGAAGGGATGGGCAGAAATAAAATGAATCCTAGCATTTGGAGGAAAAATAAATTGTACACCTGTTTGAGCGCTATCCGAATGAGCATCAGCACACAGGATTTGTTTCCTAATAGTCTTTTTCATCCCCCAACAGGATAAAATAGAAATCACAGAATTAAACTGGTTATCAAGTAGGGCGATTATCTGCTTATGTTTTAAATCTGGATTCCTTGGTTATATTCTCAGTGCATTATTCCAAATAGGGTGTCGAAAACTTTAAGACTATATTACAAGTAGATGATGACCATTTTCTTTGATCACATAAATAGCCCCAGAAATTGGCATTTGAATTAGTATGTTGGTATTCTGAATTTCTCCACTGCAGATATTATATAATTACTGTATCAATTTATATCAGAGCATTTTCATATGTCTTTAACTTTTAAAGAACTCTGTCAATCAGAAACTTAAGAATTAGGTGTGCTCCAGCTCTGAATTCTTTAATATTGGGAGCATTTGTTACCTGGTATCATATAGTTCATTGAACACAGTGCTAGCCTGACATTTTCCCGTTTCACTGTTTACACCTTTGATTATTTAAATCACACACATACACATTCCACGACCATCTAGAATTTGAGGTATGAGTCGTTTTTATTGTTTTGCATGATTTGAGTTCCTTTCTTTTTTTCTTTTTTTAAACATCTTCCTGCAGTACTTTATTTTTAAAATCTTTATTGTGGATGTATTCTTAGAAAATTGGATCTTTAGGATCTAGTCTTTCCCTCGTCCCATTCTTAGTTTTACTAGCAATAATGTAAAAATCTTAGCTTCCTTTCTATATTTAAGAAGTTGATTGTCTTTTTAAAAAAGTGATTATGAATGCAAACATTTTTGAAAATATTCAGTGAGATTTTTTTACTAGCTTGGAATTATTTAATTTTAAATTTATTTTCCCTTGTTAAAATTTAAACAAAGTAATAGAAAAACGTACACATAGAAGCAGCCCTAATACCACCAGCTTTTTTTTTTTTTTTCTTCCTCCAAAAAAACAAAAAATAAACACATATCCACCCACTGGAGACTTATTTCTGTGGAACTAAAGGTAACTAAAAGCCAAAATCAGGCACATGAATGTGCACAATAAATGATTATCAAACCATTAATGTTATTCATAACGTTTACTATAGTCCAAATGACAAATGTGATGTAAGGCTTATTTAAGGAGATATGCTAACTAAAGAGTGACATTTGTTCTGATCTGAGCCTTGGAATAAGGGAACTTCTTTATTCCTGTAGTCTTATGAACAGACAGATTGTCTCCTAACCTCTGCATTCATTAATTTGTAGAACTTCCTAATACCCTTAATTTTTTAGCTCATTTTATTATTGCAAAATTATTCTTAAAAGTAGTAGAAGCTTTAACACACCAAGCTTTTATTTCTAATCATTGCATGTTTTATTATAGTGCATGCTGTATACGAATTAGAGCTTTCTTCAATTCTGTTAACTTACGAATTTCTGTCTAGTCTGATTTCTGATTCAAATTCAGTATCTGGATGTTTTAGTTGCTGATAGTCCGACCCCACCACCTCCTCCTCCACCAGATGACATTCCCATGTTTGACGACTCTCCACCTCCGCCGCCGCCGCCGCCAGTGGACTATGAAGATGAGGAGGCCGCCGTAGTCCAGTATAACGATCCATATGCAGATGGGGATCCTGCTTGGGCCCCCAAAAATTACATCGAGAAAGGTAGGGTACAGTCATCGTTGAACTGCTGTAAAGGGAAAGAGCTAATTATAGTATTTTAGAGCCATAAAGAACAACGAGTCCAGCGTTTCTCCACCTTGAGAATAGCTTTACCAGCCGAGATGATTTAGTTCCCATACATTCCCAATATAAAGTGAGGATTCTTTATTTTCTCTTTATTTTTTAAGTAGAGTATAGTTGATTTACATTGTGGTGGTGGTGTTAGTTTCAGGTGTACAGCAGAGTGATCTGATAGTTGCATATATTGCAAAATGAAATAGCTTAAACTTGCCAGCCATTCAGTCTTGTCACAACTACTCAACCCCACTGTTGTAGCACAGAAGCTGTCGTGGGGACTTGCCCGGCGGCCCAGTGGTCAGGACTCGGCGCTTTCACTGCTGAGGGCCCCGTTCAGTCCCTGGTTGGGGAACTGAGGTCCCATAAGCCACGCAGTGCAGCCAAAAAAAAAAAAAAAGGAAAAAGCAGTCGTAGACAGCACACAAGTGAATGGGCACCGCTGAGCCCCGGCAAAATTTCACGGACAGACAGAGGCACCGGCTTGGATTTGGCCATGGGCCACTGCTTGTGGACTCCTGGTCTAAACCAGAGAGTTGGTATTTAGTAGGGTTAGAGTCCAAGCCTTCAGTAGTCACCTTTGTAAATCACAAGATGACTAAAACCTGGTTTAACAGGAGTTCAGTTGAATATGTTAACCCAGCAGTATGACATGACTGTTCCAGAAGTCAGGTTCTTAGGGTACATTAGCTGAACTTCAACCTAATATGTACAAATCTGATAATATTCATTTATATTAGACCAGTATTATGTTTAATTTTGAGTACCATGTTTCAGGATCTTGCAAACAAGAATGCCTTCAGAGGAGGATATTCAGGAGGCTGAAATATCTAGAAAGTGCATCTATAAAAAGAAACAGCTGAAAGCACTGTTTCTAAGTTGAGGAAAAGATGATTTCAGAGGGACTAGACAGCTATTTTCAAATTTTTATCATGTAGATAGATGTAGATAAGAATATTAGATTTCTATTTCCAAAGAACCCTATGGTAAGTACATACAGAAGGGAGAGTTTAGATCTTTATGTGGAGTTAGGGTCCTGGAGAGTAGAATGGACACTGAATGGTTAAATACTCAACAGTGAGAGTTATTAAATGAGAGAATATATGCACTGGGGGAGGAGAAGTTAGGTGGGACTAAGTTTCATTTACAGAGGGGATTTGGAAAATAGAAACAATTAATTTGACACAGTGTTTTTATCAGCTCTTTGCACAAGGAAAACTAAGAACCCGAGGAAATAATATTTTCATTTTGCTGAATGACTTTGAGGGTATCAGGTGTTGTCATCAATTTAAAAGTCATCTCTACCACTCAAAATGTGACTCTGAATACAAAGAAAATGTTTCTCTCTAGCCGTCACTCGGTTTTCTTGGGTGGTTATTTAGCCAAAATACCAGGATAATAATTTAACATTATTCATTCTGTATGTTTTGGTGTTTTTGAAACTGGTATGTTAAGTGAGCTTGTGATCACAATACTGTGATTCTGCTACAGGATTAAAATGGAGAATGGACTTGTTGAGTTTACTTCATCTACTGTTTTGTAAAGGGGAAAAAAGATTGCCTGTTTTAGTTTAGCAAATGATGCTGTGGATCAGTACTTCACGTCTCTTCCTTATTATAATTCACTGGTTCAGGATAATTATGGGGCAAAGCCACCTTTCTTAAGGAAAAAATGAGTTCCAGAAGATCTTAAATGTCTTAAAAAAACTCTATTTTAAGAAAAACACTACATGAGGTAAGTTAATGAAAAAAATTTGTATGACATACTGTTTCACATATACTAGAAAATTACATATTTCAGAATTATGTTGTAAAGACAGAGGAAGGAATAATTAAATTCATAAGCCAATAGTTTGGAAAGCTGGTAGTTGGTTGATGCCTTTCCTTTCCACAACACTGTTTGCAAAGGAAGTGGATATTTTGAACTCAGCAATATTACAGAATTGCAAAATGGTTCTCTAAGTCTTAATGAGTCTTTACTCCCCTATTTCCCCTTTAAAAATAGAAGTTCTTGTTGACCTTTAAGGGGTGTGTGTGTGTGTGTGTGTGTTTGTGTGCATATGTATATGTATATTTAAATCTAGGTGTAGTCCCATAAACTACATGAATATTCTCCTGCGATGAGTAGGATGAGATTTACCTCCCAGTATATGTATATTTTTAAATTAGATGGTTGTTACCTGGTTTACTGATTGGCTACGCAGCTTTGCTCACTAGTTATTTTGAAAAATGGTGCTTTGCATGTGGTTGGCACTTGGTAGATATTTGAACGAATGAATTGAAACATCTAATAAATCCTAAAATTCAGAGATCTTTCCTAAATAGGTTGGTAGAAACTCTTGACTTCTCTAATCTAGTTAGTTGTCAATTTGGCCTGAAGATCAAGCTAGTGATTTAGTTGCCATGATTGGCTACTTGACCTACCTGGATATATAGATTTAAGAGTTAAGACTTTTCATTAAAATAGTTGGGTTGGCTATACTATTAATTGGCATTACATTTTATTTTATTTTATTTTTTATTTTTTTTGCGGTACGCGGGCCTCTCACCGCTGTGGCCTCTCCCGTTGCGGAGCACAGGCTCCGGACGCGCAGGCTCAGCGGCCATGGCTCAAGGGCCCAGCCGCTCCGCGGCACGTGGGATCTTCCCGAACCGGGGCGGGAACCCGTGTCCCCTGCATCGGCAGGCGGACTCTCAACCACTGCGCCACCAGGGCGGACTCTCAACCACTGCGCCACCAGGGAAGCCCTGGCAGTACCTTTTAAAATTCGATTAAATGTTGGCTATAGTGCACTAACATGATATTTCAACTCTTTTCTCCATAGTTGTGGCAATATATGATTATACAAAAGACAAGGATGATGAGCTATCATTTATGGAGGGTGCAATCATCTATGTAATAAAGAAGAACGATGATGGCTGGTATGAAGGAGTCTGCAATCGAGTGACTGGTCTGTTCCCTGGGAACTATGTTGAATCGATCATGCACTATACTGATTAAATTTTTGCTTTTAAAGTAGGCTCTTACTATCACTCAGTCATACTGTGGGACTATTACGGTTAACAGGATTGTCTTAAAATGTGCCCATATGTTCAGGACATGCTGTTTTATTGGTATAATAATTGAATGTCTACCTGTAAGCATAAATCTCTGAGGCAGTTAGTTGGTGTATTGCTAAACAGCAATCTATACAAGAGGCTGTCTGTCACTGATTGTGCTTATATACTTACTTACACATTGTTAACTTCATGACCAGCCTAAATATTCTGGGGGTGTGGGGTATAATATTTCACGAATCATGATTCAGATTGTGCCATTACATGTTTCCGTGCAGCATGGTTACTAACGCTCTGTCAGACTAATATTAAAATCAGAAAACTTAAATGCTGGTGCTGGTCATACTTTTTGTTTAGACGCTCTCATTCTTGAAATATACTGTTTGTTTAAAGCATGCATACAAATTTATGTGTTGAAATATACTTAACAAAATCCAGGATGCTTCCAATTTGTGTAATACTTTTACTTGGAATACTCGTACTTAGGTCTCTTGAAATGAATTGAGTCTCTCTCTAAGATCTCCATGTGAAACAAACAAAGACAATTGGGTTACCTGTAGGCTTGTCATTTGTACCGAAGTTTTTTAATGATGTGAATTTGCATTATAAATTTTTTCCATTCATAAATACATAAGTGAACCAAAGGTTTTTGTCCTTTCCTTCACTGGTTTGCTTTAAAAAAATAATAAATTAATTAAAGATACTGATTTATGGCAGAATTATGGTTCTATTTTCTCAATATATTAACTTGGAAAAAAAATTTTAGCCTTATCTCAACCTATCCCAACAGCAGTGGCTGATTTTTGTAGAATTTAAAATCTGAGATGGTTATTTACAAGTCAGTCTACTGAATTCCTTTTCTAAAGTAACCTTTTCAAAGCTAAGAAAATGTGTCGAAGTGCACATGCTGTAGGTAAAATTCTTAAGGATTGCTCTATCAGTCCTTTGGTTTTCCAGTGGACTGTGATATACTGGTTCAATGAAAGGAAATGATTGATAATTATCTTTTACATATTTTTTTGGTAGAAGTGGATGCGATTGATTTTTGAATATGCACTATTTAACCCATTACCTGGCACTAGCAACATAAAAATATTTTAAAAATAAAATAATTGGGGGAAAAAAGGTGCACCATGTATTAATCATTGAACAGGGATCTACCTGACCAACAGATTTGTATCGTCTTTTGTCTTTTGACATAACTGAAATGCAACACGTGCACTTTGTGTGTCTCCTCTTAAGGGAGGGTTAGAGGGATGTTTTCTCTTCTTATCATGTGTATAATTCTATATTGCCTAGGATATTAAGGTAGAGCACTCAGTTGTGGGTTTCTGTGTATTGAGGATTTGTTTGGATTTCAAATTACAGTTATGTACTGGGCATTACAGATAACAGCATAGTAAACGGTAGGACTAGTGCAAAACGTTTATTTCTGAAAGTTAAAGACCATTATTGTTACCAAATCAATGTGACTGTTGCATATGCATTTTGCCTTTGTTAATTTTAAACATGATTTCAGTATCGCTATTGATCAGTTACCTTCTTCATTTTTTAGAGTGGACTGTTCTCTTAATTTTGTATATAACCTGTTGTCTAAATTTTATGTACAGTCTTTTATAATAAACCATTCTCCTATATGAAATTTTGGATACTGTTAAAATCTAACTAATGTGGATTGAAATGTAGACTTCAGTTTTATGATCTTTACTCCTATGGTGAAACAAGATAAACCATTTGAATTTTAACATTGATTATTTATTTGTGTAATGGCTTTACATGTGGATATTAACCGTGTAAACAATACCACATATAACCATCAAGTACCGCGATTAGAGTTTACAGGACTAGAATGACAGATTCAGATGGTTTAATTACATTTAAAAAGTTTTCTGAAAAACTTTGCCAATAAAAAAAAGTCCCATTAATAAGGTGGAAATGATTTTTAAAAATGATTTTTTGGTTATCTGCACATGAAGCAAAGTATACTCCACAAAAATTCTTTAGGCACAGTCTGGTAAAATAGCTGCCAGAAATAACAGAAAGAGTTGTCACTTATCTCTTGCGAGCACAATCTCCGAAAGTTGTATGAGGGCCTCTCTCTCTGGGGATGGTCGAAGTTTACTGATCTCTCTCACTGCTTCACGGCAGTACCGCTGGGCGAGGTAGGTTGTCTGCTGCACACCATCGCTCTACGGGGCACGGGACAAAATACAACAGAACAGATGCATGTCACCCCTGGGATCAGCTCTGAAATTCCTGCTATATGAATTAAAACATACTTTTGAGATCCGGTTAGCGAAGAGCCGAACTGTGTTTCAAATGTTCTCTCTCCAACTCACAGAGCTTCCTCCGCCCACTTCCTTTAGGCCCCTTTCTCAGACCGAAACACTTTTTTATTCTATTAGCATGGCAAGCAGTGAACTCATTAATATCAAGTAACCTTCTATTTCCCCCTATTTTTCATTTAAGCATTAGAGTTTTTAAAAAGGTCTACATATATTAAAATCTATACAGTAAAATTCCAAGTGAAAGTTAACACACATACCTGATAAATAAAAGTACAGAAGAGCTTACGATGAAAAGCAACAGTTCCCTTCTTCCAAAGGCACCAGTTTTATCTGTTGGTTTTAATGTTTCAATTCGTAATTTTAGTTATCTATTGCCTTTCTGCTGCTAAGAAAGACAAGGATTTAGCCCACCCATACTGTCTCCTGATTTGACCCCTGACCACTTGTCTTTAGTTCTAATACAGATCACTGCTGTCACATCATGTGGCATCGACTTCTGACCTCATCTTATGAGGATCCCAGTGCTCCTTCTCTTTCCTCTATCTTTACACTAGAGATTTGCATTCCATTCTGTACCCATGTTTTTATGTTGGTTCTTTCTTTCTAAAAGCTAAACACTAATACAATAATTACATTTACTATCTCCGTTATGTCAAAATGTTTACTGCAGAGTCAGGACATGTATTGTGATTTCATTTCCTTCCCCATGGCTCCCTCGGTCATTCAGAACAGAATATTCGTAGCATCATGGTTGAGAGGCCTCTGGTTTTCTGAACCAAGTGACAGAAAATATGACTCAAAATACGACACATTTTACTTTGCTTTGCCTTACTGTGCGGAAGCTCACTTCTGAATGTAATTGCCTCCTTCTCTTCGTTACTTTGACTGCTCTGTAGCCCTGCCTTACAGCTGCCATCATAGGATGGCTTTTCATTGAATTCTGGTTCATCCACTGGTTTTAGTACCCATGTCTTTCTCTTTTTGGTGTTTCCACGGTTTTGTTGCACGTCGGCAAATAACTTACCCAGAATCTGTGTACTGGAAGTCAGCTTTTGCGTTCTTCGTGTGACAGTGACACTGGCCTTCCCACTTAGCGGACGGTTTACTGGATACAGATTCTAGGTTGAAAATGTTTCCTCATCATTTGGACAGCCTTGCTCACTGCCCTCTAGAGTCCAGGGTTTCGCTGCACCCTGAGCCAGTACTGAACGTTTCCTTTTGTAGGTGACCACCTTTGTTCTGATTTTTGGTTTTTGAGTCTTCCTGAAATATTTGTTGCATGATTGTACTGATCCTGTTAAGAGCCTTTCTCATTTTCTTCCACTGCTGTTTTCATTTTGAAGACTTCCTCAATGTCACATTCCAACACGTCTTCGGAGTTGGCTTTTCACATTCATTTAAAATTTCTTAGAGCTCGTTCTTATTCACTGTTTTTTTAGAAAATATTATCCTGTTCTTATTTGATGAATGCAGTATTTTTGAATCCCCCTATTATTTTTCCTGAGTCTGTTTAACTTGGTCTCACTCTTTCATTCAGTGAGCTTTAATCAACTATTTAGCAATCCTACTAAATAAACCCGACTTGTCCATTCATACTTAGTGAGGGAATAGGGACTAGGCGCCCTGTGGCTGAACGGGAGCTAGAGTTTACAGGTCTTTGGAACATTCCTGTGGACTTGTTGCCTAAGTGCATTTCTGCCCAGGCTTGCTGGAACTTCAGCGTGTGGCGTAAGAGCCACAGTTAATTTCCCTCTTTTCAGCCCCACTTCTCACTTTAGCCGTCAGTGACATCATTATTTCAGAAGCCATGACCACTCCCAGGTATAATGACCACTCCCAGGTATAGTGACCGCTCCCAGGTATAGTGACCACTCCCTGGTATAGTGACCACTCCCAGGTATAGTGACCACTCCCTGGTATAGTGACCACTCCCAGGTATAGTGACCGCTCCCTGGTATAGTGACCGCTCCCAGGTATAGTGACCGCTCCCAGGTATAGTGACCGCTCCCTGGTATAGTGACCGCTCCCAGGTATAGTGACCACTCCCAGGTATACTGCCTTCTTTATCAGCTCCTGCTGCCCTCACACTGAGTTTTTAATAGTACAGCCAAACTATCCTCTAAAGAGGTGGTAGCCATAGCACGTTATGATTAACCATATAAAGAGCGAAGGGGTTTTGCTTTGTGGAAATTTAAAAAATCTGAAAGGTAATTACGTGGAATTCTTTCAAATATTTGACTAATGACAGATCTCACACCACAACTGCTTACTAAAAATTGCTCACTCTCTCTCATTCATGAGACCTATTGGCTCCAAACGGCTCATTCGCAAAATACAGTGATCCAAACTGAAAATGTGCAAAAAGACCCGGCTTCCACAGAAAAGTTCTGAGGATATGTGGCGCTATATTTGAAATAAGCTTATAGCCCCTGAAGGTTAAAGTTTCATTTGCTATGTTGGTTTAAAATTTTTTCAAAGGTACCGTTTTTTTATTCGCACATTTACTGCAGTTTATGTAGGATGGACGAGGAAAGCCCAGTTTCCTAGGGCTCGGACAGGAGGGGAGTCTGGTGACGGGAGGGCAGTGGAGCTGCTGTGGTGGACGCGGGGGAGACTGGCTGCAAACCAACAGGCCTTACCCCTGACTGCAGGTGGGAACCCCTGAGAGCTTCCCCAAAAATGTTAGCGTCCAAGCCCCACCCAAGGCCAATTACATTAGAATGGGAAGACTTCTAGAAGAAAAATGCATGATATAATTTTTCCTTCTCAGTTTTTGCCAAATCAAGAATTGATCAAACTTGGTCTTGTGTCAAAAATTCGTTACGTTATTTGTTTAAAGAACTCTTCTGCCACACGGTACCTGCTGTTGCCTTTCTTCTTTTTGAAATCCTCTCACCTGTAATACGTATTGTCTCGCTCTGTCCACATCTCCTGGTGAACTGAACCGTCTCATTATCATAGCATTCATTTCTGGGAACTAATCAGAAAGAAAGAAAATCTATTTAATGCTCTTGGGAGAAATCAAATGTTCAAACACTAGTACGTAAAAACAGGTAAAAAATCCACAAAAGTGATTAAATGTTTAAATGATGGGGGCGGGGAAGCAGTAAACTAGCGATTAAAAGCAGCAGAGCTAAGAGGACACCCGTTGCCGGGTCCAGGGACGAGCTGGTGCACAAGAGGGGCAGCCGTTGATCCATGTTCCCTCCACTGTTCTGTTCTATCCTGGGTCCAGGGCCGAGTCAGAGAGAGAGGAGGAGCAAGAGTTCACCTCTTAAATCTCCCTACTGGCTTCTCTTATGGACCTCAAGCTTCAGGGGCTACCAGGCCTCTGCCCCGAGGTTTCTAATGAAGTAGCGTTGGGGCCTCCCAGGTGCTGCTGGTCCTGCTGGTCTCTGCTGACAAATTAGAACCACTGGCCTAAGAAGAAGGTGGGCACTCTGCTTTTAGTTCGAAACCGAGCGACACCCGCAGGCTGCCGAGGTCTCTGAGCAGAGGGAGTCACGGGCAGAGCTCCGCGCGGCGGCCCGTGGAGGAGGCGCGGGCAGCGCTGCTCGCCACCCGCCGGCCCTGGACTCACGTGAGCCTGCGTCATAGTTTTTAAAACTCTTCAGTCATTTCTAATATGCAGCCAAGGTTGAGAACCATTGAATTAGAGACAGAGGTAGAAGCAGCAGTCGGGTTACTGTAGTAAATTCTAAAGACCAGTGGTAAGCTGATGGCAGTAAGAGGAAAATAGAAAACAGGTACAAGACGCATTGAAGACAAAATCTATATTCTACAGTACTTAGCAACAAGGCAGGAGACCTGTCACCACGCTGGGACTTGGGAAGCCAGGACACCAAATCACTTCACTGTCTAGACTGGAGCTCTCGTCCTGGTGCTGCCACAGCTGAGCTCCTCAGCCTTCTCATCTGTGTTAGGAAGGGGCTGAGCTACCCGATCAGAAATCTCTTCGTTCTACCAGCTTATGGGTCCATGAAATAAGAGGTTAAGAGGGGTCTGGTTCTGGCTGCAGCAGTGCTCGCAGCAGCTGCCAGTGCTTCCCTGGCAGTGAGCCTGAGGGATGAAAGCAGTTGTGGTCCTGTAGCCACCGCCTCGGTATTAGTAATCCTAGAAGGAAAAATAGGGCACAGAGAGAAAACTCTCAACTAGATGATGGCAAATGAGGAATTAAGAATGTTCCTTTCAGAGCAAAGTACGTGTCCAAACAAAGCACAGGCTGCTAGTAACATCCTTATGAAATTTACAGAGCCGGCAACTGGTCAGTTCTTAAATGAAAACCAGTAATTAGTTTTAGGTACTGGCCTTTTAAGAATAAAAATTGAAGTTTCATAGGAAACAAATCAGGAAAGCTCAAATCAATTTTACTGGTCAAAAGTCAAATCAAGTAGACACTGGTCTTAGTTTCTTAATACCACATTTCAAAATTGGATTTCTAGAAGGCTGTATATCCTCAAAGCTAATGTGACACTGTCCTGAGCATCTGGTAAAATTACCATTTTTAGGGTAGATGAGCTTTTTCTGCAGCACCAACAACGATGGTAAAATGTGCTGACTGGGTGGTTTCTCTGATTCCTTTTACTATAAAAAGCACTGAGAAAGCAAAATTTGAAAAAAAAAATTTTTTTTTCTTCATTGAGTGTGACTACATCCTTCCTTTAACACATGTAGTGTGTACAATCTTAATGTGCAAATATCAATGTCAAACTCTTCCCTGAGGCAATCCCCTGTCCCCAAAATGTGTGAGAAGAAATGAGAAATGTTAACAGGCAGGAGGAACACTGGCCTGCCTGAAGATGTGCTGAGAAACAAAGTTCCTGTTGGCCTAGGCTCTGATTTTACGAGTAGGAAAATCACCTGTGGATGAATCAGAGTCCAACTGTGAAATCTGTCCATAAACTCACGACAAAGGCGATTGGTAAACCGTAGTGAGCTTGTTAGTCAAGCAGAACTTGGGTGACTCTAAGGCCCCAACAGTCACAGCAAGCAGAAGCCCGTGCAGCTGGTGCGGGGCTGGCGCTGGTGACAGCAGTGGAAGCACGACTACAGGCTGACATTTAGGTCTGCTGACTGATCGCAGAAGGAAGGAGAGAGCTTTTAAAGGGTATCTGGGAACTAATGCAATCTCACCAAAAAAACAAAACACTTGCATTTGGTTTCTGAAGATCTTGAAATCCAACCTCTATTCTTTAAAGGTTTACTTTAACATAAGGGTTTTGTTTTTATAGACAGTATGTGTACACATATACATGGAAGGACAGTCATCTCTGGGACCTCCCCGGAAATACAGAAGCTTTTCTTACAAGAAACCCCTTCAGAGAGAGCTCAAAAATGGTGAATTCCAGACAGAGGGAGTTTCTATCAACAAACTCCAATTTCAAGACAACCCAGCATGCTAAATGAAAGAGGGAAAGTGGTTTCCCAAGGTTGCTTGACTTGGTCCAGTGAAACTCCATGTTCATAAGCAGAAAAGGTCAAAGACTAATTTATCTAATCTGCAAATAAAACTCACCTACCTATGGAGAAGGATGACAGACATCTTGCCACTACTCCACTAAACGGGCAGGTTAAGGACAAACACTGCCGGCCGACACTGAGGCTCCTCGAGTGTCGTCAGTGCCTTTTCAGTGCGGGACCAGCCAGTCCTCTGCTCTGGGTGGCCCCCAGGCTCAGGCCCATGGGGCGCCGGCGCTGGTGCCCACAAGCAGAGGCAGTAACACTGCAGCGTGTGGGGAAACGACACTGGTCTTTGAAGACACGGAGTGTTTAATTGCCTGTTGTGCCGTTTACCAGAGCTTTCACTCTGGCCAAGTTCTGAGCATCACTTTCTTACTTGTAGAAGGCACATAACACCTACCACAAAACGGAGTTGTGAGATCAGAGTTAGCAAACAAAAGAATCCTTTGCAAATTGTGAAAACAATGCATTTTCATTAAATGGAGACATTGCACATTCTCATGTTATTTCTGGAACTTGTTTTACCCCCAAATCAATCTTAGCTCCAAAATCTTGACAAATTTCTGACCAAGAACCTAATTTTTGACAGTATAATCTGTTGTAGAGCCTAAACTTGATGTTTTAGTTGAAAAGAACTTAGACGTATCTGACCTAACTTTTGGCCCACGCGCCGTGAGACAGAACAATCAGTCTGCTTAGGAAACAAGTCCTGTCCAGAGCCGCGTCCTGCTTGGCCTTATTTGTGTCCCTTTTCTAAGGCTGCACGATGTGCCTTTTAACTCCTTTTCCTACTGCCTTCTGGACAGACAGGAAAAGCGCCGTCTGGTGAGGGTGCGTGTGCGCCTTGTGATGCTGGGATTTCCCAGTGATACAGAACTGTGGTTTGGGACACGGGAAGCTTTTGTTTGTTCCTTTTCCTTGCCTTTTTAAACCATCATTTTTTAATCTCTTGTACATAACTGACAAGTCAATCTGTAGGAGTGGTCCATTCCCCCGACTTCGCCCCTCCGTATCTGAACACAGAATTAGTCATACCCCTTTGTGTAGAGAAAAGCAAATGCATTTCTTTCGAAATATGTTCATGGTAAAACGCAATCAGAAGAGGCAAACATTCTCAGTCATCTTAAAATTGAAGCAGGACTCTGCTGTTAACTTAGTATCACGGGGCTCATGACAATTATTTATTATCGCGGGGCTCATGACAATTATTTATACTTGTAAAGATTTCTATCAGCACAGCCCCCAAGGCTTTTTAGTAGATGCAGGCTTCTTCAGGGAAAGGTGCCTTCCTCAGGCATCCTGATAACCCCAGGGCTGCAGCAGCTCAGCGCACTCGGCCCAGCTCGTCTTCCTTATTCGCACTTCCTCACCAGGGCCTGGGGAACAGACTCATGTCGGCATCTGTGCACACGGCAGCCAGAGCCTCGTCTTCCGAATCTGAGGATGCCTTACATTTACGTGGCTCGTGACTCCTCTGCTTTTTTGTGGGTTAATGGTAAAAAAAAAAAAAAAAAAAAAAAAAAAAAAAATGTCCCTCACACATGCTTTAATGCACACAAGGGGATTTAACAGATTTTTGCCAGAACGTGGCACACGTATGAATACTCTTCCCGACCTCTGGGCGGGTGAGTCAGTCTGTGTGGGAGAAAGGAACCACTCCTAGCAGCCCTTGCACTTCTCACCTCTGCCTCAATGTCCTGAGAGGCTGCCCGGGGCCTGGTCACCAGCATCTCCATTCCCTGCCCTCGTTCCTGGGTTGACCGCTGTCTGCTACCGGGCCGCCCAAGGTGAGCGGCCCAGCCCCCAAGCATCAGCCTCCTCTGAGGGCCACCCTGTTTACGGCTCTACTAGACAGTGACTAAAAGATGACCTCTCCTTTCTTGCACCAGCAACTGATCGAAAGCAAGGTTTCTGTAATATCAAAATGGCATCATCGAGGTCTGTGGAAGACATGATTTATCTTTGTAAATTTTGAGAAAGAATAGAGGCAAGATCTTCAGAAGACTAAAAGTTACAAAATTTTAGATCAAAGAGCTAATTTCTGATTTCATGGCATGGCGATGACCATTTTACTGCTTTGCTCAATAACAAGTAAAATACTACTAAGATGAAAATCTATTAAAAAGCTGTCCAAATACTAGCTAATGCCCTACTTCTTTCAAAGAGCGTCTGGCACAGCCAGAAGCAGTGTGGCCAGGGGCCAAAGCAGGCTCTGGAAACGTCCACCTTGCAAGACACCGCAGCGTCTCTGAAGCTTCTCCTCAGCTTTTCATCCATATTAAGGAGAATATGAAGGTAGCTTAACTTACTTCCTTAATTGACAGCCCCTCAACCTGGAGAAAGGAGGAATTATGTGGTTCTAGTGCATTCCACTGACTTCTTGACACTTTTGAGGCAATGGCCGAGGCTCTCTGAGAGCAGCAAACAGCCCCATTAAACTTCTAGAACTGGAGAATTTCTCAGGCTTGGAGGCCTTCCTGTGCCTGTTTAAGGGGCTCTGTGAGGCAAAGCCAAAGTCCAGCCCTACCATCAAGATGCAGACACGATCCGCCTTGTCAGTGCCCAGAACACACGGAAAGAGTCACAATGCTTCCTGACATGCACACAGTGCTTAAGTTACAGAGTATGTGCGTGAACATCATCTCACTTAACCCTCACAATGACCTTGGGAGGAAGGCTGTCATCTTCTCAATGTTACAGATAAAGAAACAGAGTTTAGACGTGGAATGACTGGCCTGGACACCTCAGTCCTGGAACTAGGATCAAATCTAGAGCTGTGGTCTCTTAGAAATGCTTTCCATCTCCTCCTCATCTAACCTTCCCATCAGCCATGCCTGGCAGGTCCTGGTCCTGCAGGGCTTCTCAGCAATGTGTCCAAAGGAGTTCACAAAACCTACCTGCTGGGACTTCCCTGGTGGCACAGTGGTTAGGAATCCGCCTGCCAATGTAGGGGACACAGGTTCGAACCCTGGTCCAGGAAGATCCCACATGCCGCGGAGCAACTAAGCCCGAGAGCCACAACTACTGAGCCCGTGTGCCACAACTACTGAAGCCCACGCGCCTAGAGCCCGTGCTCCGCAACGAGAAGCCACCACAATGAGAAGCCCCCGCACCACAACAAAGAGTAGCCCCCCTCGCCGCAACTAGAGAAAGCCTGCGCACACAGCAACAGAAACCCAATGCAGCCCCCCAAAAACCTACCTGCTGACAAGCAAATAAGACGGGACCGGTGGCTAACCCGAGCTTCAGGTCGGCCGAGGTCGGCTTGCCCATCCGGTCAGAACACGAGGTGAAGTCCAGGACGTCATCTATTAGCTGGAAAGGGAGAAAGGGCTGTCACAAGCACCACCATCCCAGTGTCCCCGCCACCTGCCCGCTGGACCAACAGGCCGCACTCTTACAAAGCAGCAGACCAACCTGAAAAGCGAGTCCCACGTTTTTTCCGTATTGATAGGCAATTTCATGCACCACTGGGTCAGGGCATCCCAGGACAGAGACCTGAAACAGAGGATCCTGAGATAGGCTGCTGGCAGGGCGGCAGCCTCGGAGGGGGAGTCATGCCTTCTTCCTCTTAGAAAAGAGGCAGTGAGGCTGGATCATGTGCAGTCAGGGGAGACTGCTACCAGGAGACCAAACACGTACAGAGTACCTGTGTTCCAAACGTTCGTAATAAAAGGATTTCAGCCTCAGATCGTTGTCTTAAACTTTAAGAAAACTCTCCTTTTCCCCCTTCTTTCACAGGATAAGCCATCTTTCCCACAGCTTAGAAAAAACCGAGTTACAACTAGACCAGTTCTGCTGGCCAGGCTTTTTGACACGCAGATGAAAGAGACTCCAGTATCTGAAATACTGGCTTCCAGCACTCAGCAAACCTCGCCCAACTGTTGGCATTATTTTTATTTTTCTACTGACTTACCCTTGTTTTAGGGATAGATATCTAATCTGATCTAATTGTACACAGGATGTTGCCATGTTTATTTCCCCATTTGTAGTCCTTTCTTATAATAATTTTTGGTGATTTCACTTAATTGTGAAATGCTATTATTTCCTGATGTGTCTGTAATAGCCTCAAGTCTCATGCCCCTGTTCCTACTGCTTCCATATTTCTCTCACAAGAAGAGCCCCTTTTTCCCCCTTTCCAGTGGGGGAGAAATAGGACTTCTAAGTCTTCTGTAAAACTCCAAAAAACGCAGCTGGCACTGGCCACTCAGTGCATTTCCCGCTGCTCTGCTAAGCATGGAAAGCAGGCCCGGCCACATTTCAGAGAACAGAGATGGTAAAAACCAAAATGGGGTGGGCGGGCCAGGGGTGGGGAGGAGAGGGACACTCCCGTACTGGAGAGGGAAGGTCTGTACTGACCCCCGAGAGAGCCAGATGGTGCTCTTCCGGCCCGCACAGTCACCACGTGACCTTTGTGTGTCACTGAGTCTTTCTGCGCTTCAGTTTCCTCATCTGTAAAACGCAGGCTCTTAAGTGCCTACTGCAGAGGGTTGCTGTGAGGAATACACGTGATGCTACCTGTAAACCCTCAGCACAGTGCCGGGCAGCTCGTTCTAACTCCGCATGTCTGCTGTGGCTGTGACCAGTCCTCCTCCTCCCCCTCCACTGGATGCGGAAACAGGAGCCTGCAGAGTGTCCAGGCTCCTCTGCTGCAGCCAGAGCACATAACCTGCTCGGCCCTGAGAAGGTTTCCAATGACTGAAAGAAGCCTATGCCTGTATAACGTTTGGCCACACATCCTCGATAAAAAAAGCACACATCATAAAAGGCCAGGCGGCTCCTTACTTGAGTGAATAATAAACTCAACTGCTTTCAACAGCAAAGAGCTTACCACTGGCAGGCACTGACCCACAGGCTCTAGGGAGGGATCTATGAGACCACCCAGAAGACAGTGTAGAAATTCTGAAAGAAGAAACGCATCAACTTGCCTGAGAGAATGAGTATACGGCAAGGCTTGGGCAGCCTGGGATACGCTGAGCTCAGAACACAATGACACCCCCTTCCAGGCAGAAATAACTCATAAAGCAATTCTGTAGACAGGGTAATGCTGTTTCCTCAACACAAAGCAGCACAGAAATACAAACTTCCTTCCTGAGAAGTCAAAGATTTTTAAAAACTCCATTCTATTTCTAAACTCAAAGAATTAAAATTTATGGAGTATATATGATGAGCACTTTACATTATCTTAGTTAAATTTCACAACATCCCGTAAGTATTTCTTCTGCGGCTGATGACAGTAAAAGCTAACAATCACTGAGCACGCTCTACGGGCCGGGCGCTATTCTGATTTCTCCCATTTTAACTCACTGATCTTCAGGCAGCTGCTGAGACACAGAGGGGACCAGACACTGCAGGACAAGGAGACGGTGGAGTCAGGACTGAGCCCAGGAGGTCTCCTCCAGAGACTCTTCTTAATCACTCGGCTACACTGCTTCCAATGGGCCTCAAAGTCAAGGCTCAGAGAGGCCAAGTCGCGCGGACCAGGACGCATAAAGCCTTGAGGCCTGCCTGCGCTGCCCGCTGCAGCTCACAGGCGCGGACACAGAAGCCCGCTACTGCTCAGCGGGCAGCTTCCGGCCCCCAGGCTGGGAAGGGACATTTCTGCTCGATGTCCACCAGTGCAGAGCAAAGAGCAGCCCTCACCCCTGCAGAGGCCTGCTCCCCCGACCCAGGTGAGGACTGTCTGGATCTGTCCTACCCAACCAGGAAAGGCAGAAGCAATGCAACCCCCAAAACGGAAAAGAGGTGTGCTGACGGAAATGAATGCTTCTCGTCCTCAGCATCACAGAGGTGCCTCACATCTTTCTGGAGAAGGGTGGAGAACAAAGAGTGATTCGGTAAAAGAAAGCAGAGCTCAGCTAACTGTTCTGTTTGAAGCAGGCCCACAGCCAGGTCACGTGGTGCACACGTGCGTCTTTGCGGGGAAGGTCCACACCTTTCAGGAGACTCTCCTACGCCTTGCCTCAAAGAGGTCAGAGAGTCCTGTTTACACTGGCAGGGGCACAGCACTTGACGTTTATCAAGCATCTCTATCTTTAAAGGGTGTGTTTATACCACTGTAAGAGTTAATATACATACTGTGGTATTATTTATTAAAAATAATGGAGGGACTTCCCTGGTGGCGCAGTAGTTAAGAATCCGCCACCAATGCAGGGGACATGGGTTTGATCCCTGGTCCGGGAAGATCCCACGTGCTACAGAGCAACTAAGCCCGTGTGCCATAACTACTGAGCCTGCGCTCCAGAGCCCACGAGCCACAGCTACTGAGCCCACGCACCACAACTACTGAAGCCCGCGTTCCTAGAGCCTGTGCTCCACAACAAGAGAAGCCACCGCAATGAGAAGCCTGCGCACCACAACGCTGAGTAGCCCCCGCTCGCTGCAACTAGAAAAAGCCCACACGCAGCAACGACGACCCAACGCAGCCAAAATAAATAAATTAATTAAAAGATAATAATAATAAATAAATAAAAATAATGGAGATTACTGGACCTCCACCATTACATAAAAAATTTCAAAACAGGTTGTTGTCAGAAACCAACGGAAAATATTGCCAGAAAACATTTTCAACATGGTTATCACAGATGATGGGCTAATATTCTTAATATATAAAGAGCTCTTTAAAACTGAGAGGGAAAAAAGACCAACCACCCATTAGAAAAATGGGCAAAAGACATGAATAGACAATTCACAAAAATTAAAGACATAAAAACAGCCCTTAAGGATCTTAAAAGGAGTTCCACTTCACTCAGAAAGGAGAGATGTAAATTAAAACCCCACTGTAATACCATTTCTCATCTACCAGACGGTCAAGCATTAAAGTCTGAGGCCACGTTCAGTTAGTGTGGCTGTAGGGAAACAGGCAAGACCCGCCCCTAAACTGCTGGTGGAAACGCATACGCACAGCCCTCATGGAGGGACGTTTGACAGATTCTAACAAAACCACATACACCGTTACTTTAAAACAGAGCCCAAAGTCACACCTCTAACAACACAAAAATACACCTGCACAGCTTAGTCACTGCAGTGTTATTTGTAGTTATATCAGAAATCGGGATGTCCGTATATAGGAATGCTGAGTGAACCATGCCATGTCCACACGGTGGGATACAATGCAGCTGTTGAAAAAGAAGAAGGGTCTACAAATCGGCATGGACTGACATCCATTGTATACTGTTAACTGCAGAAAGCAAATGCAAAAGCAACACAGAAAACAGTAGAGTATAATACTGATTTTTGTCGTAAGAAAGAAGGGGAAATAACATACATGTATGTGCTCATTTGTGTAAAAAGAAACACAGGAAGGAGGAAGCAAACACTAAGGAGACTGGTGACTTACAGGGTGGGTGGAAAGGATCGGGTAGGGCCAGGGAGAAAGGGATGAGTGGGCAGTCACCTCCTGTACACTTGACTTCCGGAGCCACGTTAATGCTTCACGCGCTAGAAAACAACCATCACCTCGAAACCAAAGCATAAAATCAGTCAGAATGGAAGGGAATCCCTAAAATGGAATAAAAAGGAACCGAACTATATTTCAAATAATAAAACCACTGCAGTGAGACAGGGAGAAAGGTAAATTTTGAACACAGAACTTTGACAATGTTATCCTCAAGCTAAAGACAAAAAGAACTATAAATACTGAACTACTAGGTTTTTTCACAGAGATATGAGCCATCAATTTTTAACCCCCTATGGTATATTCTAGGATTGAGCAAATAAATATGTTGCAGAGAATGGGGTCCACGTTTCTTACTTTTGGGGAAGGAAGTTACAAGTATGGAAAGACAGACTGTTGGTATAAATCATGAAACCTAGAGTATGATAACAATATGGTACCTCAGGGGTTTGAATAAACACAGATGGATAGAGAAAGACATAGCTAGACACATATCCACATACAGAGATTATACACACACAAATTCCCTAGCTCTGTCCACTGGGAGAGCCTAGGAGCAATGATACCCAGTGTCCAGGTCTTGGTTTCCGTTCTCCACCAAAAGGAACGAGCGCCCCTTGGAGAAATGATGGATCCCAGCGCTGGGGAGGACAAGACAAGCTTGGAACATCTCCTGCCAGAAATTAAGGAAGTACCAAAAGAACGACAGGGACAGATTAAAAGGACACAGGAGTCAGTTTAAAGGGCCTTTCCCATTGGCCAAATATGGGACAACTGAGCATTAAAATAACAGTAATGGTTATAATCCATAGACTAAAATAGAACCCAAGAGTCCATATCGATAAGCTCTTCCTTAGAATAAAATACCAAGTCTACTGTAGAAGTGATGTGCAGAAGAAATGATGGAATTAAACTGTCATTTGGCAACTGTCTCAGGAAAGAATCACAAATAGATGTTAAAACCAGAGTCAGAGTTTGATATGAAACAGAACCATTTACATAATCTCAAAATACTTCCCCCAAATAGGGAAAAAGAGTAAACTTAAATGGAAGAACCTGGTAGACATGACCTTAATCAAGTGATCAAAAAGAACATACCGGTAACAGGACAAAGGGACATGGTGCACCCGGCCTCCCCATGTGATGACCTGAAGGGACAGCACTGCTTCTGTTGTGTGCCTGCCCCACATTCACAACCTTGGACCCCATCGTGAGAAATACCACACAAACCCAACCTGAGGGGCTCAACAACATAACTGGCCTGTACTCTTCAAGATATCAAGGTGATATAAGGACAAAGGAAGACTGAGAAACTGTTCCAGATTAGAAGAGACTAAAGATTCAGGACAGAGAGAGGAGCAAGATGGCGGAGCAGGAAGACGTGGAGCTCACCTTCCCCCACAAACACATAAAAATACACTGACATGTGGAACAATTCTCACAGGAAACCAACTGCAAACTAGCATAAGATTTCATATACAACTAAAGCTACAAAAAAAGATCTCTACGTAACTGCACAGGCCGAAAAATAAAAAGGCATCAGGATGAAACTGGTGCCCCTGGGAGGGATGGTGAAGGAGGACAGGTCCACAAAGGCAGGCCCTCACCCTGGGGAGCCCCCCGTCTGCTGGGAGGTCCACTGGGACAGACAGAGGGGCTGGAGGCGCCTGGACTCTGCTCGTGAGGAGTGCATGTGTACACAGCCAAAACGGGCACTGACGCCTGCCACCTCACCGCACTTCCCAGTCCAAAACACACACCAGACGGGGCTACTAGTATAAACAGCAGCTAGGCACTGAATCTCAGGAAGACAGGGGTGGACGGGTCCTGGAAGAGGACCTGGTCTAGTTGCATGGAGACAGCCGGGAGGGCCTGGTGCGTGGTCCAGGTCGAACCTCAGAGCCCACTGTCTGTGTGCACATAGCAGGGGCGGGTCCGTCAGTGGTGGCCTTGGTATGCGGACTTAGTGCACACACCGGGTGACGCCACAGAAATGCTCGTCTTGGGTGGACAGCCCCTGGGGAGGAGTATGCAGCAATTTGTTCCCCAGCAGCTATGCTCTGGTTTGCCTGCCCCACACCACAGCTTGGAGCCGGTTCTGGGGCCAACAGGTCCTGGGAGAGGCAGTCCAAGTCCCAGGCAGCAGCACAGCCACCTGCAGCCACAAAGCACCAGCCCACTCCACACCAGAGCCTAGCACTAGGTCTGGGAAAAACACAACAGAGAAAGGGACATGACCTTGGGTTGCTTCTGGGCAGAGGTGCAGATGCCTGCACTGGTGGCGCATAGTTTCATGGTGGCCACATGGGCCTCACTTGCTTCAGCACTCACCTCCTTTGGAACAGAGCACACTCTCAAGGGCAACAGAGGCTTACTGAACCCAACCCTTAGGGCACCTACTCCAACACCTGGGGAGCAGACCTTGCCCCTGACAGGGCTGTGACAGCCACAGAGCAAAGAGGAGGCCCTGTCCAACTTCCAGTGCAGGCTCTGGTCACCACAACACCAATCACACCCCTTATCAAGGGGATAATAGCCAGCACACTCTGAGGAAAGACATGACTGGCATCCACACCAAAAACAGGCCTCACACCAAAAATATTGGACTCACTGTCTACATAGGGACACTCCCACATAAAAGCACCCCTTGAAGACCACAGTAGACCACTGATTCTCCTAAATTCGTAGAAACAGAGAAAGTTAAGTAAAATTGAAAAAGCAGAGGAATTACTCCCAAAGGAACAAGAGAAATACCCTGAAAAAAACAACCAATAAAACAGAGCTCACCAGTCTACTAGACCCTGAGTTCAAAAAGGAAGTAATAAAAATGCTAAAGGAGTTAAGAAAAACTATTGAAAGAAATGCAGATCACCGTAACAAGGAACTAGAAACTGTAAAGAGGGACCAATCAAAATTAGACAGATCATTTATCAAGATAAAAAACAATCTAGAAGCAAACTAAATAACGCAGAACAAATATGTGATCTGGAAGATAGAATAATGGATATCACCCAAGCAGAACAGCACACAGAAAGACAAATGAAAAAAATGAAAGCAACATACGAGATCTATGGGATAATATAAAGCATGCCAACCTATGCATAATAGGGGTTCCCGAAGGAGAAGAGAGAGAGAAGGGGACCAAAAATGCATTTCAAAAAATTATGGCTGAAAACTTCCCAAACCTAAAGAAGGAAATAGATAGCCACGAACAGGAAACACAAATAATCCCAAACAAAATGAACCCAAACAGACCTACAACAAAACATATCACAATTAAAATGGCAAAAGTTAAAGAGAGAATTCTGAAGGCAGCAAGAGAAAAACAGAGTCAGTTACAAGGGAACCCCCATATAAGGCTATCAGCTGATTTCTCTGCAGAATCTTTGCAGGCCAGAAGGGAGTGACATAATATATTCAAAGTCCTGAGAGGGAAAACCCACAATCTAGGGTACTTTAATCAGCAAGATTATCATTTAAAATAGAAGGAGAGAGAATGAATTTTTCAGACAAGCAAAAACTAAAAGAGCTGATCAATACCAAACCTACCCTAAAAGAAATATTGAAAGGCCTTCACTAAATAGAAAAGAAGCAATAATCTATAGGAAAGAGGAAAACATAACAGGAAAGGCAAATATATAAAAGGACTAAAGATCACTTAAATAAGACAGCACACAGATTAAAAAACAACCAAAAAATTTTGTAAAAATGATTATAACTACAATTAACAGCAAAACGATGAACATGACGATGTAAAACAGGACATCAAAATCACAAAATGTGGGAGACAGGAGTAAAAAAAAATGTAGATCTTTCAGAATGTATTTGAACCTATCAGTCTAAAGTAAGTAGATATTGTTATGAGTCTACATACTTGAACACCAGGGTAACCACAAATCAGAAACATACAACATATTCACAAAAACCAAAAAAGAAAGGAACTTAAGCTTAATACAAAAGAAAACCATGAAACCACAAAAGGAAAAACAAAAAGAAGAAATTATCAAACAAGGACTACAAAATCAACTGGAAAACAAGGTTTAAAATGGTAATAAATACATACTTGTCAATAATTACTTTAAATGTCAATGGACTAAATGCTCCAATCAAGTCACAGAATGGCAGAATGGATAAAAAAATACCCAAAAACCTACAATATACTGCCTACAAAAGACTCACTTCAGGGCAAAAGACACACAGATTCAAAACGAGGGGATGAAAAAAGACATTTCATACAAATGGGAAGGACAAGAAAGAAGGCATAGCAATATTCAAATTAAACAAAACAGGCTTTAAAACAAAGTGCATAAAGAAAGACAAAGAAGGACATTATATAACGATAAAGGGATCAATACAAGAAGATATTACAGGTGCTAACATACATCCACCCTATATAGGAGCACCTAAATACATAAAATACTAACAGACATAAAGGGAGAAATTGACAGGAATACAATAATAGTAGGAGACTTTAACACCCCAATGACATCAATGGACAGATCTTCCAGACAGAAAATCAATGAGGCAACAGAGGTCCTAAATCACACAATAGACCAGTTGAACTTAATTGATATCTACAGGACACTGCATCTAAAAAAACCCAGAATACACATTCTTCTCAAGCATGCATGGAACATTCTCTAGGAACAGACCACATACCAGGACACAAGATAAGCCTCAACAAACTTAAGAGGACAGAAATTATTTCAAGGATCTTTTCTGGCCACAACGTTATGAAACTAGAAATCAACCACAGAAAGAAAAAGGGGGGAAAAATGAACACATGGAGACTAAACAACATGCTACTGAAAAACCAATGGGCCAATGACGAAATCAAAGAGGAAATCGGAAAATGCCTCAAGACACACAAAAATGAAAACACAACCTTACAAAAATCTACAGGATGCAACAAAAGCAGTTCTTAGAGGAAAGTTCATAGTGATACAGGTCTTCCTCAAGAAATAAGAAAAATCTCAACCTAAACTACCACCTAAAATAATTAGAAAAAGAACAAACAAAACCCAAGTCATTAGAAGAAAAGAAATATAAAGACAGAGAAGAAAAAAATAAAATACAGATTAAAATATCAATAGGAACTTCCCTGGTGGCGCAGTGGTTAAGAATCCATCTACCAGGGCTTCCCTGGTGGCGCAGTGGTTGAGAGTCCGCCTGCCGATTGCGCATCCAGAGCCTGTGCTCCGCAACGGGAGAGGCCACCACAGTGAGAGGCCCGTGTACCGCAAAAAAAGAAAAAAAAAAAAAAAGAATCCATCTACCAATGCAGGGGACACGGGTTCGAGCCCTGGTCTGGGAAGATCCCACATGCTATGAAGCAACTAAGCCTGTGCTCCAGAACTACTGAGCCTGCGCTCTAGAGCCCACAAGGCACAACTACTGAGCCTGCATGCCACAACTATTGAAGCCCATGTGCCTAGAGTCCGTGTTCCGCAACAAGTGAAGCCACCATAATGAAAAGTCCATGCACCACAACAAAGAGTAGCTCCCACTTGCCACAACTAGAGAAAGCCCGCAGAGCAACGAAGACCCAATGCAGCCAAAAATAAGTACATAAATAAATTTATTTTTTTAAAAATCAATAAAACCATGAGCTGTTTTTTTGAAAAGATAATATCAACAAGCCTCTAGCCAGGAATCACCAAGAAGAAAAGAGAGGACCCAAATAAACAAAATAAGAAATGAAAGAAGAGAAGTAATAACTGATACCACAGAAATACTAAAAATCATAAGAAAATACTATGAACAGTTATGCCAACAAATTGGACAACCCAGAAGAAATGGACAAGTTTCTAGAAGCATACAGCCTGCCAAAACTAAGTCAAGACGAAACAGATAATTTGAACAGTCCGATCACTAGAAGTGAAATAGAAACTGTAGTAAAAAAAAAAACAAACTCCCTGCAAACAAAAGTCAAGGACTGGATTGCTTCACTGAGGAATTTGACCAAACATACAAAGAACTTACACCTATCCTTCTCAAACTATTCCAAAAGACGAAAGAGAAGGGAATACTCCCAAAGTCATTCTATGAAGTCACCATCACCCTTACACCAAAACCAGACAAAGACACAATAAAAAAAGAAAATTACAGACCAATATCTTTGATGAATATAGATGCAAAAATCCTCAACAAATATTAGCAAACCAAATCCAATAATACATAAAAAAGATTATATACCACGATCAAATTGGATTCATTCCAGGGTTGCAAGGATGGCTCAACATATGCAAATCAATCAATGTGATACATCACATTAACAAAAGAAGAGACAAAAACCACATGATCACCTCAATAAATGCAGAAAAAGCATTTGATAAAATTCAACATCCATTCATGATAAAAACTCTCACCAATTGGATATAGAGGGAACATATCTAAACATAATGAAAGCCATTTACATCAAACCCACAGCCAACATAATGCTCAATGGTGAAAAGCTGCAAGCCTTCCCACTAAATTCAGGAACTTGATAAGGATGCCCACTCTCACCACTTCTTTTCAACATAGTATTGCAAGTCCTAGCCACAGCAATCAGGCAAGAAAAAAAATAATAAAAGGTATCCAAATTGAAAGAGAAGAGGTAAAACTGTCTCTATTTGCAGATGACATGATACTCTATATAGAGAATGCTAAAGACTCTACATAAAAACTATTAGAATAAATGAATTCAGCATGGTAGCAGGATACAAGATTAATAAAAAGAAATCTGTTGCATTTCTTTACACTAACAATGAAATATCAGAAAAAGTAAAAAGAAAAAAAACAGAACAAAACGAAATAAAAACTCATTTAAAATCACATCAAAAAGAAAGAAAAAACCCAAACCAACTTAGGAATAAACTTAACCAAGGAGGTGAAAAATCAGTACGCTGAAAACTATAAAACGTTGATAAAGGAAACTGAAGATGATTCAAAGAAATGGAAACATATCCCAGTCTTGAATTGAAAGAGTATTGTTAAAATGGCCATACTACCCAAAGCAATCTACAAATATAATACAATCCCTATCAAAATACCCATGACATTTTTCACAGAACTGGAACAACTAATCCTAAGATTTACATGGAACCACAAAAGACCCAGAACTGCCAAAGCAATCCTGAGGAAAAAGAACAAAGCTGGAGGCATATCCCTTCCAGACTTCAGACAATACTATTACAAAGCTACAGTAGCAAAACGACATGGTATTGGCACAAAAACAGATCAGTGGAACAGGATAGAGAACCTAGAAATAAATGCACACACCTATGGTCAGTTGATCTACAACAAAGGAAGCAAGAATATACAATGGAGAAAAGGTAGTCTCTTCAACAAATGGTGATGAGAAAGCTGGACAGCTACATGTATATCAATGAACTTAGAACACTCCCTCACACCATATACAAAAATAAACTCAAAATAGTTTAAAGACCTAAATATAAGACATGACACCATAAAACTCCTAGAACATAGGCAAAAAATTCTTAGACATAAATCACAGCAATATTTTCTTAGATGAGTCTCCCAAGGAAAAAGAAATAAAAGCAAAAGTAAACAAATGAGACTTAATCAAACTTAAAAGTTTTTGCACAGTACTGTAAGGGAAATCATCAACAAAAAGAAAAGACAACCTATGGACTGGAAGAAAATATTTGCAAATGATGTGACCATTAAGGGGTTAATATCCAAAATATACAAAGAGCTCATACAACTCAGTATCAAAAAAGCAAACAACCCAATCAAAAAATGAGCAGAAGACCTAAATAGACATTTCTCCAAAGAAGACACAGAGATTACCAACAGGCACATGAAAAGATGCTCAACATCACTAATTATTAGAGAAATGCAAATCAAAACCACAATGAGGTATCACCTCACACTGATGAGAATGGCTATCAACAAAAAGCCTACAAATAAATGCTGGAGAGGGTGTGGAGAAAAGGGAACTGTTGGTGGGAATGTAAATTGGTGAGGCCACTATGGAAACAGTACGGAGGTTCCTTATAAAACTAAAAATAGAGCTACCATATGATCCAGCAATCCCACTCTGGGTGTATATCCAGAAAAGATGAAAACTCTATTTCAAAAAGATACATGTACCCCAATGTTCATAGCGGCACTACTACAATAGCCAAGACATGGAAGCAACCCAAGTGCCCATCAAGAGATGATCAGTTTAAGAAAATGTGGTGTATATATATATACAATAGAATATTACTCAGCCACAAAAAAGAATGAAATATTGCCATTTGCAGCAACATGGATGGACCTAGAGAATATTACACTAAGTGAAGTTAAGTCAGAGAAAGACAAATATATGATATTGCTTATACGTGAAACCTAAAAATCAATACAAATCAATCTATATGCAAAACAGAAAAAGACTCACAGATATAGAAAACAAACTTATGTTTACCATAGGGTGCAGGGATAAATTAGGAGTATGGGATTAACAGATACAAACTACTATAAGTAAAACAGATGAGCAATAGGATTTACAGGGATTATATGCAATATCTTATAATAACCTATGATGGAGATAATCTGATACAGATATTACTGAATCACTTTGCTGTACACCTGAAACTAACACAACTATACTACAAATAAACTATACTTCAATTAAAAAAAAAAAGTAAAAAGAAAAAAAAAAGATTCTTGACAACTAAATGCCACATGAGATCCTGGGCCAGAAAAAAATTTTCCCATTTGTTATTGATATAACAATATTACAACTGTTAAAATTTGAATAAGGTCTATTTGTAGATTAGATAAGAATATCATAAACAAAAAATAGGTGTTCAGCAGATATGACCCACAAACCAAAATTCTGTGGTGGCCCTCTGTAGCTTTGAAAATGAGGTAACAGGAAGACAGTCAATTGATTCCAGGCTACATGCAGCACTCGAGAGAAAAGAAATTCAGAAAGAAATGAGAAAAATACATGAATCTGCAGGATTATCATACCCAGTTCTGGGTTCAAATCCCAGCTCAGCTACTGTCTGACTAACACCGGATGGGCCACCAGACCCCTCTGGTCTCATTCCCATGAGATTTTCTGGGGAACGAGGCATAGTGTTCATTGGTAAGCTACACACGTATTTTGCATGACTATGTGTAGAAACAAGGAGCCAATCATCTTTCAAGATTACTTCTATTTTTAACATCAATCAGTGTCCCAAAGCAATCCTAAACAGCCCTCTCTTAATCTTAATACTATTTTCCATTAAATAGCTCTTCGGACAATGAATTATAAGCTATTAAGTTTCCTTCAAATTCCCATAACATCTTGGAATTCCATTAGTTCTGCTATAATGATTCTGATGTTTAAATTCTCTTACTCCTTCCTTTCGGCATCTCTAATTTGCTTTGCATGCATTCTTTCAGAGCTCACGTCTTTGCGTTTTAAGTACCAAGATTACACATAGCAATTCTGAATATATAACACCTCTGGAACATCTCTACCCATAGGCACTTAAATATAGAAACTTTTATTCAGAGAGCTCACACTAAGATTCTGCTTTATTATTCCAACAGCTCTGAAGCTTAGGAATAAATCGCATGGAAAGTGGGTAGTTCTGGGGTGATGCCAGCGTGCCTCCTAGTGGACAGTATAAAACATTTCATTTTTAACGAGGTTCGGGCCATATTAATATGCAAGTCCACTTTTAACTTGCTAATCTGTGAAGGATGAGGTCCTCTTTATAAGCGAATACACGTGCTATCCTGTCTTTGGCTTCCTAAGCAGAGGAGAGTGAATTAAGTCTTTCCTTGATGACGTGGCTCCACTTCTGCGGGCCCTTGTAGGAGTTGATCACTGAGTGCACTAGTTCATATGCTGGCTCCAGTGTCGCGCTGCTGCCCTGGGCCTGTGTGGACAATGACCCTCGGGTTTTCCAGTTCCAACAGCCCCACTAACTGCTAGGGCTTCTAACTGCAGCCTCAGGCCTGTGAAGTTGTTACTGAGCTTCCCCTAACACAGTAATGTGCCTTATGAGGATGGGTCTCCATCCTCATGGAGATTTTGGCATCAAAATCCAATGAAGGATTAAGGTCACAGCTTTATGGCCCCCATTTTAAATCAGTTATTCTTTTATTTAGCATTCTAGTGTCTATCATATTGTTGTCTGTCTCTCTTTTTTTAGAAAACTACACTCGCAATTTCTTGGAAATAATTTTTAAAAAAAGAAAATGCTCTTTCAATAAAAAGACAAAAATGGCTGAGATTGTGGCCAGCATGTTCTACATAATTCACATTCCTTAGGGTTTCACTTAGGTCTTTTTAGGAAGAAATGTTGCCCTCATTCTTTTCTGGCTCACAATTACACATTTCTTGACACTTTTCCAAATAGAGGCACTATTGGCAAAGGACTTTTTCACCTGAGAGGCCTGAGAAAAAGCTCTCTTTAACTGTAATTATTACATAACATAATTATGTAATTATGTTAATTATGTATCACGAAAGCAACTGACATTTGGCCCTTAGAAGTCTTCCTTTCTTGTTGCTTTAATTACAAGGGACTCTTACTTGCCCAGTTTTCATCTCATTTATATCTGCTAGGCTGAGAGACAGTCAGGTGAACAATTCTATGGAGAGAATTGCCTCTCATTCATGGGCTAGCAGTGAATACCACAGTTTAGTCTACAGATTAAGGATAATACTAACTGATTTTTAAAAAGAAAAACTATGTGAAGAGTAGAGGGAAGGCCAAAGAGAAGGCAAGAGGTAAAAAAAAAGTTATGGTTCACACTCAATTTATACTCGGAAGGAAAATGGCTTGTTTATATTTCATATAACTGGGAGGACCTACTACTCATAAAAAAAGTATATAGAACACTAGTACAATCTGATAGTTATATATTTTCTCCCAGGTCAATATTATACTTAAGAACACAGCACTTCATTACTTTTTATACATAAAACATAAGAAACAGTGTGTGTGATAATCACGAGAGAAACTATTTACGATAAGTGTTCAAAATGTTAACCATTTAGGGACTTCTCTCTGGTGGCACAGTGGTTAATAATCTGCCTGCCAACGCAGGGGACACGGGTTTGATCCCTGGTCCAGGAAGATCCCACATGCCTCCCACATGCCGCAGAGCAGCTAAGCCCATGCGCCACAACTACTGAGCCTGTGCTCTAGAGCCTACAAGCCACAACTACTGAGCCCCCATGCCACAACTACTGAAGCCTGCAAGCCTAGAGCCCGTGCTCCACAACAAGAGAAGCCACCACAATGAGAAGCCCGTGCACCACAACGAAGAGTAGCCCCTGCTCACTGCAACTAAAGAAAGCCCACATGCAGCAACAAGACCCAACATAGCCAAAAATAATAAATAAATAAATTTTAAAAAATGTTATACCGTTTGGAAATTAGATTGGGGAATATATTACAAAGCTTATTTTGATTCAATTCTTGGGAGGAAAGATGAAAAGTTGATGTCTGCATAGCAAAAGAAGACAGCAAAAATGGAAACCTCAGCAGAAGTTCTCCACTGTCTGGGGATGCAATTCTTTTCTCAATGACCACTTGGGATTTCAGTGACTATTTTAAGGTTCTCCAGTGAAGTTTTTTCTAGGAGAATTAGCTCCCAAGAAAGAACTAGAAGGTTTGTTTGTTTGTTTTTAACTTGAAAAGAGACAGAACGTACATACTGCTTTACAACTGTTGGCTATCAGACTTGCAGTCTTCTTGAACGTCTTTTCAAGGTAGTGTGCAAATCTTTCATTTTCATTTTCTTTTGACCCGAGCTGAAGAAATTCACCTATAAAAAAGGAAAGTGGTCAGGTGAGGGGTTTTTTTTTGCTTGGCAAAAAAATAAGATTGAATAAAAAAGAAGAAAAGTCAGAATTAACCTACCACGCACCAAATCTTCAATCACTTGGGTTAAAATAGATACAACAGTTGTATTTCCAATTCGTGCCAGAGCTATCGATGCTGCAGAAAGAATTAAATCGCCAGCAAGGACAGCCTAGAAAAGAAGAGAAGAAAACCTTTCAGAGAAAAGTATATGAGCATCGGAGCCAACAATGAAGTTAACTTCTCAGAAGAGAAACAGAATGGGAGGTAGGGGTTATCCTGGATTTAAGTTTTTCCCCTTCCTCTTCCTCAGCAGGATCATGTTATAATCAGCTACAGATCTGGGATGCTGTTTGAACTGGATGGGCTCTCAGAGATGACCCAGTCTGCCTCTCCAGTTCAGAGCTGAAGAAATGAATGCCTAGAGACGGAAGTACCTGACCCTCTGGCTTCATCCCTAGCCCCAGCAAAATGTCACTGACTTCATTTAGTTACGCTGGACCATTCGCTCTCCCATCAAACTATGTGGCTGTGCCTTTGCACTTTCTGTTTCTTCTGCTCAAAACAGTCCTTCCCCTTCATCACCTGGCAGACTCGTGCAGAATTAGCTCAGGCGGCACCTGCAGGAAGTTCACTCAGACCCCTCACTCTGATCTTCTGTGAGCACAGCACCCCTTGGATACTGCTGTCTTCCCACATTTTTCCTATTTACCAAACTCCTAGGGGCATGTAGCGGGAGTTATCCAGCTAGTACTTAGTACGCACCAGTACACGGCCCAACCCATGCTTTTCTCAATGAAAACGAAATCAAGGAATCTTGGCTCCAAGTTCAATGCTCTTAGAATGCTATTACACTGCCCCTCATTCTAGGACAAAATATTTTTTTCACTGAACACCAATCAATATTTTCCCAATCTTCTTTAGATTGTGAATAAACGTCTGCATTGTATTTGCAACTAATTATAAGTTATTCATGACCGAATTACATGCTGTACTCAAATACACTAATTTGCATACTTAAAGATATGGATAGGTGTTACAGAGTAGTTATAAATGATAGAATTTGTGGAATTTTAATCCACAGAATTTGCAACATAACCGCATTTCAAGTTTTTTTATTTGTTGTTGTTTTTGTTTTTGGCTGCACCGTGTGGCATATGGGATCTTAGTTCCCCAACTAGGGACTGAACCCGTGCCCCCTGCAGTGGAAGTGCGTAGTCTTAACTGCTGGACCGCCAGGGAAGTTCCAAGTTTTTACTGTTTGTTAGTTCTCTAGTATCTAAAATTAGTGATGTTCAGTATGCTTACCAACTAATCATTTTATATAACATATACTATATAAGGTATCTTCATGTAAATGTAAATATACACTTATAATGTCATTGTAGGACTTTCCTGGTGGCACAGTGGTTAAGAATCTGCCTGTCAATACAGGGGACACGGGTTCAATCCCTGTTCCAGGAAGATCCCACATGCCGCGGAGCAACTAAGCCCGTGCGTCACAACAACTGATCCTGTGCGCCACAACTACTGAGCCTGTGCTCTAGAGCCCACGAGCCACAACTACTGAGCCCATGCGCCCCAACTACTGAAGCCCGCACATCTAGAGCCTTGCTCTGCAACGAGAAGCCACCACAATGAGAAGCCTGTGCACCACAACGAAGAGTAGCCCCTGCTCGCCACAACTAGAGAAAGCCCACGCGCAGCAACAAAGACCCAATGCAGCCAAAAATAAAAAAAATAAAGTCATTGTACGCATTATGATTTATAAGTACACACACATCCATCACCCACCCTACAATCATTAGCAGCTGAGGGCTCAGGATCTCTAGGCTTTTGCCTCTTTCTTCTCCTGGCCCTGGGGATCCCAGAGGCCAGAAGGTTCCAGCATTTGGAACTAAAGTTGCCAGACTGGGGATGGCTGGGGTGAGGGGTTAAGGGAAAGAAGGGATAGGGACCCAGACAGGGGAATGAGGGTTCATGGAGGAGGTACTGTACGAATGGATTTTTATTGGTAACAGCAGTTTTGTTTGACGGGCAAAAAAGGGGAGACTGGCAGGTGGCCCCATGCAGGGCCGACCAGCCTTGCAGCTGAAAAAGGCAGGTGACAGTGTAAACATGGTCTTCCAAAGGAGGCCCCCGGGACTCCCCTGGTGGCGCAGTGGTTAAGAATCCTCCTGCCAATGCAGGGGACACGGGTTCGAGCCCTGGTCCGGGAAGATCCCACATGCCGCGGAGCAACTAAGCCCGTGCGCCACAACTACTGAGCCTGCGCTCTAGAGCCCGCAAGCCACAACTACTGAAGCCTGTGCGCCTAGAGCCCGTGCTCCACAACAAGAGAAGCCACCGCAACGGGAAGCCCCAGCACCGCGTTGAAGAGTAGCCCCCGCTCACCGCAACTAGAGAAAGCCCGCGGACAGCAATGAAGACCCAACGCAGCCATAAATAAATAAATTAATAAATAAATTAATAATAATTTTAAAAAGGATGGAGGACCCCAACAGCAGAGGCAGTCACAAGAGGGGACGAGTCAGGAGAAAATCTTAACTTGTTCACTTAATCCTCCCCCTTTGCCCAAGGGCTCAAGTATAAAGTTTTAAGGACAGGCCCTGAAAAAAGACATAGCAGACTGCAGGACATGTCAAAGAGTTACCCAGGGCCTCTCCAAAATGAAACTCCACCCTTTTTTACCAACATTCTGATGTACGGAATTCTGTCAATAGGACACAAAACCTTTTCATCTAAAATCGGAAATAAAAAGATTTAACAAAATCATGTGCGCTAAAGCAAAACCAGCATGTAAAGATAATAATTAAGGTATATTTCTTCTTTGAATACGATTAGAAAACAGGTGGGAACCAGGTATTACAGACATGTGAGGGCGGGGAAGGTATGGAGAGGGAAACCTCATTCACATTAATGTTTTGTTTGTGCTTCCAATGGGCAGGATGGCCAAGGGAGTGGCATGTGTGGTGGGAGATGCCTGCTCCCAGAAGGCCCGTGGGTCTTCCGTTTTATTTGCTGAATTTTATCCCCTTCCTCAACCCATGATTTAAACATCCTTAAACAAGATGACACATTCTACACATCCCCTTCAAGAAATGCTAATAAAATAATGTGGAAATATGCTTTAAAATATACGTGAACTACACAATTATAAAGCTTCTATTTAAAAAGGTAAAAATTTCATGGGAGAACAGTATCCCTCTGAGATTGATACAGATGTGTATGAATATGTGTGTGTGTATATATGTGTGTGCATTTATACATATATATTTTTTAGTTTTATTTGTTTACTTGCCTTGAAACTCTTGCATGTGGCAGTTAGTAAATGGTTAAGCTTAAAGTGAATCTGAGTAATGTAAGCCCCAAAGTAAAAGGTGTGATTCTTCATGAAATATGCTTTTTGGGTAACTACAAAAATCTCCTTCCCTAACCAAATTCTATATAAAACTGTGAAGAAGCAAAAACACTAAGTTTATTTTTCTGTGCTGTTATCCATGATCAAACATCTGTATATAGACCAGACATGAAAACTATTTTGAAAGCTGGAAGACCACATTTGATGAAGCATATTTTACTTTTTAATGAGACAAATCTGGAAAAAAAATGCAATCCAAAGAGTATGGGATTTAATAAGAAAGATTTAAAAACCCAAAAAGCCGTACCTTCTTTTCACCCCAGATCTTATTAACTGTGTGTTTTCCTCTTCGGGAACTTGCATCATCAATGACATCATCATGGACCAGGCTGGCAGTGTGGATCATTTCTGCAATTAAGGCTATGGCACGCTGGCTTGCTTGCACATTTCTAGTTAACAGAAAGCAATGCTTTTTAACAGAGACGCCACCTATAACCTTCTCAGCAATCATCTTGTGAAAACTGGATATAGGATCTAGGATAAAGAATTTTATTTCTCTAAGAGAAACTATATAAAAACTTTGGCTTCCCTACACAGCCAATTCTATCATTTGGAGAACATTTTAAAAATGCACAAGATACCCTGCACCAAGATTATGTTTTCGGGACACCACACTAAGAAGTAGAATTTGTATAATTAACAACAAAAAAAGGATAAACACCTGAGATGTCTGGGTATCTGGCTGAAGAATCATCTTTATGTCCTATAACAGTGGTCTTGGTCAGTTGGTCAAGTTTACAGTTAGGTTACAATTAAATTTCAGGGGTGGATGGGGAAGATGGGTGAAGAGCGTTCTAAAGAAGTGTATGAAAGAACCAACGGTCACTGTGTTCAAAGCTTTTAATAATGTCTTAAATATTTAGTAAGAAGACCTTGATAACCAAGAGAGCTGGAATTCATAATTCCAACTGGCTATTGATATTGGTTACCAATATGAATTGATAATTCATACTGGAACATGAATTTCAATTCAAATTTAACCCGTGCATTAGAAATTTAAACTTTCATTTCCCAGATTTAACACAAAATACAGGAGAAACATTCCCAAGAAGACACTTGGATGTGACTTTTACAGTTAAAAGGGACCCCAATTTCTTTTTAATCATCATTATTCTCACCATCATCATCTATGGGAATTTTAAAAAACTGAATTTTAAGAAAATCAAACTGGAGAAATAACCAACTGAATTTTCTGAATCTAAAACAGAAGCCTGGCTCAAACACACGCTAACCAAATGTTTTATTTATTCCTATAGCTTACTTTTCAAATATCACCACGTTCTCTCTTAGAGGGGAGAAAAGTGAGAGAGATACTGAAATGTGACTTTTTTCTTTAAAAACCTAATCTGAACATCTGCAAAAGCCAGTGCTCATTCTAATTCCTCAAATCTAGCATAAAGCCATGAAAAATGAAGTATAACTAACATTAAAGATGCTGGAATTTAACTACAAACACTAAATCAGCCTGAAGAATATCTTCCCGTCTTGCTTTAAATGTAATTTTAAAATATGGTGCTTTGCCAGCAACTCTTACTTAAGATTTTTAGAACTAAACCTCAGAATCTTCCAACTGCTTTTAGCCCAGAAATCAACTGTAAAGTGCTGCTCATTATTTACTAATGTCACAACTGTAACAGTTCTAAACACTTCTGGATGACAACACATTCTTCTGAGGAGGGAGAAGAAAAGAAACAGAGGGGAGGGACAAATCATCCTGTAAAACTACTTTAGTTAATGAGAAAATGGAGCTTTGGATGGCTTCCAAGAGCTTGTTCTGGGGCTTCCCTGGTGGCGCAGTGGTTGAGAGTCCGCCTGCCGATGCAGGGGACAGGGGTTCGTGCCCCGGTCCGGGAAGATCCCACATGCCGCGGAGCGGCTAGGCCTGTGAGCCATGGCCACTGAGCCTGCGCGTCCAGATCCTGCGCGTCCGGCGCCTGTGCTCCGCAACGGGAGAGGCCACAACAGTGAGAGGCCCGCATACAGCGAAAAAAAAAAAAAAAGACTTAAAAAAAAAAAAAAAGAGCTTGTTCTCACTGAATCCTTCAGTGAGAAACTCACAGACCCTATAGAAGGAAGCTTGGACCTTAAATATTTTTCAGGTAAATTTACCGGATCCTATCTTAATGCACAAGAAAAGATGTAGATTTTTACAGTTGTTTTTTACATAAATAGACTATTTCTTTAGAACATTTTCTCAATTAATTTCAGTCTGATGAAATATACACTTGCTACTCATTAATAGTAGATCTTACCTTAAACAACTGGTAAGACCTCTAAGCCTTTCTCATGTATTTATAGGTCAGGCACCACTTCCGTTATCACAAACTATGTCAGCAGGCAGGGGTCCTGCTGGGAAGCTGCAGTAAGATGGCAGTACTCACTGAGACACTGGAGTTTTTTGTAATTTGAAGATATTAAAACAAAGATTTCTTAAAATATTTTGAAATTTCATAGACTACATATATGTAAAAATGCCATATTATATGGCTAAATTGTTGAAATCAGGATTCTTGCTTTGAAAGTTATTTGGCATCGTGACACAGCCCCTACACAGGATAAACATCACTTTTTAGATGCTTTATCATTTTACCTGATGTACTTTTTCCTGCACAATTAGCCTTTAACATGTGCCAGCTTCTATCTGGAAAACACTGTCACTACGTATCCACAGTACAGCATAATGGTCTGGAACCCAAATTTACAGATCACAGAAACAACTCACACTGTTTTGAAGATGAAATCTTCGAAGTACCGAACTGAGTCATGCCTTCAAAAAACTGGGCACCATGTCTACTTCCTGCTGTGAAAGAGCTGCCACACTTTCCCAACTTCTGGGAGAGGTGCTAAGAAAAACCAGTCAGGCGAGACAGCAGGAGAAAATGAGGCCCCGAGTCTTGAAAGGTGGCTCTGTCCTCCATCCTTCACACCTGCAAGAGCGTGCGATGACTCAGCCAGCCCCTCACAACAGTCAGGGTTTTCCCTCTTCATTAGATTTCAAACATTTTTGTGTGTGTGTGTGTGTGGTACGCGGGCCTCTCACTGTTGTGGCCTCTCCCGTTGCGGAGCACAGGCTCCGGACGCGCAGGCTCAGCGGCCATGGCTCACGGGCCCAGCCGCTCTGGGGCATGTGGGATCTTCCCAGACCGGGCCACGAACCCGTGTCCCCTGCATCGGCAGGCGGACTCTCAACCACTGCGCCACCAGGGAAGCCCTCAAACATTTTTATAATGAAGAATTTCAAGCGCAGATGGAAACAGATGGAATAATATAATGACCCCCCACATACCCTTCACCAAGCTCACATGTGATTTATTTATTTAATTTTTTAAAACATCTTTATTGGAGTATAATTGCTTTACAATGGTGTGTTAGTTTCTGCTTTATAACAAAGTGAATGAGTTATACATATACACATGTTCCTATATCTCTTCCCTCTTGCGTCTCCCTCCCTCCCGCCCTCCCTATCCCACCCCTCTAGGTGGTCACAAAGCACCGAGCTGATCTCCCTGTGCTATGCGGCTGCTTCCCACTA
>NC_041224.1:24272603-24278232 GCF_002837175.3 Physeter macrocephalus | reverse complement strand
CTACAGCCAGCATTGTTCTCAATGGTGAAAAACTGAAAGCATTTCCACTAAGATCAGGAACAAGACAAGGTTGCCCACTCTCACCACTCTTATTCAACATAGTTTTGGAAGTTCTAGCCACAGCAATCAGAGAAGAAAAAGAAATAAAAGGAATCCAAATAGGAAAAGAAGAAGTAAAGCTGTCACTGTTTGCAGATGACATGATACTATACATAGAGAATCCTAAGGAGGCTACCAGGAAACTACTAGAGCTAATCAATGAATTTGGTAAAGTAGCAGGATACAAAATTAATGCACAGAAATCTCTGGCATTCTTATACACTAATGATGAAAAATCTGAGAGTGAAATTAAGAAAACACTCCCATTTACCATTGCAACAAAAAGAATAAAATATCTCGGAATACACCTACCTAAGGAGACAAAAGACCTGTATGCAGAAATTTATAAGACACTGATGAAAAAAATTAAAGATGATATAAATAGATGGAGAGATATACCATGTTCTTGGATTGGAAGAATCAACATTGTGAAAATGACTCTACTACCCAAAGCAATCTACAGATTCAATGCAATCCCTATCAATCTACCACTGGCATTTTTCACAGAACTAGAACAAAAAATTTCACAATTTGTATGGAAACACAAAAGACCCCGAATAGCCAAAGCAATCTTGAGAACAAAAAATGGAGCTGGAGGAATCAGGTTCCCTGACTTCAGACTATACTACAAAGCTACAGTAATCAAGACAGTATGGTACTGGCTCAAAAACAGAAATATAGATCAATGGAACAGGATAGAAAGCCCAGAGATAAACCCACGCACATATGGTCACCTTATCTTTGATAAAGGAGGCAAGAATATACAGTGGAGAAAAGACAGCCTCTTCAATAAGTGGTGCTGGGAAAACTGGACAGGTACATGTAAAAGTATGAGATTAGAACACTCCCTAACTTCACATGTGATTTAAATAAAATGCTTTTTCCTCCTATTCATACTGATATATAATGCCAAGTTTTAAAGAAATGACAAGTAAACCCCCAGTGTGAAAAACTGTCTCCAAAAAGAAAATCAAACCTCATCAATGGGTTACCTTGATTTGCAACAACTGAGGGAAGCAGAAGAATTTAAATAGTAAATGTTGTTTCAGTTTAACAGAGACAGAGAAGCTTCTATTCCCAAAGCTACAGAGGTTGTATAAAGACCAGAGTTCTCAGGTGGGTTACAGAGGGTCTGTTTCTGTTTCCCAATGTTCTTCTGTTTATTTTCTTCTGCCAATTCTAAACAGAAGCATTTCACTTTGCTTGTGAGAACTCTGACAAGATAAGTGTTTCTTAAATATCGTCTCTTGCCCACCATGTCAAAATCAATACTCTTGAAAATACAGACTGAAAATTCCTTAGACTTAGGAATTGGGATCCCTCATGATGGGGCTCAGGAACTGGCATTTTGAAGCAGCAGTCCTGGTGATTCTGACACACAAAGTTGGGGACATGCTGCTCTGTAAGTGGGGGTACTTGCCTGACTGACTGCAAGCCCCACATGGAAGCTTCTCCTGAGAAGGGATTTGACACAAGCTCAGCCTCTGCTGCCCCCCTGCAGCCCCGCCTCTAAACCACAGGCATGACCTGAAACTTGGGGGCCCAGTTTAAAGGTCTTATGCCAACGACTCCCCAAGTCTCTTTGGAGCTCGAGGGCAGGAAGTCTCCCCTGTTCTGAAAGGCACAGTCATGGGAGGGTGACCTCTTCTCTGACACTTCGCATCATCTCGAGTTTTAAAGGCACGAATGAATACTTTATCAGTTTGGTACTGAAGAAACTCTCTAGTTAAAATGCAAACAAAGTCTCTGTCTGTCTCTCAAATTTTTCAGGATGTGAACTGCATCTCCTAGTTGTTACCTGATAAAAGTACACATATCAAGTTTTCAGTATGCTGAACAATATATCCATGTCACTTAAGATTCTATCTTTATCTGCCACTGAGCTGACTTGCTACAAGTTTGGGCCCCTCAACTACTAACACTGTGGAAAGTGTTCAGCTCCCCCCTGGGTCTGCACTGCCAGATCTGGTGCATCCAGAAGCAGTACCTCCAGAGGGAGAGAAAAGCCCCAGCAGGCAAACTCTCCGCACTCGTGCGATACGATGTGAATGATGGGGTTTGTCCCAGTTTCCTGTGGCCCGGTGACAAATCACCACAAACTTGGTGGTTTAAATCAGTAGAAATTCTCTCACAGTTCTGGAGACCACAAGTCCAAAAGCAGTTTCCCTGAACTGAGATCGAGGTATCGGCAAGGCCAGGCTTCCTGCAGAGTCTCGAGGAGAGAAGCCTTTCCTCGCTCCTTCCAGTTCTGCTGGCTGCTGGAGGGCCTTAGCTTGTGGCCACAAGCTTGCAGGAGCCACCTTCAAGCCTCTCCCCTCCATCTTCACACGGCCTTGTCTTCTCTTACGGCAATCTCCCTCTGCCTCCCTCTTTAGGGATACAAGTGATTGCATTTTGGGCCCATCAGACAATCCAGGATGACACCTCCATTTCAAGATCCTTAACTTAAGCCCATCTGCAAAGACCCTTTTCTTGCCATATAATGTAACACTTACAGGTCCCAAGGATTAGGACGTGCATACTTTTGTGGGGCCATTTTTCAGCCTAACACAGTTTCTTACTTTCACCATCCTCTTCTGCTGATGCGCAAATGTTTTCTTTTCAGTGATCTGATTCTTAAAATTACTTGATTTTACTTCATCTGTCTAAAATCTTATTTCTCCACGTTACTGACATGACCTTGAAGTGTCTCCCCTTCCGCAGTGGCATCCAGGTTGAACACAGGGGATGGAAGGCGTTCCTGCCCACCTCTCACTCTCGCTTCTCATCCTCGGCCCCATCTTTCTGTTCCTTGGCATCTGCCCCCAGCCACTGCAGTCTTATTCCCTTTCCCTGTATTCCTTACCGGCACACTGAGGCATGAACATCAAAGGTGCCTTCCTTCTAAGGGACAGCAGAACGCAGGAGGGATACCTGTGAGCTCCAATTTGCTTAGCACGTCATTTTCCTTGGTCACTGGCCACTCACCTTTGAAAACCCAAACAAGCGCACCAGACTACAGTGAAGACGCCTTTCTTTGCAAGGAAGAGCGGTTTTAAGCTTGATCCTAACAGTCACGAATCCATCAGCAGTTTTAATATCAAGAAAAATAACTGACATTCAAGAGCAGCAGCTCCTGAATCTTTCAGATTTATATCCAGATAAGAATAGATGCCTGCAAAGTTGCATCGTAAATGGTGCAGGATTCATGCTACTGGTTATTTTCTTGCCACTGAAGAAACACTGCATTTTGGAAGCCCTGGACATGTGGAGAGTGACTCCATGATGATATCTCAGACCTGCAGCTTATCCAGGCTGGCTTTCTCCAAAGGATCCAGGGTGTAAAAGAATAACGCAGCATTTGGGTTTTTCAAACTGAGCAAAGCTGACGAACGTGTAGACGTTGATTCCTTCAGTGATAGAATCAGCCTCCCCCTGGGTGGTGGGAGCCGAAGAGTGAGCACACAGCATGTTCAAAGCCCCATAGCCGCCTTGCTCTCAATGATGTTCCCCTTAGGCTTGGGCCTGACGTCACCCATGAAATGGACAACCACCTGGTTATCAAAGCCTCCTCTACCTCAGTAGGTATCCCTTATTACAGACTTTACATCAAGATCCATTTTAATTATGAGTATGGACACATCAAAAGTGCCATCTCCTAGGTTAAAGACAAAAATATTGCTCGTGGCACCAACCTTCCTAACCCATAAACAGCCGCAGCAGTAGCTGGCTCAATGATTCAGAACACACAGAAACCAGGAATGGTTCTAGAATCGTTACTGGCCTGACTCTAGGAATCATTCATGTGAGCTAGTGCTGTGATGACTGTTTTGTTAGTTTCCCTAGAGTAAGTTTTTCTAGTTTCCTTTGTCTTTATGACAGTCACAAAAGTTACTTCCTCTGAATTTAAGATTTTTATCGCATTTGGAAACTTGACCTATTTACTAATGTGAAAACTGCATCTTATAATCTGCTCTATCTAATCAAATGTCTGGCTTTGTAAACTGGACTAGTGGGATTCAATGCCACTTGACTATTTGTACAGTCAAGATCAACAGATCTGTACCCAACGTAACTTGAGTAGGCCCGTTATCCCAATCACTGGCAGTGATATCCACTTTCCAGTGCCAGAAGATTTCCAGGAGAAACTGATGGTGTCAGACTGATGATAAGAACAGGTGCCTTCAATGAGGTCTCTGAGTAGGACAGGTTTGGCTTGTTTGAGAAGAGACACTAATTGCGTTGTGGTCAATAAGTAGAGCAATTTCATAGAAATCTTTTCTTTATAAAGCTCAGTTCTGACTTGGATTTTTTTTTTTTTTTGCGTTACGCGGGCCACTGTTGTGGCCTCTCCCGTTGCGGCACAGGCTCCGGACGCGCAGGCTCAGCGGCCATGGCTCACGGGCCCAGCCGCTCTGCGGCATGTGGGATCTTCCCAGACCGGGGCACGAACCCGTGTCCCCTGCATCGGCAGGCGGACTCTCAACCACCGCGCCACTAGGGAAGCCCCTGACTTGGATTCTTTGATAAGGTAAGTTCTGACCCACAGGTAGCTGGGCTTTGCTAAACTCTGTTGCAGGCTGGGTTCTCTGGAAAGCAGACTCTCACGTTTTTGTTTTTGTTTTTGTGGTACACGGGCCTCTCACTGCTGTGGCCTCTCCCATTGCGGAGCACAGGCTCCGGACGCGCAGGCTCAGCGGCCATGGCTCACGGGCCTAGCCGCTCCGCAGCATGTGGGATCTTCCCGGACGGGGCACGAACCCACGTCCCCTGCATCAGCAGGCGGGCTCTCAACCACTGCGCCACCAGGGAAGCCCAACTCTCACGTTTAAAGTATAGAATGTCTACTCAGACATGCCCTTGGGATCAACACCTGAGGGAGGGGGAGGAGACAAGAGGATGGGGTAGAGGTGGAAGTTTCTGCAGTGCAAGCACATCCATAGACGCGGCCACTCCATCGTGTGCTCTGGAGCTAGAATGGCCCTTCATCTGTCAGTCCCTGGATGTGGACTGGCTCAGGTGAGAGGATTCTCTGCCGCCGGGGCAACCCTTGAAGAGGCTGCGAACTGAAAGCTCTCCACCAGCAACACTGGCCCAGCAGCTGGTGCAAAGGGTCCTTCAGGGAAGGGGGATCTGGACAGCGTGGCTCAGAATCCACCACAACTCTGTCTCCTGGACCTTTCAAGTCTGATTATCTGTTGTATGCATCCTATCTTACCTGATCAGGTACTGTGGTTACCAGGATACACAGAAGAAAAATAAAGATGGAGGGGTATCGAGAAGATGGTAGAAGAGTAAGACACGGAGATCAACTTCCTCCCCATAGATACATAAGAAATACATCTACATGTGGAACAACTCCTACAGAACACCCACTGAACGCTGGCAGAAGACCTCAGACCTCCCACAAGGCAAGAAACTCCCCACGTACCTGGGTAGGGCAAAAGAAAAAAGAATAAACAGAGACAAAAGAATAGGGATGGGACCTGCACCAGTGGGAGGGGGCTGTGAAGGAGGAAAGGTTTCCACACACTAGAAGCCCCTTCACGGG
>NC_041224.1:24270697-24272365 GCF_002837175.3 Physeter macrocephalus | reverse complement strand
GTGCCGACCAGCACTCACCAGCCCGAGAGGCTTGTCTGCTCACCTGCCGGGGCGGGCGGGGGCTGGGAGCTGAGGCTCGGGCTTTGGTCAGATCACAGGGAGAGGACTAGGGTTGGCGGCGTGAACACAGCCTGAAGGGGCTAGTGCGCCACGGCTAGCCGGGAGGGAGTCCAGGAAACAGTCTGGAGCTGCCGAAGAGGCAAGAGACTTTTTCTTGCCTCTTTGTTTCCTGGTGCGCGAGGAGAGGGGATTAAGCGTGCCGCTTAAAGAAGCTCCAGAAACGGGCGCGAGCCGCGGCTATCAGCGCGGACCCCAGAGATGGGCATGAGACACTAGGCTGCTGCTGCCACCACCAAGAAGCCTGTGTGAGAGCACAGGTCACTCTCCACACCTCCCCTCCCAGGAGTCTGTGAAGCCCGCCACTGCCAGGGTCCCGGGATCCAGGGACAACTTCCCCGGGAGAACGCACAGCACGCCTCACGCTGGTGCAACGTCATGTAGGCCTGTGCAGCCGCAGGCTCGCCCCGCATTCCATGCCCCTCCCTCCCTCCTGAGTGAGCCAGAGACCCTGAAGCAGCTGCTCCTTTAACCCCGTCCTGTCTTAGCAAAGAACAGAAGCACTCCGGCGACCTACACGCAGAGGCGGGGCCAAATCCAAAGCTGAACCCCGGGAGCTGTGCGAACAAAAAAGGGAAATCTCTCCCAGCAGCCTCAGAAGCAGCGGATTAAAGCTCCACAATCAACTTGATGTATCCTGCATCTGTGGAATACCTGAATAGACAAAGAATCATCCCAAATTGAGGAGGTGGACTTTGGGAGCAAGATATATTATTTTTTTCCCCTTTTTCTCTTTTTGTGAGTGTGTATGTGTGTGCTTCTGTGTGAGATTTTATCTGTAGAGCTTTGCTTTCACCATTTGTCCTAGGGTTCTGACCGTCCCGTTTTTGTTTTTGTTTTACTTTTTAAAATTTTTCTTAATAATTATTTTTTATGTTAATAACTTTATTTTATTTTATCCTACTTTATTTTATCCTTTCTTTCTTTTCTTTCTCCCATTCTCTTTCTTTCTTTCTTTCTTTTCTTTTCTTATTTTTTCTCCCTTTTATTCTGAGCCATGTGGATTAAAGGCTCTTGTGCTCCAGCCAGGCATCAGGGCTGTGCCTCTGAGGTGGGAGAACCAACTTCAGGACACTGGTCCACAAGAGACCTCCCAGCTCCACGTAATATCAAACGGCAAAAATCTCCCAGAGATCTCCATCACAACACCAAGACCCAGCTTCACTCAACGACCAGCAAGCTACAGTGCTGGACACCCTATGCCAAACAACTAGCAAGACAGGAACACAGCCCCATCCATTAGCAGACACCCCAAAACACACCACCAGACGTGGACCTGCCCACCAGAAAGACAAGATCCAGCCTCATCCACCAGAACATAGGCACTAGTCCCCTCAACCAGGAAACCTACTCAACCCACTGAACCAACCTTAGCCACTGGGGACAGACACCAAAACCAATGGGAACTACGAACCTGCAGCCTGTGAAAAGGAGACCCCAAACACAGTAAGATAAGCAAATGAAAAGACAGAAAAACACACAGCAGATGAAGGAGCAAGGCAAAAACCCACCAGACCAAACAAATGAAGAGGAAACAGGCAGTCTACCTGA
>NC_041224.1:24269612-24270123 GCF_002837175.3 Physeter macrocephalus | reverse complement strand
CAACCAGGAAACCTACTCAACCCACTGAACCAACCTTAGCCACTGGGGACAGACACCAAAACCAATGGGAACTACGAACCTGCAGCCTGTGAAAAGGAGACCCCAAACACAGTAAGATAAGCAAATGAAAAGACAGAAAAACACACAGCAGATGAAGGAGCAAGGCAAAAACCCACCAGACCAAACAAATGAAGAGGAAACAGGCAGTCTACCTGAAAAAGAATTCAGAATAATGACAGTAAAGATAATCCAAAATCTTGGAAATAGAGAAAATGCAAGAAACATTTAACAGGACCTAGAAGAACTAAAGAGGAAGCAAGCAACGATGAACAACACAACAGATGAAATTAAAAATACTCTAGATGGGATCAATAGCAGAATAACTGAGGCAGAAGAACGGATAAGTGATCTGGAAGATAAAGTGGTGGAAATAACTACTGCAGAGCAGAATAAAGAAAAAAGAATGAAAAGAACTGAGGAAAGTCTCAGAGACCTCTGGGACAACATTAAA
>NC_041224.1:24267403-24268518 GCF_002837175.3 Physeter macrocephalus | reverse complement strand
AGAAAGCTGGAGTAGCAATTCTCATATCAGACAAAATAGACTTTAAAATAAAGACTATTACAGGAGACAAAGAAGGACACTAAATGATCAAGAGATCGATCCATGAAGAAGATGTAACAATTGTAAACATTTATGCACCCAACATAGGAGCACCTCAATACATAAAGCAAACACTAACAGCCATAAAAGGGGAAATCGACAGTAACACAATCATAGTAGGGGACTTTAACACCCCACTTTCACCAATGGACAGATCATCCAAAATGAAAATAAATAAGGAAACACAAGCTTTAAATGATACATTAACCAAGATGGACTTAATTGATATTTATAGGACATTCCATCCAAAAACAACAGAATACACATTTTTCTCAAGTGCTCATGGAACATTCTCCAGGATAGATCATATCTTGGGTCACAAATCTAGCCTTGGTAAATTTAAGAAAATTGAAATCGTATCAAGTATCTTTTCTGACCACAATTTTATGAGACTAGATATCAATTACAGGAAAAGATCTGTAAAAAATACAAACACATGAGGCTAAACAATACTCTAATTAATAATGAAGTGATCACTGAGGAAATCAAAGAAGAAATCAAAAAAAACCTAGAAACAAAAGACAATAGAGACACGATGACCCAAAACCTATGGGATGCAGCAAAAGCAGTTTAGAAATGAAAAAGGAGACATAACAACTGACACTGCAGCAATACAAAAGAGTATGAGAGATTACTACAAGCAACCCTATGCCAATCAAATGGACAACCTGGAAGAAATGGACAAATTCTTAGAAATGCACAAGCTGCCAAGACTGAATCAGAAAGAAACAGAAAATATGAACAGACCAATCACAAGCACTGAAATTGAAACTGTGATAAAAAATCTTTCAGCAAACAAAAGCCCAGGATCAGATGGCTTCACAGGAGAATTCTATCAAACATTTAGAGAAGAGCTAACACCTATCCTTCTCAAACTCTTCCAAAAGATAGCAGAGGGAGAAACACTGCCAAACTCATTCTACGAGGCCACCATCACCCTGATACCAAAACCAGAAAAAGATGTCACAAAGAAAGAAAACTACAGGCCAATATCACTGATGAACATAGATGCAAAA
>NC_041224.1:24265628-24266026 GCF_002837175.3 Physeter macrocephalus | reverse complement strand
GGTCAGAATGGCCATCATCAAAAAATCTAGAAACAATAAATGCTGGAGAGGGTGTGGAGAAAAGGGAACCCTCTTGCACTGCTGGTGGGAATGTAAATTGATACAGCCACCATGGAGAACAGTATGGAGGTTCCTTAAAAAACTGTACGGAGGTTCTACAAATAGAACTCCCATACAACCCAGCAATCCCACTACTGGGCATATATCCTGAGAAAACCATAATTCAAAAAGAGTCATGTACCAAAATGTTCACTGCAGCTCTATTTACAATAGCCACGACATGGAAGCAACCTAACTGTCCATCAACAGATGAATGGATAAAGAAGATGTGGCACATATATACAATGGAATATGACTCAGCCATAAAAAGAAACGAAACTGAGTTATTTGTAGTGATG
>NC_041224.1:24242229-24265247 GCF_002837175.3 Physeter macrocephalus | reverse complement strand
GGTGGGAGGGAGGGAGACGCAAGAGATATGGGAACATATGTATACGTATAACTGATTCACTTTGTTGTAAAGCAGAAACTAACACACCATTGTGAAGCAATTATACTCCAATAAAGATGTTAAAAAAAAAAGAAAAATAAAGATGAAGTCTTAAGGTTTTCTGGGCCATACTACCCTTTAAGAATATGCTATGAGCCATGTATACCTTTGCATGCAAACATACGACAATTTCTGTGCACAGTTCTAAGGGGCTCACAGACCCCCCACCCCCCCAGCTTTCTCGGACCTCAGGTTAAGAATTCCCAGTGAAGTGATCTAGCAGGGAACACATAATGGACGACAAACAAGCTTAATACAGGAAAAAGAGAAACTCAGTAGAAGGTAGTTCCGCCCCCCTCCCACTTCTTAAGGTATCTGTTCTATTCTGCTTTCTAAAATCCCCTCCAGGATTACCGTTAACCTATTTAATACACATCTCAGAAGCAAGACGATGATGTCTAATAAGCCTTAGAGGAGCCATTAAACTGTGACTGTCAAATGATGAAGCAGGCCTCTTGCAATTCTGCGAACACCAACAAGCAGGCAGGTGAAGTAGTGGAACGGCTGCTGGTGGCATCAGCTAGAAACAGAGGCCTGCTTGGTCCTGCCCAGAATCTTTTACCTCTGCCCCACGTTGTTCTAAACCTCTTTCAGCAAGCAAAATCACAAATGGCCCAGGCTCTCCCCCCATTCCCCACCCCCTCTTGCTTTAAGTGGCTTGGAAGTTAACAGCTAGATATTTGGCCTATTAAGAGCCTGACCCAAAAGGGTCCTCAGGAAGTAAGTATTCTCAAGAAGCTGGGGCCTGGAGAATAATATCGTTAAGCTACTGTACCACCCAAATGCACGCCACAGTCACGACTCACATCCCGATGCCTCCATACTGTGCCTTCAGCAAGCCCTGCTCCCGTCAGCTACGGGGAGAATGAAGCTGTAGCTAGAACATCCCTGGAGAAGGCAGAATTGAACTTCCTTTTTAAAGTAGCAATGCCTTTTCTGGGTATATAGTCTCCCATTTTTTTTTCTGCAACCAACAGTTTATACAGTTTCAATGAGGTAAATTGAAGACTTTGACTCTGGGGATAACAGCTGACAGGATTTAACGTGAGCAATGCAGAATATTTTCCTTCCCTTGTTTTCTGTGAGGGTGATGAACTGTATTGTGTGTTAATCTGAGAAATTAAAAATATAAACACACACTATCTCTAGACCAGTGGTTCTCAACCAGAGACGATTCTGCTCCTCTGGGGACATCTAGCAATGTCTGGAGAAATTTCTTGGTCATCATCAACTAGGGGAGGGGCTGCCAAACACCCTACAAGACACATAACAGTCCCCGCGGCAAAGAATTATCTGGCCCCGAAAGTCAGCAGAGTCAAGGCTGAGAAACCCAGTTCTAGACCATGTGAGGGGTATTTCAAGTTTGGTTCAGAGGGAGCATTTCTGCTACCCTGCCTTCCGGTGAAGTGAAAGTGGTCCTGATGATGTGAAAACGGTCACTGCCAGAGATTTCACTGCTTGTTCAAACTATACTGTGAGCACTCGGACAGTCTCAGGGTAAGTGGGAGGCACCCGTGAGCATGGAATCATATCCTGGAGCTGGAAGGGCACAGCAGCGGGGTGCAAACGGCTGCGGGCAGAGGCAAGCATGTGCTAAGAAGCAACATCTGACACTCGTTCTGACAGCAACCTTAAATTTAGTGCTGGCAAACCTTAGGCATTTCTTAAAGTGTTATCTACAGAGAAAAGGGAATGTAGTGCAAATGTTCAACACTAGGGAAATGTATGAGTACATTACAGTTTACTGGAGGTTACATCAATAGATTACATGAGGTAACAAAAAAAACTATGAAGACACTCCAGTAACATGGCAAAGAGTCTAAAAAATAATGGCAATGGGTCCTTTGTCGTTTTCCTTTAATATTAAAACATTGTAGTTGTTTTAATATTTGAAAAATTTACACGTTTGAAACATAAAAGTTGAAGACTGATAGTCAAAATGCCTTCTTTTAAGAAGATTTTTCTTTGGCACGTTTCCAAAGGCCATAGGAAGTCAGGCCCTGCAGCGGGTGTGGTGCCCAGAATCCAGGCCTAACTCATGACTTTATAACCATCTACCTGTGGATGGTTATAACCTAATGGCCCCGTGTGTACAATGATTACAAGTATGCATACATCCTGGTATTCTTTACTTCTGAATGAGAAAACTCAATGTGGCTTTGAAAATTCTTTCCAAAATGTTTAGTTGCAGCTGAGGTTGTTCTTCCACAGATACTAAAAAGCATGGAAAAGGAAGATGCCCAGACTAGACTCCAGGGTGACCTTGGGAACACAAAGCTAGAAACTGATTACCACAAAGTGAATTCTCAGATACATGCTACTTCTTAAACAGGAGACTAAACAGTAACCTTGGGAAGGAAGGTTTGCCAAATATAAAAACAAGAAAGGGGAGAAAGTAAATAACTCACCGGGAGTTATTATGATGAATATTACAGGCTCGGGCCATTAGCACCACAATAATTGGTCGAAAGGCTTTTCCTTTTCCATCAAAGTAGTATTCACACATTTCCTTAAGTTCTGTTGTAGATATGAATAGTTCCTGAAACAAAGTTTCTCTGCGTCAATACAGCATCATAACTGCACAGTCAGTGGGATTTCTTTCACAAAACTTTGATTTGAGGGCTTCCCTGGTGGCGCAGTGGTTGAGAGTCTGCCTGCCGATGCAGGGAACACGGGTTCGTGCCCCGGTCCGGGAAGACCCCACATGCCGCGGAGCGGCTGGGCCCGTGAGCCATGGCCGCCGAGCCTGCATGTCCGGAGCCTGTGCTCTGCAACGGGAGAGGCCACGACAGTGAGAGGCCCGCGTACTACAAAAAAAAAAACCAAACAAACAAACTTTGATTTGATTTTAGTGTATTCATTTCAACTGAGAAATTCAACACTCAGTAGGAAACGGTTCCAACATTGTATGGCCACAAAGCTGGCTGTGTGTGGCTGGACCATACGCAATGCCTGGCTCGCCCCCAGGGGCCTCAGTGCTGGGGTGGGCACTGCTGCCACCCCATGACTCCAAGAGATAGCAGGTTGGGGGAGGAAAGCATCAGATGGCCAGTGACAGCTGGAGAGAGAAAGAAACAGGGCTGGTTGCAGCTTGGAAGATGGAGGTGAGAGGACAAAGATGGGGAGTGCAGGAGCCAATGAAGCAGGAGGTCAGTGGGTATCAGGGGCTGGAAGACGAGACATGGCCAGAGAGAAGAGCAGGGGTCAGAGTCTGGCTCAGCCACACAAGACAAAGGTTCATAGGGAAAGTGTAAGACATGGTTTACCTGATGGCAAGGAGCTTCCAATTGAGTTGGGAAAGCAAAATTTTTAAAAATGTGAAATATTCAGTGAATAATATGGTGGTAACTTGAACAATGCCGTACGTTAAGTGCATTAAAGTTCAAAGAATGGAGAGATCAGTGTGGATAAGAAAAACTGAACATTTCATGGAGGAGATAAGCTTTGACTGGGGATTAAAGGATAAGCAGGATTTTGATTTCTGAAGAGGAGGGAGAGCCTTCCTGGTGATGGGCATGTGTGTTTACTGTATCTGTCCCTCAGGGACTTGCTGGAGAGAATCAGAGCTTACGCCCTGGGAGCAATGCGAGCTACAAGTGGACCCAAAGGACCTTCAGCAGGGCTCGAGTGAACACAGTCCAGCAGGCCAGTCACTCACTCCCTCAGTTACTGACTCAGTGCCAAGGACGATAATAAACGCAGAGGTTTCAAAGATAAATAGGACAGCCCCCTGCCTACAGGCAGCTCAGAGTCCAGATGGGGGAAGGAAAACGATATTGCGGGGGGACTGCTGTCGTGGAGGTAAGTGCAGCTGCTCTGGGAGCACAACGGGGACATCTCTGGCTCAGGCTGAGGGCGGGAGGAGGAAAGCAAGGCTGGGGACTGAAGGCAAGAGACAGACGAGACGAGGAGGGTGTGGAGGGGAAGCGGAGGGCTGCGTCGAGGATCCTCCCCAGGTTCCTGGGTGGCGACCTCCAACCAACAGAAAAAACAAGAGAAAAAACAATCTGTGGAAAAAGGTAGAGCTTCAGATCTGCCAAGTGTGAGACAGTCATGGACATTCCAGGGAGCTGCCCAGTGAGCAGACCAAGTTTAGGAGAGAAAATTCCATCTGGACTGGAGATATTATGTGGGAGTCATAAGCATGGGAATGGGTAAACTGAAGACAGAGAGAGAAGAGGAGCCGACAGAACCCCAGGGAACGGCACAATTAATAGGGGTGGGGTGGAGGGGACAGAGAGGAACCCAGGAAGCTGACTGAGGGATGGCCTAAGAGTCAGGAGAAGGTGTAGAGTGCAGAAGCCAAGAGGTGGGTTTCTCAGACAGGGTTGTGGTGAACAGTGTCCAATGTTCAAAGAGTCCGGGAAGCTACAACCCAGCAGTGCCCACCGGATTTGGTGGAAGGAAGCAAAGGCCGTTTCCGAGGAGAGGCTGGAAAGGAAGGCACAGTGCGATGGCAGAGCAGTGGTGAAGGGGCAAAAGAGAGAGGGAGGCCAAGAATACTGGAAGGGAGAGGGTAGGAGGACACAGGGTCAAGGGATGGTCCTTTAAAAGACAAACAGGAAGAAGCAGGAGCATCCAAAATGGATCTGAGAGAGAATGAAGAGGGCAAGTCTGCAGATAAAGACAGGAGAACAGGGAATTGCAGGAGGAGCTCCTAGGGCCCCAAGGCGGCAAAGGGGATGGGACTTAACCAGAGGTACAGGGATGAAGCTGGAAAGGAGGGAACCCCGACTTCACTGAGGTGGGAGGGGAGAAGGCCGGCACGCAGAAGTGTGGGCTGCAAACGGCCCAGAGCAGGCGTTCAGGGAGTTCCTCCTTCACGGCCTCTGCTGGGTCCACTGGACAGGAAGTGGTGAAAACAGGAGAGTCGGGAGGGGGCTGCAGGGGGAAAGTGAAGAACCTTGAAACGGGAAGGAAGCTGACCACGGGCACGTGAACATTTCTGGGCAGCATGTGAGAATCTACGTGAGGCTGGGGGCCACTGAAAATTTGGGGAAAAGAATGCTTAGTGAAGAAAGCCCTATTTGGGTCAGCCTGGCACTGATATTCAGAACTGGACAGGAAGACAGTAGCAGGAGTCACCGGAGGCTTCATAGCCTCACCAGGCCTGCAGCATGTGATGGATTTGGCAAGGAAAGGTTAGATGACTCTTTGGACGTGTACATGCTGCCTGTACCTTTTCCTTCAGTTTCCCAATTCTGCCATGACCCCCCTCTGGATAGTAACTTGCATTGCATCCTCCAAGATGCCTCACACTTGTTGCTCAAGAAACATTTGAAACCTGACATTTGGGAATCAAGTCTGCAACAGCACGGCACACGTGTGAAAACCTGCACTGTTTGCTCATAATTCTAAGAAATCAACATTACTTTACAGCATCGTCAAAAATATCTTACCTTCCTGATGTCCTCGTACAGACCTTTCAAGTCTCTCCAGCCAAGGTTAAAAGGATCAGTGTATTCCTCACCGCTCCGTGTTTTACTACAGCAGCACACTGCTGGCGTCATGTGATGGAACCTGGAGAGGCAGAAATGCACACAGTGGAAGACTGAGCGTTACTTTACTGAGATACCTTCACTTTTAAGTAAGAATTATACAGACCTATGCATATATATACAGCACAGTATGACGATGGAAAATTTAAGCCCAGATACCTGCCGGAAATTACGCATGAATACAAAAAGGTCATTATAATTTAGAAAAACATAAGAGAATTCTGATCTTGCTCAACAATACATCAATTTTTATAACCAGGACCCTGGGAACCCACAAAATCAAAGAAATATAAACCATGTTCATTGTGTTCTGAGTTTAAATTTTATACAGTTGGGCCTCCATACCTATGGGTTCGGCATCCGTGGATTCAACCAACCTCAAATTGAAAAAAAAAATACTCATATATATAAATATATATATTTATATATATAAATATATAAAATTCCAGAAAGTTTCAAAAAACAAAATTTGCCATGCTTAGCAACTATTTACACAGCATTTACATTGTATTTACAACAATTTGCACAACATTTACGTTGTATTAGGTATTATAAATCACCTAGAGATGATTTAAAGTATATGGGATGAGGGGCTTCCCTGGTGGCACAGTGGTTTACAATCCACCTGCCAATGCAGGGGACACAGGTTTGAGCCCTGGTCCGGGAAGATCCCACATGCCACGGAGCAACTAAGCCCACGAGCCTGTGCTCTAGAGCCCGTGAGCCACAACTACTGAGCCCATGTGCCATAACTACTGAAGCCCTTGTGCCTAGAGCCCGTGCTCCGCAACAAGAGAAGTCACCACAATAAGAAGCCCATGCACTGCAACGAACAGTAGTCCCCTCTCCCCTCAGCTAGAGAAAGCCAGCACGCAGCAACAAAGACCCAATGCAGCCAAAAATAAATATAAATAAATAAATAAATAAATTTAAAGTATATGGGATAGGGACTTCCCTGGTGGTGCAGTGGTTAAGAATCCGCCTGCCAGTGCAGGAGACACAGGTTTGATCCCTGGTCTGGGAAGATCTCACATGCTGCAGGGCAAATAAGCCCGTGAGCCACAACTACTGAGCCCACGTGCCACAACTACTGAAGCCCGCATGCCTAGAGCCCGTGCTCCGCAACAAGAGATGCCACCGCAAGGAGAAGCATACGCACCACAACGAAGAGTAGCCTCCCTGCTCACTGCAACTAGAGAAAGCCTGCGCGCAGCAACAAAGACCCAACGCAGCCATAAATAAATAAATAAATAAATAAATGTTCCTTTAAAAAAATAAAAATAAAGTATATGGGATGATATGTGTAGGTTGTATGCAAATATTATAAGACTTGAGCATCCCCAATTCTGGTATCTGAGGTGGGGGGGTGGCTAGAACCAATCCCCCTCCACCATACCAAGGGACAACTGTATTCCCATTTTTTTCAAAAGGCAGAGATCACATAGAGCAGATATTGTGGCACTTAGTTAAACAGCATATCCAATTTGTTGGACTAGCCTACCACAATTTAGAATAGAAATTTACTGGCAGTATGGCTAATAATTTTAGTTGCAATACGGATTATAAACTTACCGTGATATACTATACATATTTGGAAAGGCAGATGTTAAACTCTTCACAAGATTAAAATAGGACATCTATAAAATAAAAGTATTAAGAAACTTGTAAGAATATTTGTGAAAAACTTGTTTATAACACTAGATAAATTCAAACTCCCATAATTTATAATAAAAGTAACCTTTATCTTTTAGTTGTCCATTTAGACTGCAGACTTTATAAAAAATAAAAAGTTTTCTTTCCTTATTACAAAAGCAATATTCATCATTACAGAAAATATAAATATGAAAAAAGCAGAAAATAAAAAACATCTATAATTTATCCCTTCCCCCAAAGACTGCTCCATATTCACATCTATCTTTTCCGGATCTGAAATTCCCTTCCATTTAGCTAAGAGTGGGCAGAGAATAGTAAGGATTAGTGTGGTTTACACTCTATTAAAGTCTTAACTTGGTTTAAAACAAAGAATAATCAAGATCCCAAAAGCATCTGCCCAGACAGTGAAAAAGAAAGGATTTCAAAGTTAAGGAAGAAATTTATAGTTACACAAACACTGCCTATTTCAAGCCACTGTTCCTGAATATACTTGGAAATGGTACTTCTTGAAAAGTAATATCAACAAACAAGCATGCTCAGCAGCACATTTTGATAATATTCATGAGAGATCAAGAACAACAAGAGACGACTTCTAAAGGATTCAGAGGTGGTGCCAACAAATAGTTCCAACAATTATTGTGCACAGGAGTGGGGAGCCACAGATAGAGCAGCTAACTTGAAGAATTCAGGGACACAGGCATTTCAAAAATCACTAATTTACTAATCTGATGTGTGAAGGGCTCTTACAGAATACTTGAAGAAAATACCTTGACAAAGGATGGATTTAGCAGTAGAAAAAGAAAACTAAGGTAATAAAGCCTTACAATGTGTTTTCACACTATTTGACTCTCACAACTACTTGTTTTTATACAGCCGGGGAACCTGAAATTCAGAAAAGTCTGAAAAACTGTAATACAGGTATGTTTACAATATATCAAAAGAAAAAAGCACCTACAGCACTGTGTGCATTATGTGATTCCACTAAAAATGTGTACACCCACACAAATAAAATCCACAGAAAACAGGGTTTAGAACCATATAAACCAGGCTATTAAAAAGTTATTTTGGAATAAATAGGATTGTGGGAGTTTTCTGCTTTATTCTTTTAAAATTCATATTTTCTGAATTTTCTTTAGTGAACACACCCTGCCTTAGACATATTAAAATGACAATAAAGGTTGACTTTGCCAGGCAGGCAGTGGCCAAAGAAGGCGGTCCTGAGTTCTATTTTCACCATAGCATTATATATTCATTAAACCAGTAAGGACATTTATGACACCCCAGGCATTAAAATGTCCTAAGGAAAAAAGTGATAATCCTTTCATTTTACCATTACATGACACTTAACCTACTTTTGTCAGCCTTCATGCAAAAATGATTCACACGAATTTAGGATTTATTATAATGCTTATTCAATCTGAGACCTAACCTCTAACTTGGGGTGAAGAGTTAAAATTACACAGCTAATACAGAGCGCTCTTAACCACTGGGCAGTGCAACAGCGTAGCTTGTTGAAAGCCTGGAAGGTGGATCTTGGCTCAGATCCCAACATTTCCCGGTAGTTACCTTGAGACAGCTTTCGGATAATATCTACTCACAGAGATGCTAAGATTAATTTAGAGATCATATATAAAGCTCTTAGCTGTGTACATTTAATACGGTACGTACTCAACCAAGCTATCTTCTGCTTTAAGAGTACCTTCGGGCAGTGTTTCCCAAAGTGAGGTTAGAGGTGCTCAGGAGAGCAGGAAAGTATTCAAAGGGAGTGGTGTAACCGGAGCCACTTAGTGTGCCACTACTAGCACGGGCAGCAACCATCTCCCAATTCCGATTTTGTGTCTTTCCATCGCATATTCTCCCTGAAAGCCAACCTTGCCTCTCATGAAGTTACTTTTTTTAAAAAGGAGAAAATGCTGAGTAAGAATCAAGACATACTGACAAGTGATTTGGCACAATCAGATACACACTGGTTTCCGTCCTATTCCAAGATGTTTGAACACTACCAATGAAGAAGTTGAGAGAACATACAAACAGGAAAAGTGGAGCTGTGCTGGGAGAGATGGGCGTGGCTTTACTGTTGTTGCTCTTTGTCCCCAAGGACTATCAGGCCCTAACAGACTTGAACTAGCCAAAACACACCCTCCTGAGGCAGACACCTGAAGGCTCATGTATTTACAGTGAAAAATACCACTGACACGAATCAGAAATACACGGTACTGGCATTACCAGCAAAGCTCCTCCTTGTGGTCATTAAGGCATGGAATTAAAAAAAAAAAAAAAAAAAAAAAAAAAAAAAAAAAAGGAGCATCAAAGAAAAGAAGTTGGGGCTTCCCTGGTGGCGCAGTGGTTGAGGGTCCGCCTGCCAATGCGGGGGACGTGGGTTCGTGCCCCTGTCCGGGAAGATCCCACATGCCGCGGAGCGGCTGGGCCCGTGAGCCATGGCCGCTGAGCCTGCGCGTCGGGAGCGGAGAGGCCACAACAGTGAGAGGCCCGCGTACCGCAAAAAAAAAAAAAAAAAAAAAAAAAGAAAAGAAGTATCAGTGGCATCAGTGGTGGGTGCATCCATCTCTCCAAATAACATCCTCATCTGCGGTACTGGAAATATTTGAAGGCTGGCTAGGACAGTACAGAATTGGATCCCAGCAGACTCTCTTTTGCCCATATTCTCTCTTTACTGTCTAATCCATAGACTAGCCCAGCTGCCATTCTCTCTCCAAATGTCTATTTTGGATAAGTTGTGATTATGTATGCATATGTATCCCAAAGTAGACATTTAGAAATACTACATAATTCATATTGAGAAATGGTCTTTGATGGACATGGAAGTGTACCAAATCTGACTGAAACGTAAGAGTCCTAAATTCAAATAAACTTAAAAAAAAAAATGAGTCTTGCGGATGAGAGAACACATACAATTACTATGTGACCGGATAAGTCTCTAAAAGGACAGTGAGTCCACAGGCCTTGCGTGGTTATGCTTACCAGTACGAGCCTAGCCTGTGGTACACTAAGAATTAATCACTACAAAGTGCGGCAAAGGACTCACAGAGCCATAGAAACTTGTCAATACACAGGAGCTAAACTGACCAGAAAGGGAGAAAAATGAGATGGAGTCCAAAGGCAGCAGGGGAGAGCGTCAGGTAGTCATAGTTAGTGCTCAGATTCGGAGTCGGCTTCAAGAAGTCATAGGTCGATTTAAAGATGAAGGTTTCTCCACTTGCGACATCCTCAGGCCTCTTCTCCTTCCAGCCCGTCCAGGTGTGCCCTCCCTCCAAAGCAACTACCGCAGGACTGAACTCCGGTCCACTCTAAGCATCAGCCCTGCGTTCTCCACGAGACTTTTCCGCCTATTCCGAGGCTACCGGACCCTCCGTATCTCTGAGCGCTCCGAGCACCTTCTGCTCTAAAATCCCAATTAAGTTCTGTTGCCCCCGAAGCCCTGGCTGTAACTCGAGAGGAAACACCTGCAGACGCTCTCCACGCTTTACGCATACCCCAGGAGACCACTGGGCCACACCTGCGTTTCCCCGGGACCTGGGTCCTCATCGCCCCTTCCCCACACCCGAGACGCTCCGCTGTCCCCAAGACACAGCTCTGCAGCCCCGCGCGGGGCGCCCACCCCTCGGCTCTGTCCCGTCCTCGGTGCCCCGCCAGCCCTGGGTCGCGTCCCAGAGCAGCCCCGCGGCCCCCGCCCGCCGCTCGTGCAGCTCGCCCTCATTCATTCTGCGGCGCCGCTGTCATTGGCGCGGTGACCTCTGCGCCCAGCCACGGCGCGCGCTTCCCGGCCTCACCTGCGCGCGAGCGGCAGCGGCGGCGGCGGCGCGCAGCCCGGACAGTCCTGCGCGGCCGGGGGAGCCGGGCCCGGGGCTCCGCGCAGCCGGCCTCCAGGAGCAGCCGCGCCGCCACCGCCACCAGCACGAGGCCATGGTCCACGTCTGAAAGTCGCGGCAGAGCTGCAGCTCCGCCTCTGGCCCGGCGGCCCCTCCTGCCGGGACCCGGAGCCGGAAGTCCGGCAGCGTAAGAGCGACTGCCTCGTCAGCCCCGCCCCTTCTCGCTCCTCCCGAGGGCGCTTCCGGCCCGGGAGGTGGAGGAGAGACCGTCGGTTGCTGAGCGGCGGTGGGGTGGCTGGACCCCTTCGTTAACTCCGCCCTGCCCGCTCGCCGCTGGCTCGGGAGAAACCAGCGTGATCTTCCTCCTGAGGAGCGGCCTCCCCCGACCCCGCCCAGCCGGTGCCTCCAGCAGTCTCCGCAAAAGTGCACCCCTGTTAGACCGGCTGTCATCTAGAAATGCTACAAGGCGCCCGAGGAACAATCACGAAATTTCCTTCTGCGTATTTAGGCAGAAGAAGGACGCAAAGCATCGGGTTCCCGTTTTGCTGCCTAATCCGGAGGCTCCAGTTTCCGCGGCTGCTTCTCTTGGGTGTTACCTGCCACGCTGTCGTCTGCTCCTTATGGCGACCTGGCCTTGAAGGAAGTGCCAGCCTTTTGCATCTTTACAGTAACAAGTCAAACCCCGAGCAGGGCTATTGTGAAAGAGAAGTTAGGTTAGCCTCGTCTCTCGACTTTTGGACGCTCTCCTCTGAAAACCTTATAGGTATATTGTGGCCTAGTTTGGCAATCTTGCTCACATCTGGATATGTGAGTCCCGCTCGTGGGTGTACTGAGCTGTGCGAAGTTGTTTAATATTTGGTAATGTTGAACCTACTTGTAACCAGCCCAGGGAATACTGGAGAATGGACAGGATTAATGCCCGATAAGGGTTAGAAAGACCTTTCCTTAATTCTGTGGCCAGATCTACTCTTCTCATGGTAGTGAGAGCCTGTCTTTATAAGAGAAGTCGTGATATAATTAATCATTCAGTACATGCATACAAACGCACAAAGCCTATCAGAGAAAGTGTAAGCATTGGGGATACAGAAACAGAAGGAACTTAACTCTGTCCTCAAAAAATTCACTCTTAGGAGGAAACAGACCAGCCAACAGGCAACTGTGATTCTCTGATATTTTTTCTTGTATTTCTGACTCATGCATTTTGCATTAAAGAATGCAAGTACCCGTATAGCTGAGCACAGTTTTTACATTTATCTTCAAAATTTTTTAACTGAATAAAAGCATATAATAAGTTTTTTAAAATGTCAGTTTTATTGAGGTTTTTTACCCCCAATTTTGAAGAATATTATATAAAAGATGCCAGGTGCTTTACAAATTAAGGTTGTTAATATGCACCTGTGGCTTATCTTGATCTAGGTTTATGTATTAAGAAATATCCACAGGTGGAGTTGGCCAAAATAGAGTGTTGCAGTAAACACTTGTACTTGCAACAATCCTGTGACTTAGAATATTTTCATTTGCCCATTTTTTATAGGTAGAGAAACAGATACAGAGGAATTTAGTGTCTTGCCCAAGCTCACATAGTTGGTAGAGCACTACACAATTCTGTTATGCCATTTTCATTTAGAAATTGTTTACCCAGGTTAAAACAATAACCTGGCTCTTAAAAAGATGTAATTTGGCAAGGCTAAGTAGGGAAGGCAGATGAAATCTGTGAAGGCCTCCACCATTATAGTATAGCTAAACTTCCCATGAACAATAACCCACCAACAGGACATGCAGAATACAAAGTAGCTCCTTTGACCCAACTAGGCCAAGCATGAGTCTAGAAAGTTAAAACATTGTCTAAGCTGTGCAAGTAATTGCCAAAGAACAGACTCCTCTTGTGCACAGTCTAGAAATGGCTTGGGCCTTTTTGACTGTACTTATACAAATGAAACAACTAGTAACACTGATAAAAATGGAATAAGTGTACAGTTGAAACATTTTCAAAGTTATTTTGATATTGGAGAATTGGCTACACTCGAAGATATTTTATTTGCATTATAATGATACCGTTCAAAACATTAGGTAGGACCAGGTTTTACAGCCACGGAGAGATTATATACAAAATATAACCATATATTGTTTCATAGTACTGCATAGAAACATCTCATCCCGATGTTATTAGGTAACTGATAAATGAATTATCAATGTAACTCTGGTAAGAACATTCATTGAGAGAAGAGTTGCACTGAAAGGTTAGCAATTTTTGTGCATTTCATCTTCTTAGACCAAACTGAATTCTGAAGACTTGAAATAATACCCTTATTTCTATTACCGATTTCTCTAAAATGTTAAGATAACGGGTTAACATGCATTTGGAATTTTCTCTGGGGTCTGAGTCTATGGCTGATTAATTAGCTAAATGTAACAAGGGTGAGGATTGGGTACCTCTGAAGCAATTAGTCTTTTGTTCCATGGCCAGTGATCACAGGTGTTAGCTGATCAGCTCCCTTGCCAAAATGTGAGTCAATCAGTACAAAAAATAAGTATTAGTGAAACATTATATACTGCCCATGCTCTACTAAAATTTTAGAGCATCATAAAAGATAATGAATTAATTATATAATTTAGTCTATTTCCACACAGAGGCTCTCCTAAAAGAAGAAAATACACTATTGGATCATCTACTCCTAATCATAGTCAGGTTTTCTTGATGGATACTAAAATCTGTTTTTTGGTTGACTACCCATTTGTTCCTCCATGATGCTGCCTTATTCACCATGGACTTAGGGGAAAGTGTAAAGAGCTAAATCTGACCCACATTTGCCTGTTTCTTACTCATATGGAGAAGATATAAGAATTCTCTTGTTTCTATTATAACTGACGTTTAGTTCACCTAGGCTTGTGTGGAATAAATAGGAGTTATTCCAAACAATTGAACAAATTGACCTGATGCCACCTTTCTCCACTGATTCAAAATATTGTTTTCATTATATAGGGAATTCTTACATTACTTTGGACTGTTTCTGTGCTTTTTATGGAGTCCCATTGATTTTTGCATCTATTGTGGGGATAGCAATATTTTTAGTTATTTTTACAATTTTTAAAATGATACGGAAGCTCCCATTTCTGTTATTTAAAAAAGTATTTTCTCAGATTTACACTCTGTTTCTTCAAAAAAAATCCTACTACGATTTTTGACTGGATTTCCATTGTGTTTAGTAAATAATTTGATTGGATTTCCATTATGTTTAGTAAATAACTTGGTGACAGTGACATCCTGATGAAATCTCTATCCAGAAACATAGGTTTTTGTGTCCCTTGTTTTAGTAATACACCTATCCTCTTCTATTTTTTGTTTTAATTTGTTTGGATTAGGAAAACATTAAGATTTTAAGACTTGTACTTAAAAGTATACATTTTCTGAGTATCTAAAGCATGCCCAAAGCTCTTTTTTTTCTCTTCAGCTTTTAAAATAAAGTACATGGGCTTTAGTGCATGGACTTCATGAAACATAGTTTCTTTAGAGGCAATTTTTAGAATTCTAGCCCTGTGAACAGGCATGTATCAAATGTTTTGAAGTTTCTGATGGGATTGGAAGCAGTTTTGTACATTTAGTAGAACATCTGTTGCCTGGTTTAGAGTTATTTTTGTATGCATCTGTTTCCTTCAGTTAATTATGATTTTTCTAAAGGGCAGAAAGAATGTGATTAAGTGCCAAATAGTTTTTTCGTCGGATCTCCTGGATTGGCCAGTACTGTAATTCTGATACTGTAATGCAGCTCACCTCATTTTATTCATATTTTCTTATTTATAAATACATTGCACATCCCATTGGTCTCCCATAGGTGAAAATCTTTGAAGACGGGGTATGTGTCTTGTTTTAAACTTTTTTCATCTCCCATCTACTTGGACAGTTTAATATACTGTATACATGAATATTGAATAGATATGGTTGAAAATAAGTCTTTAAATAACAAAGTATGAACAAAATAGTAGTTTAAGTTGATTTTCTTAAAGAACTGTAGGCTTTCTAAGGACTATTAATGCTGTATATGCAACAAATGAGAACATTAAGAAGGGCTGTCTTTTTTCTTTTTATCAGCTGTGTTGCCAATTGATCCTGTTAAAGAAAATTATGTGCGTGAAGTGAAAAACTGTGTTTTTTCAATTGCCTTCCCCACTCCTTTCAAATCAAGAGTACATCTTGTAGCAGTTTCAAAGGTTAGGCTTTGCTTTTTCACAACACTTAACTCACTATAACTTTTGTCTAAAAAATTAGTAATGTTTTTTTCAGAGTTAAATTGTTAATCTATTGATAAATGATCATCTTTGTGTTTAAAATTTATAACTTGGAGAATGTCATTCTTAGAAGTCACTTTTTAATACTTATTCCTGGAGCCTAGTACTCAGTTTCATTTTAAAGTTATCTTACAAGGAAAACACACTTTTGTGGAAAAAAAGGGGTAAATGAGTTAAATTCTTAGAAAGGGGCTCCAATAACAAATTCTAAATTATTCTCTCATGATATAGGTGGATTTGGGATAACAATAGGACATTTACTTTTTTCTAGTTCCTTTAAAGAATATGTACTAGGAAGAATATTATTTTACCATGCATAATAAGAAAACCATAACAATTTTAGAACTATCTAATACACCTAATTTTCCCAAGTGGCATAAATAATCATAGAAAGTATGGTACATCTCTTCTGAGAAAATATTAATGTAATTTTGGAAGAAGTTTATTCTTTTAATTGTCTTTTTTCCATGAAGTTTATTTTCTCAAAAACTATTAAAGGATTACTTAAGTTTGTAAGAAGATTTTTCTTTTCCTGCCTCAGCAAGTGCTAGAAGATATTTTGGACCTTGATTTATCTGTCTCAGAAACAGATGATTTTATCCAGTTTGTAAGTGGTGAAAAGATAGTACTTGGATCCATTCCATTGGCTCACAGATATGGGGGCCACCAGGTAAGAGTAGCACCAATATCACTTCCTTATGCAAATATAAACAGCTGGTAGAAATGCTGTCCTACTGAAGAAGTTATTTGGCATTAATTTCTAATATTAGTATATTGAGACTTCAAGAAGATGTTTCTAAAAGAATATGTCATATATAGATTAGCTGATGTGATTTCTCGTGATAAAGCTAGGGCGTAAGTTTCTCTAATGGAATTGATAAAACTGGGGCAGCACAATATAACATTTCTGTGATTATCGCTAGAGAACTCATTCAGTGGAGTTTTGGCAAGAGATTTAGGCAAAGTCAGGTCGCACAATGAGTCAATATAAAAGCCTCAGAAGGGCAAATAGAATATAATTTTGCCAGGATAGCTGTAGAACATTTTTAGAACTGCTAGAAATTAAGTCAGGATTAATTGGGGATGTTATACATGCTGAAGCAATTAAGAAGGCACCTTCTAGAAATACAGCAAGACGTTGAAGCAAGTTCAGTGTGTGGAATCTGATTTTTAAAAAAGGAGAGGAAACACAGAACCAATTGTTGAAATTGCTGTGACTTTCTTGTGAGTTAAAGATTAATTGATTAGGGGCTTCCCTGGTGGCGCAGTGGTTAAGAGTCCGCCTGCCGCTGCAGGGGACACGGGTTCGTGCCCCGGTCCGGGAGGATCCCACATGCCGCGGAGCGGCTGGGCCCGTGAGCCATGGCCGCTGAGCCTGCGCGTCCGGAGCCTGTGCTCCGCAGCGCGAGAGGCCACAGCAGTGAGAGGCCCGCGTACTGCAAATAAAAAAAAAAAAAGATTAAGAGAATAGAGTGATGTTTAACTTAGCAAGTAATTGTTGGCAGTAATAATAATTACCATCTTTTGAGCACTTGGGTGTGTTGGACACAGTGCCAGGCATTTTGCGTGTATTAGCATTCATTCTTACAACCCTCTGGCAAGAGTTTTCCCGTTTTACAGAAGTGAAAGGTCAGTCTCAGTGAGATTAAGAAACTCAAACAAATTTCCACAGCTCGTATGTGGCACAGCTGGGAGCTGAACAACCACAAACAACAAATTTTAACAGAAAAGTTTCGAAACAGTTAATCATGTACATTCAAAAGCAATTTTTTCAGGTACAGTATGCTCCTGATTTTATATTGTATGCGTATAGTATAGGCAAATTTTCTACTTATAAATCATTCCTAGTTGCTATTCTGGAATTAAATAGATCAGTTCTCAGTATTCTACACCCAACAAGCTTGAGCTCAGCTATAAGATGATGAAGAAATTAATTATATGTCTTAAATTTATGTTTTTTAAATGAATTTCAGTTATGTCTTATGGATTGAATTTTATTTTCACCTTTATTCAGGTTGTTGATTGTTATAATCTTAAAAATGCACTATTCCATTTTCAGTTTTGGCAAAGTAACTGATTATAAATTACAATAAAAGCTTTAAAGGTTAATAAACATGAATAATTTTCCCTTTTAGTTTGGGATATGGGCAGATCAGCTCGGGGATGGAAGAGCCCATCTTATTGGAATTTACATGAACAGGTACTACATGTTTTCTTGAATAATAGCTTTTCTGCTAAATAGTAACACAAATCTGCTAATATTTAGTTTTTTTTTTTAAGGCAGGGTGAAAAGTGGGAGCTCCAATTAAAAGGCTCAGGAAAAACCCCATACTCCCGGTACTTCTTTTTTTTTTTTTTTAGTCATCTAAGTAAAAATGGATGTTATCTTAATTATAACTGAAAATCTTTTTTATCATATTACCCATAGAAATGGCGACGGCAGAGCTGTGCTTCGTTCCTCCATGAGAGAATTTTTGTGTAGTGAGGCTATGTACTATCTCAGAATTCCCACTAGCAGAGCTGCAAGGTAATTCCTCTCCCTTGAAGCTAACTTTCAGGACTGCATCATGTTATCTCCAGAAATGTGTCAGTCAAGTGAGCAAATAAACCCCCAATAGCAAGATTTCTCATCGTTTCTCATAGTTTTAGTTACTTCTTGATAGCTTGCTAGCAGTTAAAGTACAATATAACTTTGTTTGATTCTCTTACCTTTCAGTCTGGTTGTAAGTGATGATGCAGTATGGAGAGATCAGTTCTACAGTGGAAACGTTGTGAAAGAACGAGGTAATAACAGTTCTTAGAACACTTACATAAAATTAGACTAAGTTCTTCAGGAACAACAGAAATTGGGCATCTTTGCGGTCTTCTTAAAACATGACCTGTGGGGGGGCTTCCCTGCTGGCGCAGTGGTTGGGAGTCCGCCTGCCGATGCAGGGGACGCGGGTTCGTGCCCCGGTCCGGGAAGACCCCACATGCCGCGGAGCGGCTGGGCCTGTGGGCCGTGGCCGCTGGGCCTGCGCATCCGGAGCCTGTGCTCCGCAGCGGGAGGGGCCACAACAGTGAGAGGCCCGTGTACCAACAACAATAAAACAGAACAACAACAAAAAAAAACATGACCTGTGGATCTTCATGATGTAATTTCAGTGTTATGATATTATAAGAGAATATCCTTTCCCACACCCTTACATCACTAATCCATCCTTTTCTAACAACAAACTTCTGGAAAGTTAACCTGGGAAGTTTATGAACAGCCAGCAAAACATTATAAAGCCAGTGCATGAACATGCATATACTTCCTCCCTAGGAGACCCCCTCAGACCTTACCTCAGATCCTGATTGCTCTTACTTCATGTTTACTTCCAATAAGTTCGGTTAACTTTTCCTTCAGCTTTTAGTAGGTCAGAAATAAATTAGAAAGGGGATGAGAAAGTGACATAGAGCAGTGAAAAAGGAAGAGTGAGAGAAACTTGACTCTGAATCTCTGGAGAGGCAGGAGACCTGAAAATCAATAATAAACATATTTAACTACTTAAAATGCAGAGCTATTGAGAACCGCTGACAGCCCTACTTGCTTTATTGGGCCCCTTGGACATCACTGTGTTACGGGCCAGCGTTTTTACTGATGTTTATAGTGATTCACCAAGAGAACATTTTATGTTCTTCATACTTTGGGAAAAATATGTTTTGATAAGGTTTTCATAATAATCCCCCTGGAGTATTCATGTTTAAAGGAATTAAAGGTTATTTATCTTTAAGGCATCTCTCTCTCTCCTCTTTAATATTATCTGGATAAAATGCATACTATTACTGCGCATGGGGCTTTAACAGCTATTTAGGTCTTTTTGTTTATGGTGATTGGAAATGAGATTCCGATCACAGACTGTTAATATGATGGGCACAACACTACTCTTATGTCTATGACGTATACATTGTTAATATGAATTTTTTTCTGGCCGTGCCTCACAGCTTGTGGGTTCAATCCCGACCAGGACCTGGTCGGGATTGAACCCAGGCCCTCAGCGGTGAAAGGGCAGAGTCCTAACCACTGGACCACTAGGGAATTCCCTGTTAATCTGAATTTTGAATTAGATGGTTCGGAAACCAAACTTAACGGTTTCAAATTATCTCAAGTATTTCTCCTTTTTAGGCCATTCATAGAATTTCCACATCTAAGTCATATACAGATATTTTGATTGTGCTTTTCCCTAATATTTGCCCAGCAGACACTGTAGGAAAAGAGCTGGACAGGCAAAAGGAATACGTGAAACCTCTAACCGGCTCTGTGGGAATTGATTTGTGACTTTGGGCAAGTCACATTTTTCCCCTGTTTCTCCAACTAAAATGAGGGGTTAGATGAGATGACACCTTCTATGTCTTTCAGGACTGACATTCAGTGATTCAATGGCTATTCATAAAGTAAACATTCAGAATCATCTATTGAGCTCTTATATTTTTTTCTAAGTGAATGTATTTTTATTGCTAAAAAAAAAAACACATGAAAATAAATATTCAGATTACTAGAGTGAATGAGTCCTGACTATATGGATAACTTAGTCAACCCAGAAAATACTAATTAGCCCTTTTCTGTGCATACCACTGGATTCATCTCTGGGGGTCCAGGAGTAATAAGTATATACCGTGGTCCCTGGTCTTAAGAAACTCAGTCTTCATAGACACTATAGCAATAGTGTCTATAGCAATAGACACTATAGACTCCATAGCAAATGAATAATAAATAATCTGAGGTTAGGAAAAGGGTAATCTGGTTAGCTTTATGGAGGAAGTGGGAATTGACCTTGAGCACAAGATTAGAAAGTTAACAAGGATTTCAATATGGGGAGAAGAGGGGGTGGGGCAGGGAGAAGTGCACAAAGGCCCAGAGGTAGCAGCGAGTATGGTGTTTCATTGAAGGACAGCACTGGCAAAGCAGCAGCTTTGTCATCTGGGATAGACCTCACCTTGACATGGAAACACATGTCAGTACAGCATTCCTTATAAGAAAAAAGCATGAATTCATTTACTAATTGTATTACTAATGTCTACGATCAGAACAGAAGGTGGAAATAGAAGGCTACAAACAAACACAAAATGCATAGATTCACTGTATTTCTTCAGCATATTCATAAGTTAGAACATATGCAAATTTTTAAAATTGAACTTAATATCCAATTAGTTACACAAATGGAAGTCATGTACAGGGACTGTGCCATAGAAATATTCCACTAATTCTGTATTTCAGAGTGAGGTACAGGGAAAAGGTCACAACTGGGGAGACAGTGGGAGCCTAACAGTTTAACCAAGTAGCATTTCACTAGGTTGAGGCCTCAGTATTTCTGAAGGCGTTGTGCTTCCTCACATTCTAACTGATTCAGGCGTAAAGAAAGACAGAAAAATCCTTGACCCTTTCTAGGATGTAAATTAATTGTTTTTCTGATAAATCCAATCACTGTATTCTTTTTTATTAAAGTAATTTCATTTTAAAGAAAAGCATATTATGCTGTGTTTGCGTAGTTTAAAATAGTTTATGCTAAAATAAATGTTTCTTTTTCAGGTGCAGTAGTGCTGCGTGTTGCAAAATCATGGTTTAGAATTGGATCGTTAGAGATTTTGGCTCATTATGGTGAATTGGATTTACTAAGGTTAGAAAACCATTTTTTTCAATGGTAGAAGACAATTGAAAGAAATGCTTATTTATGTGCTGTGAAGTTAAAATATTTTTGGTTTTCTTGTAAGTAAAACCCAAACTTTCAATTAATAGATATTTTCAACACTTGCTGTGTGCCTAACATCGTGTGGGTTTCTATGAGGCTGAAAAAGAAGGGTTCAGACCCAGTAGACCCTTTTCTCAAGCATTCTCAAGGAATGCTTTTATCTAGTGTGCAACCCAGTTGGAACTGAGGGCCTCTGTGCTACCCAGACACCTGGGTGGAAGTGACTCAAACTCCCCAATTCTGCAATTCCCTTCCAAGTTCTGGGATTCCCAGGATGCGTCCTCTGTCTCATATGTCTTCTTTCCTGGACTCTGGTTTTGACATGTATGTGATGCCTGTTTCATACTGGGTTGACCCAGACATGAAGCTCAGTCCCTTCAACAGGACAAAAGCAAACAAAGAACAGACTGAAACTGCAAAAAGCATTTAAGAACAAATCTTACTGGAAATTTCTTCAGGGAAGACAGATGAATGGTTCCTTCAAAAGAGCAAAAGCTCTTCCCCTTGTGTCATGCAGTATAGCTTCTGCCAAACACTGATGCCTTGGTGCCTGTGGAATCTGCACTCACAAAGTTTGTCTTCCTCAAGCCAACTTAGCAGGATGTTTCTTCAGACAAAAATATTTACTCCCGACTTCCCTGGTGGCGCAGAGGTTAAGAATCCACCAGCCAATGCAGGGGACATGGGTTCGAGCCCTGGTCCGAGAAAATCCCACGTGCTGCAGAGCAGCTAAGCCCGTGCGCCACAACTACTGAGCTTGTGCTCTAGAGCCTGCGAGTCACAACTACTGAGCCCGCGTACCGCAACTACTGAGGCCCACGTGCCTCGAGCCAGTGCTCCGCAACAAGAGGAGGCACCGCAGTGAGAAGCCCGCGCGCGACAACAAAGAGCGGCCCCCGCTCGCCGCAGCCAGAGAAGACTGGCGCTCAGCAACAAAGTCCCAATGCAGCCCAAAATAAATAAATAAATTTAAAAAAAATTTACTCCTTTAAGAGGAATTCTCTTTCCATTTGTTAAGAGCATACAGTTCTAAAAAGGCATTAAAATATATAAGAAAAAAATTCTCTTAGAGAAACCAGAATCATTTGGAATATGAATCCTACACTGTAGGTATTAGCTTAGTAAATCCAGATACCTGGTCCACGGAGAGAATGGGGAAAGGAAAGTGAACGCGCAGAGCAGAGAAGTCATCACCGTCGTCATGACCGGTCTCTGAGTCTTTTTAGCAAATGTTCACTGAACTTAGGGTCATCCCAGCTTGTTGAGAGAGAGGTCTCCTCTCACTGGGCATTTTCACTTCTCATTTGTTTTTTGGGGTCACTTCTCAGATTCACTATGTCACTGAAATTGTTCTATCTGGTGGTCATAGTTCAGTTATATTTCACTTATCTCTATGACATTTTATGTATATTGGTGAGCACTTTATCCTTAAAATGACTGGACTGGCTAACATGACTATGTATGTATTCCTTTTTGTTTCCCAAGTGCCTGAAACAATTCTCCAATCCACTTTAAACAAACTCACTCCTATTGGACTTTAATAATTCCCAAGTCATATCTACAACCCCAGTTATTTTCAGGATTCTCTCTTATCCAATGCAATAAACACTAGTATCAATAGTCACTTGACTCATTAGTCAGTTAAAACGGAATTAAACATAGGATACATATACAACTTAAATATTTTAACTTCAAACCTTGGCCAATTTATTTGACATCTTATTTGTGAAACCTTACATGACCTTCCACACATAAATAATCATTCCCTGCTCTGTTATGTTTATACTTTTTATATATTTCTATTATTGCATGTATTATATGGTAATGTCATTATTTCTTCAGATGTTCTTCTCCCCTAATAGACTGTGTGCTCTTTAATGTCTGGGTTTGGGTCTTGTCATTCTTTTTTTTTCTTTTCTTTTCTTTTTTTTTTTTTTTTT
>NC_041224.1:24131442-24242182 GCF_002837175.3 Physeter macrocephalus | reverse complement strand
GCGGTACACGGGCCTCTCACTGCTGTGGCCTCTCCCGTTGCGGAGCACAGGCTCCGGACGCGCAGGCTCAGCGGCCATGGCTCACGGGCCCAGCCTTTCGGCGTCATGTGGGATCTTCCCGGACCGGGGCACGAACCCGTATACCCTGCATCGGCAGGCGGACTCTCAACCACTGCGCCACCAGAGAAGCCCGGTCTTGTCATTCTTTTTCCTAGCACTTGGAGGTTCTCAATGGATGTTTATTGAACTAATCTGAATTTGTAACATAATAAGATGGCATCTAATATGATCTTAGAAACATATTTCCACTTGTGACTGGTATTGAGGAAATATTTGTCTATGGCTATTTTGGGAGTAAAATCTTATTTTACTTTTTAAAATTATAAGCATGCATCTAATGAATTCATGAATGTCAGGAGTGGATTGAGATGATTGGATACTCAATACGCTATTCTGAGGAACACTGATGCTATCTCCCCTTTACCTCTAGGATGTTATTAGACTTCATCATACAGGAACACTTCCCCTCAGTAGATGTCAAGGAACCTAACAGATATTTGGTAAGTTTTTTTAAAAGAAAGGACAATGCTCTGTTTTCTATCATTGGCCAGCCACCATTAGTGGTTACAACTTAGTACTTAAAAATCTAAAGTTAAAAAAGGAAATGTAGAGCATTTTGAACATTTTGTTAAAGAAAGAGACGATGAACCACCTTGTAAACAAGACATAGATAAGGAAGTTGTTCTGTTTGAAAGGTATCTAGAAAAAGAGAACAGGTGTGACTACATCCTGACTATATACATTATTTTTTGAGCAGCATTTGTAACTTGGTCACATACATTGTTTTCTCACATGTTGGATATATAGGTATTTCTATAGTAGTAGTTCTAAAATAAATACATACATAATAGGCAAATGTGATTTTCTATTCTTGTGGAAAGTTTTTGATCTTCATTAACTTTTTCTTTCTTTTAACAGCCACAGAGAAGGAAATTCCATTATTTTTCTTGGTGACTCATTTCAAAATTTAATAACACATTTTGCTTACATTTAACTCCCTGTGCTGAATTCTAATGTTTTTCCTTTTCTTATTGTACATGAAGAAAACCTGGTCATAATACTATGCCTGAGGCTTGTATATATTATTTCTGGATCAATAACTCTATGTTCTTCCATTGTTTTCTTACATGTACTACTTTCCGTCTCTTTAGTCATCTTTTGGTCCACCTTTGAGAACACCTTTTTTTTTGCGGTACGCGGGCCTCTCACTGTTGTGGCCTCTCCCGTTGCGGAGCACAGGCTCCGGACGCACAGGCTCAGCGGCCACGGCTCACGGGCCCAGCCGCTCCGTGGCACGTGGGATCCTCCCGGACCGGGGCACGAACCCGTGTCCGCCTCATCGGCAGGCGGACTCTCAACCACTGCGCCGCCACCAGGGAAGCCCGAGAACATCTTTTCATGTTGGAAATTGGAAGATCCTAAAAGAACATATGTTACTGAAAAATCTGAAAATTTTCTAAATTTTATTTTAGGATTTTTTTTCTACTGTGGTGTCTGAGACGGCACAGCTTATTGCCTTGTGGATGTCTGTTGGTTTTGCTCATGGTAAGTTATCTACTGACATTTCATGCTTCTGATGAGAAAGCAGAATTAATTTGTTGAAGCAGAAGACTTCTTTTTTGTGTATTTCAAAATATTCCTGCCAGTGAGCAGGAATAACATTTATAATATATGAATTTATTTTTAGCAAGAGAGAAACAGTTTTCTCATGTTTAAAATGATTTTGAATGGAACAGATACACAGAATAAGCATCCTCGACCTGTTGATGTTGTTACCTGTAAAGCTTTTTAACCTTGTGAGTATATATTTTATTAGGTCTTTTAAAAGCTTTTTAAAAAACCATTAATCATAAAAGCACTACATGCTTATGGTAAAGAATTTAAAATATACAGAAGTGCATGTGAGTTCTGTTCTCCAGGAGAATCATTATTAACCATTTTATCTCAATTCTTCTAGACTTTTTTTCGATGGTATTCATATATCCCCTACAAAAACAGTAGGGCTGGCTTGTGTGTGTCTGAAGCCATTAACTGTGTGGGGTTACATTGGAAGGAATATCTGCCTGAACTAAGAATAACTGTCTTAAAACAAAAGCAAGTCACATATGTACTAAGGTCTCTAGATAAATGTGAAAGGGGGATCCCACATTGTAAAACTTCTTGAAATCTGCTTTAATTACATCCTCGCTGGGTCTCACTGTGGTGGGTGGGGTGGTGAGCAGGGGGGTGTTTCAGAGGTTTTGCTGTTATGAACTGTGCAGCAGTGACCACCATGCAGTTGTATCTTTACATTCTCGAAGGTGAGTTTCTGAGGATAAACTCCTGAAAGTGGACTGGCTGGATTCGAGTCTATATATACACTGAACATTTTGATAAGCAGGGTCATCCTGCTCTAAAAAAGGTTGAAACTGTCTTCACTGGACACTGTTGCCACCACGCCCAGCTATCCTATATTGGGCTGGTGTATGCATTCCCTGCGTCTCTCCTGCCTCACACCCCGCCCCCATCCATGACCCGCTCCCCCACCTAGGAGGTCACACTCCCTCGCTACACACTGCTGGTGGTCTGCAGCTAAGGACTGTTATGGGGTACATATCCATATTTTTACCTTTTCCCCCTCTCACAATTTTTGAAAATTAATTAATGTTGTCTCTTTAGTAGTCTCAATTCCATTCCAAATAACATATATTTTTAAGTAAATGCTAGAAATTCAGGATAAATGAGAGGAGCTTTCATTTCTTGGGCCTTTTGTTCCTGTAGTATTTGACATCTTTGGTTGTGGAGGAAGTATACAACGAAAGGCTAAATTTAATTTTAAAATACAGTTTTAATATATATCAAGCTATTTGACTTCACCAGTTAAACTTTCAGTTGATAATTTAATTTTGTTTGATTTCTAAAACAAATGCATTTTCATGACCTTTCCTATTCTGTATAAATTTTATACAGTTAAAAATGCTTTATTATTTTATTGTCATGTTTGGGCATCTTTTGTTGTTGTTGTTTTAGGTGTTTGTAATACTGATAACTTCAGTTTGTTATCCATTACAATTGACTATGGTCCATTTGGTTTTATGGAGGCCTATAATCCAGGTATGTATGATTTATACGTATATTCCTTATTTCACTAAGAATATTATCACTAGTTTATTTTAGATAAACCATTATAGCTAACTCAGTAGTGGGGTGGTAGAAAGAATTGGGTTCATTCATAAAACGGTCATTTTGTGGGCTACTCAATCTTCCAGGTGCCACAGGGGTACAGTATTGAGTCCTTTGTGGTCTCTGCCCTCAAAAAATGACATATTAGAGAAGATGACATGACGGGAGGAAGGGAATATGTTGTCAGACAGACATGGTGGGTCTGAGTTCTGGCATCTGATCCTTAATCTGTGCCCTTGGATGAGTAACTTAACCTCCCGCTTTACTAATCTGTAAAAGGATCAGAGCAGGCTTTGTGGGGGACATGCTATCAAGTTGGAGTTTGAAGTACATGTGTGGTAACCTGGAAATTCTTGGAGGTTAGAAATGTATTCCTCTATTAGGCAAATAATCATATTTAAAAAGATTTTCATGTGCATGGGTATTAAGTATTTACATTACTTTGAAGTTAAACGTTTAATGTCAGAAAGATTTTTAATATATATAAATTTATTAAGTTTAAATATAAACTTAAAAATGAAGAAAGAGGGACTTCCCTGCTGGTCCAGTGGTTAAAACTCTGCGCTTCCACTGCAAGGGGCATGGGTTTACTCCCTGGTCAGGGAACTAAGATCCCGTATGCCACGTGGCACGGCCAAATAAATAAATAAGTAAAAATTTTTTTAAAATGAAGAAACTATCTATTATAATTATCCCCACTGTAAAGCAATAGTATTTTTGCTCTAAACAGATTTTGTACCAAACACATCTGATGATGAAAGAAGATATAAAATAGGAAATCAGGCTAATATTGGAATGTTTAATTTAAACAAGTTGTTACAAGCTCTAAATCCATTACTGGATCCTAGGCAAAAGCAACTGTGAGTAAATCCTAAATCTACTAATTAAATCTGTGTGAAAATATATTTGTATAATGATCATTTTTTGAAAAGCAAGAAACATTTTAAAAACCATACTATTTAATCTTTAATAACAAAGGCTTTCAAACTATATATATGTGTGTATATCAATTTTTTTTGGGGGGGGGAGGTACCATTTTGGTTTTTTTCCATAGTTATCAGGATAAAGTGTTTTCCTATTTATTGCTTTTTAGGTGCTGTGAAATCATGGTTTATTTCATCTTTGATCCAAGGGTTATTTATCACTGTGTTTCTGAATTTCTAAGTAGTTGGGCTTATTCTGTCCATATTTTTATGATCAAAGAACGTGTTTGGTAAAATCTAGTCAAAATGTGTTACAGTTTCTTTATGGTCCAACATAATAAATTTTTGTACATTTTCATGATCATATAAAAAATGTGCACAAACGTTTTAATATATCAAATTGAGTGTCTTGAGTATATTATTCAAGTCTTTTATAATTCTGTTTATTTTTTATCTGTTAGATAAGTTTGACTCATAAGAGATGTGTATTAAAATCTCCCACTTTAATTGTATTTTTAGCAAGCAATTTTTTCTAATTGTTTTGAATTTGTGCAATATGCCGTTATTGGTACATACTGATTTTTTTCTTATATTTCCTTCAGAAAATGTGCCTTTTATCCTAATACAGTGACCCCCTTTATCCTGATTAATACTTTTAGCTCTCAATTTCAACTTATCTGATATTAATATTCATGCTTACTTTTGTTGTATTTGCCTTGAATCTCACTTTATTTTTTCTTTATCACATTGTTTTAAAGTATGTTTCTTATAAAAGTAAACAAAACACAGCCAGGTTTTAACTCAGTGTGATGGTTTCTGCTTTAATAGACGTATGTGGGCTTTTCACATCTATTATAATAATTGATTTATTTCATTCCTTCTGTCTTACATTGTGTTTTATTTTACGTGTTAGTTTCCCCCTATTCTCCTTACCTTTTTATGATTTGAGGAACTTATCCATTCCTCTACAACCCCCAACTTAGATTTGGAAACTACTGCATTCCCCACCCCTCATAGTTATCTTGTTTTTCTGCCACTTTCTCTACTGTTATATGAGAACAAGTTTCCAAATATTTTCCCTCACTAAGCTATTTGCCCGTTGTCTTTCCCTCCATCCCAATGAGACCTTTAGAATGCTTTTGTTTTACCTCTAATTACCCAACTGCTGCATTTTGCTAAGATAGTTTAATATTTTGAATTTCAGACTGTTAGTAGGTTTTCCGTTGAAGCATCTCTCTTCTATTTTGAGTCTTCGCCCTTAACACTCCACTCCCCTCCCTGCATTTCTAGTCATTTTACTGCTTACTAACATTGTTTTGATTATTTTTTTTAATTCCATCTTGAAGTCTCTGCCTTGATTACTTTCTTAAGTATTTGACTCACATGGGGTATATAGGTGATATACTTTCTGAAATCTTACATAACCATTAATATTTTCATTTTACGCTGATTGAGATGTAGGATATTAGATAAAGTATGGATTCAGTTGCTTGTAACAGAAATCCCAAATAATAGTGGTTTGAACAAGAAGGACATGTATTTTTCTCTCACATGAAAGTATGGTAATTCATGTTGGTAATTCAGGGCTGGTGTGGGGACTCAGTTGTCTGAGTCCCAGACTGCTTTTAGCTTTCTATGCCACCATCCGTTGTCTGTGGCCCTCATGGTCTGAGATGGGGCCATCTATCACATCCATATTCTAGGTAGGAGCACGGAGAAGAAAAGAGGCAAGTCCTCAATACTGAAGGACACATTTCAGAATTTGTACACATCACTTCCCTTATTTCGCCTTGGCCAGGACTTAATCATATAGCCATATACATGTAGTGGCCTTATACTGTATCAACTTAGCTAAACTGGTCCAAAAATGCCCTTCCCTGTATGGTCACGGGTTAGGTTGGCCACAAGAGAAATTGCCAAGATCTGGAAGGCAGACGAGAAGCAGCAGTGTTTACACCCAGAGGGCTGGTATAGGGTTGGGCACTACTGCAGCTCACATGCCTTGTCAGCGGCTGGATTTGAGCAGAGGCGTGAAGGAGTCACAGGAGCAGCCACAGAGATATGTGGGGGAAGAGGGCTATAGGCAAGGGAATAGCCTGTGCAAAGGCCCTGCGGCAGGAGTGTGTGGGGGTGTTTACGGAACAGCATGAAGGCCAGGGTAGCTGTAGCAGAATAAGCAAGGGGAAGAGTCTTAGGAGATAAGGTCAGGAAGGTCAGGGGAGTGGAGCTTCAGAGTGTGTTGAGCATCTGTATAATTTAGAATACATTAAGAATGTTAAGAAATAGACAATTTGTTTTAAAATGGGTTTAAGGTTACTAACTCTTTAATTTTTAAATTTTTATGAAGTATTTCACTATTTTCATACATTCAGGCAAATAAAATGTTATTGTATTGGGTGACGTATCTGTAATGCATTATTTTGGGTCTAAGATAATTTTTAAAATACGCCAGGGCTTCCCTGGTAGTGCAGTGGTTAAGAATCCGCCTGCCAATGCAGGGGACACAGGTTTGAGCCCTGGTCTGGGAAGATCCCACATGCCGTGGAGCAACTAAGCCCGTGTGCCACAGATACTGAGCCTGCGCTCTAGAGCCCGCGAGCCACAACTACTGAAGCTCACGCACCTAGAGCCCGTGCTCCGCAACAGATAAGCCACCACGATGAACAGCCCGCGCACTGCAACGCAGAGTAGCCCCCGCTTGTCGCAACTAGAGAAAGCCGGTGTGCAGCAATGAAGACCCAATGCAGCCAAAAATAAATAAGTAAAATAAATAAATTTAAAATAAAATAAAATACACCCAAAAAAGCCATTTATATAACTCTTTTGGTATTATAAAGACATATTAACATTTATCCTATAAGCTAATTGTATATAGTAATATTTCAGGAGTTACCTGATTTGACTTATACTGTATCCACATCTTTGAGACAGTAAATTTATATTGACAGTTTTCTCTAAGATATGATATACAATTAAATCACTAAATCAGAATCAGTAGTATGTAATCGAATGCTATTTAATGTATGAGAAGGTTCACTTTGTTCATGTAAAATGTAATTCAAGAATGTTAATATTTAATCAAGGTTTAACGGTGCTTTCTTTTTTCTCCCTATAGTGCTGCTCAGATTCTTGAGGGGTATCCCATTCTTTATGATACAAGGTTTGTTGCTTGTTTGTTTTAGCACATATTAAAGCATCCTGCTTGGTTTGAGGGCAATTCTTAAAATAGTGAGAAATTTAATAACAAATCAAATTGACATTTCTCCTTTTAGATTTAGAGAATTGTTCAAAGCCAAATTGGGATTACTTGGAAAAAGCAAGGGTGATGATGATTTAATTGCCTTTCTCTTACATGTGAGTTTATCATTTTATCTTTTTTTCCTGATTAACATTTGAATGACTATTCTGTATATTCTTCAAGAATTGAGGTTGCTAAATGTAAGTATTTTCATTAGCTCATGGAAAAGACAGAAGCTGACTTTACAATGACATTTTGGCAGCTCAGTGAGATCACTCAAAGCCAGTTACAGGAGCTCAGCATTCCTCAGGTATTAATTTGTGACTTTTGGCTTTTTTCTTAACTCAGTTTTCTTTAACAGATTTGTTGAGGCATAATTTACATACCCTAAAATTCTACTCATTTTAAGTGTACAAGTCAATGATTTTTAAATAATTTACAGATTTGTGCAGTTATTGCCACAATTCAATTTTAGAACAATTCCATCACTCTGAAAAGATCCTTTTTGCCCATTTGCAGTCAATCCCTTTTTACCACTTCCATCCCCAAGCAACTACTAGTCTACTTTCTGTCTCTTTTCCCTTTCTAGACCTCCCCTGCAAATGAAATCATATGATATGTGGTCTTTTGTGTCTGGCTTTTTCGCTTAGCATATTTTTGAGGTTCACCCATGTTGTAACCTGTATCAGTGGCTCTTTCCTCTTTATTATTTTTAAGATCTTTTAAGTATGCCTTAAAGTATTATTATTTCCTCTTTATTACTTTATTACTCCCTTGTATGGATGGACCACATTTTGTTTATCCACTTACTAGTTGACAGACATTTGGGTCAGTCCCACTTTTTGGCTATTGCGAACAAATACTACTATGAACATTCATGTACCAGTTTTTGTGTGAACATATTTTCATTTCTCTTGGGTAGATACTAGGAGTGGAATTGCTGGATTGTTTAGCAAATTTATGTTTAATTTTTTAAGGAACTGCCAAACTGTTACCAAAATGGCTATTCTTAATTCAGTTTTAAGAAAGTTGTTGCCTTTTTTTTTTTTTTTTTTTTTTTTTTTTTGTGGTACGCGGGCCTCTCACTGTTGTGGCCTCTCCCGTTGCGGAGCACAGGCTCCGGACGCGCAGGCTCAGCGGCCATGGCTCACGGGTCCAGCCGCTCCGCGGCATGTGGGATCTTCCCGGACCGGGGCACGAACCCGTATCCCCTGCAACGGCAGGCGGATTCTCAACCACTGCGCCACCAGGGAAGCCCGAGTTGTTGCCTTTTTATTTCAATACTAATCTGCTACATTTATGGAATAATATGGGTATTAACCAGAAGACTCCCACTTATTATAGATTTTTAGAAACATAGCTCTATTTATAAGGTGTAAGTCTTTTATATTGCAGTCATTGTTTTTATTATTTTTCAGATGAAAATCTAGCCATATTTTTTAAAATTTCAATTTCTTCATTATATTTCATGACTTCTGTGTTAACTAAAAGAAATTATTTATATATAAAAACTATTTGTGTATAGTTCTCACAGGTATGTAATAGCCATAAATTACGTTTTTAGGAGTGATTTGAATAAAAGAATGTCTACCTGTTCAGCAAGAAATCCAGCAAAATGTTAACCAATAAGCATCTTTGATATAATTTAAAAATTATTAATGAACTATCAGAACTAATTATCATTTAATGTGAGATTTAACATTTAACATTAACTGAGACAAAGTAATGTTAAAGTGATTTGAACGAGTTCTTGACAGATGTTAATATTTAAATTACTGAGTGTTGGGAAAATTTGAGAGATCGTTACACTTTTAATCATTTTAATAGTTAATTTCTGTGTCTTCTGAATTTCAAATCTTTTTAACTCCCTAACTCTTAACTAGAGCTAATAGCTTATTTGTGTTCCCTTAGCCTTTATGTATATTTCTGTAACACTTCTAAAATGGCATTGACTTGTTTACACACTTTCCTTTTTAAAAGCAGGAATTATGTCTTATTAATTTTTTTATCCTTCCCAACTAACATAGTTCCTAGCACATAGTTGACATTCCATAAATATATATTAAATGAATTAATAGATAACCCAATAAAACACAGTTGCAAATTAAATTTTTAAAGTAAATTATATATTAAGTGAGTGTTCCCTATTTAAAGGAAGGGTTTTGATAATGTAAGTATTCACATGTAATATCTATTTATAAGAACTATGTATATTTTTTATTTCTCTTAAATCATGCCATTACATGGATCTCCATGAATTAGAATTTGAGTTGAAAGTTATATAAAGAAAAGGAAAACATTATTCCTTTTTAGTACTACTTCTACTTGAAATAGAGAACCTTAAGAGAAATCTGGATGTTATAAATTTATTGTTAAAGTACATAATTTAAGGGACATGAAGTTAAAATAAAGTGAACAAATATTAATAAGCAGTCTATTACTGTATTTTCTTCTAGCAATTCTGGGCACTGAAAATGATCTCAAAGCACAAACTCTTTCCTGCCTGGGTGTCCCAGTACCTTTTGAGACTGAAGAGGTAAGGTAACCTAATCACTTCTTGAGAAAGCATGTAATGTATTACTTTAGCATCCTCAACCCATCAGATTCCTCACTTCCTTTCCATTTTTCAACATTTCCTTTTTATTCCTGGGAAGTCTGCTCTGGCTGAGGAGTGTCTGGTAACATCTCACCCACGCAGAGAGTACCCTTCTGTTCACCTCAACTTTGATAATGCCGTTCCCGTGTCCTGAGCCCAAGTCTCCCAAGCCTTGAAGCTCTGGAGAGAGAGCGAGCTCCCCAGGCTTTCATCCAGTGTCTATAAATTGTCACATCTTATACAATCATCAGAAGTTACTTTGCTTCGTTAACGGTCACAATGAATCGGAAGCAACAAACATGAAAGAGTAAAGAAATTGTAGGTAGTGGTGGCTGAAGGGAGAGACAGGAAAACCACAGGACGCACAGGAGCAAATAGCCTGTCACAGTTTAATGGCAGCTGCGGGCTATTCATAAGGATGACCCTGAGTAATGAAGAACAAGTTAAATTATTTTCAGAAAACTATGTTTTAAGATAAGGAAAGAGAGGTGCCAGAACGTTTAGATTTTTTTTTAGACAAAAGTATTTTTTTAATTGGTAAAAATAAAAGTTTTGGTATTATCTAAAATAACTAAATAAGATAGTATTTTATATATTGTTTAATCAAACAGTATTTTCTGTCTTCCCTTCAGACACTGATTCAATGTGATTTTTAATTTTTTTTTCAATATTTGTCTTGTGAAATAATTCTCACCCTTTTGGAAAAAAGATATGATTTGGGGAGACAGTGATTATTAATTCTGTTCTTTGTTCTGTTCATTTTTAGTAACATGAATGATTCAGATTCTGAAAGAAGAAAAAGAATGACAAGTAGGTAATCCTTTTGATTTTTTCAGCTTGAAGGATTATTACATAAAAGCAACAGGAAGTAATTACTGGAAGTAATTACTCCCAGTTTTCAAAACCTGGAAAACTGGAAGTAATTACTTGAGGGAACTGGATTTGTTGTTTTGTTTTTAACTACAAAAACTCTAGATGAGTGTATTTTAGTTGAGTTGAAGTGTCATATATAAGCCTTTCCAATTTCAGATGACTTTTAACTTGACTATGATAGCCCTGCTTTCAATAAGTTTGCATATTGATGTTAAAATAATATGGCCTTAAAAGATGGTGGAGAGACAAGGAAGGTGGTGTGGTTTATGGTGGAAAGAACATGAGTTTTGGAATCTGACAGATGAACCTCATCTTGCCACTTTTTTGCTGTATAATATGAAAGATATTTAACTTTCCAATTTTCAAGGCCTTTAGCTATTATAAAATGGGCATATTTTGCAGGGATGTTGTAACGATGAGCAATAATATATGTAAGTTATCTTGTTACAGTGCCTGGGCCATAATACACATCTAGTAAATGGTAGTGCTAAAAATAAATCACCTTTGTATACTGCTTTCAGTTTACCATGTGACTTTACACTTGGCTTGGAGAAGGAAAAAAAAGGGAGTTAGTCCTTTTTGCAATATGGGTTCTAAGAAGATCAAAGAAGTTAAGACAGAAGTACTCAAGTCCTGGAGTACTCTTGCCTTACTTAGGACTGGTGTGGAGAGCTAGTGTGTGTCATCAGGGCGGCTGATTCATGTTGATGAAATAAGAGTGATGCTAATATTCCACGTTAAGTTAGAGGATGGGACTGCTTCTTGACTCAGGACACTATTGTAGAAATAAAAGCAAGCTGAGTTTTTACAACGAAGTGAGTAATCAGTCTTTGGGGCTCAGCATGGATTTGGCTGCCAGCCACTTATGTTCAGTGGTGCAATCATACCAAATTTATAGGCCAGCTCAATATGGACTATATCAGCAATTAAGAGAAAAAAGAAATTGAGATAAGAAAATGTCGTGGCTGTCTTTAGGATTTGGATTTGTTTGGTTATGACAGGACGGATGAGATGGTAAGATGAAAGACATTTAGTGAATTCAAGGCTGAAGCTTTGAATTATTTTAGAGAAATAATAAATGCTGAACAGTGTACTCTCAAGGAAAGGAAAAATTAATTTCCATAATGAGCAATGGGAAAAAGTTCCAGACGAGATTAAAAAAATGTACAGAATTAGGTAACTTCAAAGAATCCTATGAACCGATCTACAATTTTCTGATTTCAGGTAGTTTGTATATATCAACACATAATTTGATCCACAGTACTTCTGCTTGCAGCTACAAGTCCCAGCATATTTAACAGTATTTCGTTGCCAGGTTTCTATAAAGTGTTGGTCAAGTTTGTTAAACTTTTAACTGGGTGACTCCACTCTCCCTCAGCGTAAGTCGACTGCTTCCACAATTTCCCTTGCATGTCAGTTTCCTTTTCGTCTAAGGATTATATACAGTAATTGTGTATATGTTTTTATTTTAAAAGAGTTCTGCATGAATTCTTTAAAATTTGGAAGATGCAAACTTGTAGAAAGAATAAAAAGATTCCCATCACTCAACCACAGTTGCTATTCACTTTTCGATGCATTTATTGACACTTCTAGTCTTTTTCTGTGTGTATTGATTAGGAGAAAATGTAGTAGTAATCATATTATGGTATAATTTTAGATCCTTCTTTTTTTCACTAAAAATAAACATTTCCCCTGACTACTTCATTCTTTATAATGTAACATTTTTAATGACTGCATAATATATCTTTGAAAGGGTATGAAATGTTTCACTTAACCAGTCCCCTATTAATAGGCATTTAAGTTGTTTCTAGTTTTCCTTAATATAAATAATGCTTTTTAATGTTTAAATTTGTTCCCATAGACTATATTCCTAGAGAAGTAGAATTACTGGGTCACAGGGCACTTGTATTTTAGATTATCTGTCATGTCTTGGCAGCTCTTTAAAACCAAGTCAAAGTGGAATTTGTAATGTTCCCTCCATTCAAGTAACTCAGAAAAATGTTGAGAATCACAAAACAGTGATTTCTGGAGTCCTCTCAGAATTTCTTTCAAGCCAGTGAGGATAACCATCCCTCCTTTCCACCTAGTTGATAAATTATCTTGGAAAAGTCTCATCTCAAATAAAGACATAATTTCTGGAATGCGCCATTATTATAATACTTTTTTTTTTAAGATTTAATTTTATTTATTTTTGGCTGTGTTGGTTTTTTGTTGCTGTGCACAGGCTTTCTCTAGTTGTGGCGAGCAGGGGCTACTCTTCGTTGCGGTGCGCGGGCTTCTTCTTGCGGTGGCTTCTCTTGTTGTGGAGCCTGGGCTCTAGGCACGCGGGCTTCAGTAGTTGTGGCACATGGGCTCAGTAGTTGTGGCTCGCAGGCTCTAGAGCGCAGGCTCAGTAGTTGTGGCGCACGGGCTTGGTTGCTCCGCGGCATGTGGGATCTTCCTGGACCAGGCATTGAACCCATGTCCTCTGCATTGGCAGGCGGATTCTTATCCATTGTGCCACCAGGGAAGTCCCTATAATACTTTTTAGTATGAAAAAATGCATGGTTACTATGAAAAATATAAATTTACAGAGAGTTTTGCCTGCATGTAACCTTTCCTATTTGCTCTTGGCAACATCAGCATTAAGCAGTCCTACTGAGTCAGACCTGCATTCTGTGTTTGAATGTTAAAAGCAGCAACTTTTTTCCTCCCTTCATTTGGGCTACAGTATGAATCTTCTACTTTCTCCCAGCTTTATAAAATGCTTAGTGGACTGAATATGGTGAAAACCAAATTAATGATGAAACACTGAAAAGAAAAATAAAACATAATATTGCTCATGATGTGAAAAAAAAGTTTTTCCTGTACCATAAGGTAAAAAATACTGTACATTGTTTATAAACAATCAGAATTGACTGATGCTGATCATTCTTCTCATTTGAGCCTTCCGGCAAAGTTCTTAAAGGTTATGTCATTTCAGTGGTAATTTCGCATGGCCTGTGTCAACTTAGTAATTATTGTTCCATGATGAACTCTTCCCTCTTGTTTAAGCTGTTAATCCTATATACGTGCTGAAGAACTGGATGGCAGAATCCGCAGTGCAAAAAGCAGAAAGGAACGATTTTTCAGAGGTAAGTTGGTTGACTTTTCTGGGCTTATTTTTATTAATTTAAAATATATCGTACTTTAAACACCCTGATTTTGTTTGCAGACATGCTAAACCATACCTTTGCCAGCACCAGCTTCCCAGCTTCTCATTACCTGGTCTCTCTTTTTTTTTTAATCAGTGAATCATTTTCTTGTATTTCAAAATTTATTCTTTAATGTGTTTAAAATTTTAAATATTCATTTGATATCATATCTACATTATTTGAACTTCTGAGGGTCTGGTTCTGCTAGGCATTGTTTATGTTTAGGGATTTTGGATTTCAATCTCAGAAATCCAGTGAAGCCTGATTTGAGGGTGCATCTCTCCAGAGGGAATTAGCTTTTGCATCTACCAGGCATCTATGGCACTAGCAAGCTGGGTCCATGAAATGAAATCCTGACATCCGTGAAGATGAATGCACTGGATCTATACACATCAGCTTGGATGAATCTCACATATAATGTTTGGCAAAACAAGCAAGTGGCAAAGGAATACATACAATGTGTTACCACCCCAATTTAATCTAAACATGTAAAATCATATCTTTAGGGATATATGCATATATAATAAAAGTAACAAAATGAATAAAGATGATATCATCTTTGGACAGTGATTGATTTGCCGTAAGGAAGAAATTCGAGTTAGGGAAGGATATTCAAGGCTTCAACCATAATGGAAGCATTTTATTTCTGAAGCTGAGTGGAGGATACACAGGTATTTGTCATATTATTCTGCATACCTTCTTCTATGCCTCAAATATTTCCTAATTAATTGTTTAAAAATGCACTGCACACAGTGTATTTCTTAGAAGAGGAATAGCCCCAGCACTCTTGCTGTCACTCTTTTGTCCTGTGCTGGAACAGACATTATTAATGATCACGGCCCCCTTTCTCTCTCAGATGGGTCACAGCCTTAGGATCCTTCTCATCACAGCATGCTGTGTGGTCACTACCAGCTGATCAGAGTGGGCACGATAGAGAAACTGTTCTTGCTATTTCTAATTTGGAACTTGCATTAACTTTACATTTCAGTAGTTTAATTAGCCTGACAAATCTAGGTTTTCATTTTAGAAAATAAAATATTTTTAAGTGTAATCTTTTTAGGGTATTAAGGAAAAACAAAGAGAAGGAAGCTAACTCAGTATTTATCTTTAGATAAATTAGTCTAAGCTGGGGAAACTAAACAGTGTTTAATAAGATGTTTTTGTTGCCTTGTTTCACCTTCTTTCCCTCTCTTTTGTTCCCTCCCTGTTTTCTCCCTTCCCTCAAAATTATATTTGAGTAAGGATGCAGTGCCCACCTTGGGTGGGGAGGTGTCTTCCTAGGTCCAAGTAAACGTTCAGATTCAGAAGACTATTACAGGCTGCTTTTGGCCCCCCTTGATTCAGAAAGATACAGGACAGAAACACAGCTTACAGCAAGGCACCGTTAGGTTCCTCCTTTCAGGAGTTCCTGAAGCATCCACGCAGGCAGGGAGGTACAGCGGTAAAGCTCAGGTGCAGGGGGACACGATCCACACTGAGAAGATGCAGGGGAAGCCCTGGCTGAAAAGCTGCACGGTCTACAGAAACCAGTATCTCTTCTAACAGCTCCATGGGCATAGTTTCCAACATCCCCACAATAGACCTGCCTTATACCGTGAGTTCCTACACTAAAGGAAGTCCAACGCATTCTATCAGGTGTTTACAGTTCTCCCAGGACAAATGCTATTTGTCAGTCATAAGCCGTGTTGTATGGTGATACAGTGGACATACATATACCACCTTATCAGGTTACCAGGGGAACAGATCCAGAAAGTTAATTAAGGGTTAAATTCTCATGCAGGAAAAGAAAAAGATCTTGTTCAACTTTTAGACCTATAACTCTTTACACATAAAACTTGTGTTTACATTCCTACATCAAATATTTCTTGAGAATTCACCCTCTGCGAGTTGCTGTGGAGAAGTATAAAAATCTATTCAGGGAGCTTTGAAACTAGTAGGTAAGATTAGATAGGTAAAATATTTATTATATATACTTTTTAAATGGAGGTATAGTTGAAATATAACATTTTGTTAATTTCAGGTCTACAACATAATGATTTGATATTTGTATATCTTGTGAAATGCTCACCACAATGAGTCTAGTTAACATCTGTCACCATACACAGCTACAATTTTTTTTTCTTGTGATGAGGACTTTTGAGATCTATTCTCTTAGCAACTTTCAAATATACATACAGTATTATTAACTATAGTCACCATGCTGTACATTACATCTCCACGACTTAATTATTTTTATAACTGGATGAAAATATACATTTTGACCCTAGAATTATTGCTGAAAGAGGTGTCTTTGTTGATCCCTCAGTTTATACCATGGGACAAAATTGCAAATGAAGCAGTATGAATTGGAATCCATGCCCTTGATTTGGAAAGAGTGTAAATCATTGACATCCTTTTATTTTTATAAATATTTTAGAAAATTATAATTCTCTTAATGCTGTGAAGGAATTTAGAAATGATCGGGAAATACATGTGTTCTTTGTGATGCTGTACATATTCACTCTCCTGTTTCAGCAAAAAACTACTACTAAAGGAACTTGCTCTGGAACAATAGAAATTTTAAGTAACAGCTATAGTTGAAGTTTTAATGAAACATAAAATGTTTAAACATTTTCATGCACATTTAAAATTTACCTTGTCGTTTCAGAAATTTAGAAAATTAATAAGGGTCCTGATTAAAATAATCTATATTTATCTACTTTAAATTGTTTACCAGGTCCATCTCCTCCAGCAAGTTCTTCGCCGTCCTTTCCAGAAGCATTCTGCAGCTGAGACGGCAGGCTATTCCTCACCTACTCCTTCCTGGGCCAAAGACCTCAGGGTTAGCTGCTCATCTTAATTTGGGGAAAATCAATTAAGGGATACTTCTATCACCGAACCCAGCATAGAATAATCTGTTTGACAAATTCTTAATGACCACCTATATTTTCTTGACAATCCTGCATTTCATAATAATGGTTATATATAAAAATATTTTTTAACCAAATAAAGTGGACCTATTCTCTGGAACATGTTTGTGGTCATTTTTGTTTTAATCAATCAATTTAATGAATAATAACTACCTGAGTTATTCTCAATAACTAAAAAATCTTATAACAATCTTTTAATGAATTTGTAAGTTTTCATCTAATACCATGTACCCAGCAATTTGGGGCACATCAAATAAGAATATAATTTAATTGTACTCCTCAAGTTTTTTTGTCTGTTATAGTAATTTCCATTTACCAAAGTAAGAGAATAGTTTAATGAACCTGATTGATTTACCATTCAACCAGCTTATTAAGTATCAAGGCATGATAATCTTGCTTCATTTACACCCCTACCCACCTCCCCCTTGTTCCTAGTTATTGTTTTAATTGAGTTATAATTTATATATCCCCAAGTATTTTAAAGACATTCCCAGACATAGTTTCATTTAATCTATGAATATTTCTGTTTCTCTAAACGTTAATGACTTAAGACACATACATACAATACCATATCACCTTGAGACACTTTTCTGTCTGTGCATAAACTGAATAACAAATATGCAGTGATCAACTGATCAATCCCTAACAGTGTTGAAAGAAGGGATGTGACTGGTCACTGTTCATGATATGTATCTGTTGTTATTTATGTAGTGATTTGTGGGTTGAAGAGCTAATAGCGATGTTTGTACTTTTTGCATAATTACTAACTACTAGTTAAAACTAATTACTAGTTAAAACAGCATGGCAGCAAATGTGAACCATGTTGGGGACTAGTGTTATTTAACTAAATTGTGGTAACTGAAACTTGTGCATGTTGAACTCTGCAAAGCAAGGACCGTCTGGACCATCTATTTCCTAATGTTTTCTTTTATATCCTGTAATAAAGGCGCAGGGATGGAGAGAGACAGTGCACTCAACCTTTTGGTCCACCAAAATTATATCAATATTTTGACCACAAAATCAGTTAATTCTTTTCCGTAGCTTTTCTAAAATACATATTATCTAATGCTAAAACGCACAAACGTTTTAATGTTTGAATTTTTATAGTTTTTCCCCATAAAGTAAAGGTACAGTATGGATAGAAGTTAGGAGACCCGGGCGGCGACCCAGCTCTGTGAGATGTAGATAGGTTAAGCACATCTTCAGGCCTCATTTCTTCTCTGTTAAGTTAGGAATATGTTTGAATTGATGGTTTGGGGGTCATCTGTGAAGCCCATAACAACCACATCTCTCCCTTTCCCTTCCCCAGTCCCCTGGGTCCTACTCTCTGAGCCCTCCTTTTCTATAGTGATGGGTCCCAGTGCTTAGGAAAAATGTAGTGCACCTTACCAGTTTTAATTACTAAATATTTTGGTTTTAAAATCTGAATTTGCTTTTTCATTGTTGTTTTAAATGTCAATTTAGAGCTTACTTTTTTCCAAATATTCAAACATAAGATTAATTATCTTCCTTAAGTAGAAAATAACACATTAGTTATTATTATTTTTGGCCGCGCCGCCCAGCATGCGGGATCTTAGTTCCCCAACCCACGCCCCTTGCACTGGAAGCGCGGAGTCTTCATCACTGGACTGCCCGGGAAGTCCAACACATTAGCTATTATTTTACCCACTTTAAGAAGATTTTGAGGTGTTTTACATTAAAAAAAAAAAAAATAACCACCATGGAAATAAAACTAAGAAAATCTAAAAGGACTCTCAGAAGCCAATTAGAAAGAGAAGAAAGATAAGAGTAATAGGAACTTAAGATAAACTGGTTGTTAAAATTAAGCATTAAATTTATCTGAGGGAAAACATTCCTGGTTGAAGAATATAATTTGACTGCCTTTTCCTGTCTCTAAATTTTTATTTATAGCAACTTATAGCATTATAATAACAGAGAATCCAAAAACTATCTAAAAAACTATTTTTTCCCCCAATTACTATGTTATTCAACCAGTAGAAAACCGAAACCAAACTAGGGTATGTCCAAGACTCCTCAATCAAGCAGTGAGTCTCAAAGAAACTAAATTCACTCTACCTCTCCTGGTTTTTTCTTTTTCTTCTTTCGATTTTTCTGAAAGTTCTGGAGGTCATTGAGATGGAGATGGAAAATATGTCGAAGATCAACAAGACTTTAGAAGGCCTAGGATTTTTAAAAGGTCAAGTATATTATAAAATAGAATTGATATTGCACTAGATTTATACTGATATTTCTAGAAATACCATCTTAAGGAAAAAATTTAAACTTTTATTAATTTGATGCTTTGTAACATAATAAAATAAATGAACATAAAACATCATTTTAGTTAACTTGGAAGGGAAGATAAAATCCATTGAAGTGGAAATACACAGGAAAGATGTACATTCAGGCAGATATTCTAAATTCTGTGTTAGGTTAAGGATTATGAATGTACTTGAGAAACAGGGAGACGTTTCCTATTTGCATTTCTAGTCTGAATACTTCAATATTGTATCTAAAATGAACACGATGTCACGGAAACAAAGTAGCAAAAATGCACCTGAGGTTAGCAATGATTACACCCATCACCCAAAGATACTTCTAGGTTTCCCTTAGGGCATGTTGCTTCTCTTCTTTTGCAAAGCTTTCATGAGATCCGACATGAAATCCTGCTCCCCGCCTCCCCCGCCGGGTGGTCCCGGGTTCGCCTGCCTCTTGGGGGGAGCTGGCGGCCTTTTGACCACCACGGGGGTCGGCTTCGCGTCTTCGGGGGCGGGGGCGGGCGGGGGCGGCGGCGGCGGCGGCAGCGAGGACCCCGCGTCTCCCGCAAACGACGGCAGCGGTGGAGGAGGCACGAAGTCCGGGGGCGCGTCGCTAAAGTCGGGGGGCGGCGGCGGCGGGGGCGGCGGCAGGAGGTCGTAGGGCGGCTCGGGGAAGCCGGCGGCCGCGCCCTTGACCTTGGGGGGCGTCCCTGGGCTGCCGCAGCCGACATCCGAGGACCGTCGCACGGGAGGGGGCGGAGGCAGGCTGGACTTGGGAAGGGGCTGGGCCCTGGGCGCTCCGGGGTCGTGGCTGCCGAGGCCGGACTTCTTGTCCTTCAACAAAGCGACAACAGCATTTATTCTTGACCACACGGCCACGTGGACATGACAGTTCCCGGACAGGTGAGTCTCCGGATTTAGGAAGCGTGTGCCCCCGAGGGGAAGACTCAGTCCCTCAGTCCTGAGACTCCAGGTTGTTCCTGAGCTAGCTCACCTCATATTTATATAATGCAACTTCCCCCCAGGAGTTTCAGGTAGCTGAATTGAATCCCTCTGCTTTGGTGATAATTATCATTGCAATTTACATTTTATCAGGCTTTCATTTTATTTCTTTCTTTGCTTAATAACCTCTTGCCACTGGAGATTAGAAATTTTTTTTTCCCCTAACAAAGTACCCTTATGACTGAGTTTATTTTATTTAGTTCAACTGCTTAGCATGATAAGAAATTAACTGGTGATGTATTTTTTTAAAAATTATGAACAGGCAGTTTGGGAATTAGTGTTCACACATAGTTAAGTGATTTCTATTCTGGGATCCTTTTCTGGGATCCTTTTATTGCTTTCAGCATTTTAAAATGTTTCTCTTCAGTTGGCATTACAAAAACCATGAAAATAATAATCGCTGAAAGTACACTGCAAGATGAGATTGTCAGACTTGAGAAGCTAACAAGAATATTAGAGAAACACAACTTTTAATGGTCTATTGTGGTTTTCAAAAATTATAAGAAGCTCGATAAATACAGGATTTAACTGTTCCCACCACTGGCTGATGGACAAAATGAAAGGGGAGAATGAGGTGGAAAACTACTGAAACACATTTAAGACTGGTTCGAATCATACATGGAAGATATTCAGTGGAACTTGTATAGTCAATTGAGTCATTATCAATTGGACTAATAACTAAATTATAACTTTTAGCTATAATTTTTAGATAGATTTAAATGAATATTCATTAATCTCTACTAAAAAAAATAGTTATGGAGAATGTTATACCGATTTGGAAATTATTTTAAAATGCGTTCTCTTCTCTGTCACCCTGAGGACGTATGTAGAACGTTAACAGAAAAATACAATAATGAATATTTTATAGTGGGACCCTGTCAGTACTCTTCTAATCTGGTTTGGGGTCCAGATAGCATTTAATAAAGGGCTTCTGACTAACATGTTGCTCTAATTTATTCAGAAAAAAATAAGTAAAAATCCCAAGGGCTTAAAATGCAGGTGCCACTTTCAGAGAGGGCTAAAACCACTTGACTAAACCAAAAAAAAAAAAATTGCTTCAGTCAAAATAAATGTAGCTAAACTAAAAATAGTTACCAATCCTCAGCATTAAAAAAAATTCTTACATTTTCCCGAAGCAGTGATAGTTGGTTTTTAATTTTCCATTCTAGCCTATGTAACTATAAAGATAAATATATATGTATGAAGCAATTATCTAAATGAAATTACAGTGACTTTTGAATTGTTGGAACTCTATTTTCTCCTTTTAAAAGAACAGTTATTAGAATACTGCTAATGGTTTAGAATATGGGCTTACAGGTGACGGTCTTATAGAAGTGGGTCTTACCTTGGTTGTTTCAACATGTCTCTGGGCTTCTCCGAGAACAGTACTCATAGAATGTGCTGCCTGGGGGATCTGACCATTGGCCTGGGTGGTGCCTGTTTTAACTCCTAAGGGGGAGGAAGAGAGACAAGAAGAGTGGGCAAAGGCGGGAGGGAAAATTAGGAGTATGGGATTAACAGGTACAAACTACTGTATATAAAACAGGTGAGCAACAAGGAGTTACTGTATAAAACAGGGAACTATACTCAATGTCTTGTAATAACCTATACTGGAAAATAATCCGAAAAAAAACCCAAACCTGAATCCCTTTGCTGTACACCTGAAACTAATACAATACTGTAAATCAACTATACTTCAATAAAAAAAAGAGTGAGCAGGGCTTCCCTGGTGGCTCAGTGGTTGAGAGTCCGCCTGCCAATACAGGGGACATGGGTTCGTGCCCCGGTCCAGGAGGATACCACATGCCACGGAGCAACTAAGCCTGTGCACCACAACTACTGAGCCTGGAATATTATTTGGCAACAAAAAGGAATGCCCCAGTCCGGGAATATCCCACATGCCGCGGAGCGGCTGGGCCCGTGAGCCGTGGCCGCTGGGCCTGCATGTCCGGAGCCTGTGCTCCACAACGGGAGAGGCCACAGCAGTGGGAGGCCCGCGTACCGCAAAAAAAAGAGTGGGCAAAGTATTTTCAACATTCTTCAGAGTTAATCTGAAAAGACAAAGCAGTTTCATGTCTCCAAAGCAAAAGGGTTCACAGGTACACAGGGCTTTCGAAAAAACCTGAGGTTCTACGACAATACTTCATGAAATTCAGCAAAACATTCAGGGAAATGAATACTTCATACAAGCAACAAAATCTGGATTAACTGGGGTCCTAGAGAACAGTATGTTCTGCTTTTAAAAACTTTTTGGTGACTGGAAAAGGAACATTGAAAACCTCCTTTTTAAAGAATTGTTGTTGAAGGTTTTTCTGAAATGGATGTATCCGGCTTCATACCATGTTATGTACAGGAACAACTTTTGAACGTTATCCTCAACAAAAAATACTTTGAGCACAAAAACAGTAGACAGGACTTCCCCAGTGGCGCAGTGGTTAGGAATCCGCCTGCCAATGCAGGGGACATGGGTTCGAGCCCTGGTCCAGGAAGATCCTACATGCTGCGGAGCAACTAAGCCCGTGCGCCACAACTACTGAGCCTGCGCTCTAGAGCCCGCGAGCCACAACTACTGAGCCCACGTGCCACAACTACTGGAGCCTGCGCACCTAGAGCCCGTGCTCCGCAACAAGAGAAGCCACCGCAATGAGAAGCCCACGCGCTGCAACTAGAGAAAGCCCACGTGCAACAGTGAAGACCCAACGCAGCCAAAAATAAATAAATTTATTTAAAAAAAAAAAAAGGTGGACAGAGGGGATTGGGCAAAATATACAAACCCCCACTATACCCTGAAATTAGATTTATTTCCCCAGGAAGTCCTGATATGTGCTTCTTTTCCTGCCTTTTTATTTGCCCTTTTGCACAAAAGTGTGCCTAGCCGAGGTTTCACAGTTTAGAGAGTCAGAGAGAAGAAGCTGTGTGTTGACGTCTCTGGCTCCTGAGAGGGCATCCCGGGGGGAGGACAGCCAGCTCTCCACACACTGAGCCTGCTCCACCCATGACTGAACTGCCTCCCAGACCCCGACATGAGGTCTCCTCCCTGAGGGAATCCGAGGTTGCCTTAGCTCTGCTCAGTACCAGCTGTTCTGCCAAATATTTATGAAATGACTGTTTGCTTGCTTCTCTAAATATTTTCCAAATATTTTGAAAAACCCAAAACTCTATGCAACAACTCAAAGAAGGTCATTAAGTACTCCAGGAGACAGGGAAGAAGGGAAGGTCTGATGAGGAATCAGATACTTGCACTATCTCAAAGTATCTCTGTACGAATTATTAAGTACAACATGAAAAAACTGCACAGGAGAGAAATCGGATAGCACGTTAGCCAAGTGGTCAGAATGAATGTTTCCAATGAGGGGCAACAGACACCATATGCCTCCGACTGGGATACCCCGAGAAGGACAGGGCAGCTTGGTCCTGCCGCAAACACATTACCTGAGATGAATTACGAGGAAATATCAGACACATCCAAACTGAGGGACATTCTATAAAATAAATGGCCTGTATTCTTTAGAAAATGTTAATGTCTTGATAGACAAAGAAAGGCGGAGGAAATGTTCCAGAGGAAAGGGGATGAAAGAGACATGATGCCTAAATGCAAACTCCAAATCTGGACGGAACCGGTGCCAGGAAAGAGCATCGCTGTAAAGGCATCACTGAGACGACTGGCAAAACTGGGGTATGGGCTGTGGTTTACATAAATATACTCTATCAACATGAAATGCTAAATTTCCTGAATTTGATAACTGTACTGTGGTTAGTAAGGGAATAGCCTTAATTTTTTTTTTTTTTTTTTTTTAGGAAATACAAAGGGAAGATTTAAGGGACAAAGGGACACAATATAGTCAATCTACTCTCAAGAGGCTCCAAATAAAAAGGTCTAGGGACAACATATGGGGGGTGGGATGGGGAGAGGGCGATGATACAGCCAATGTGACAAATAGTATAGGTGCTCTGGGTCAAGAGTCTATGGAAATTCTTTGCATTATTCTTGCAACTTTTCTGTAAGTTTGAAATTATTTCAGAATAAAAATATGTTCATGTCCATTTATACAATCAAAAGGCTGGAACAGGCTATAACAACTTGTTCCGCTGTAAGGTATTTTGCTGTAAAATGCATGCTCCTCATTCAGCAAGAGCAGCCATCTCCCTGTTCAGAGCTGCCCTCCTCGGCACATCTGCTCAGTGCTGTCAGAACTTAACACCGTGTGCCACGTAAACACGAGATTATCTCTACGACTATTTAATGTCTCTCTCTGATTAGCCACATCTTTGCTCTGGAGGGTGGAAAGTAACAGGTTTAAACTTCTTAAGGTCTTAGGATGTTTAAATTTAAGAGTTTTTCGTAAGGCCTTGTGTCCCATCCCATGCCGCCCCTGAGAGATTTAAACCCCTTAGATTCCAAAGTGCTCCATCTCCTCATTTCCTTTGGTCTCTTCTCTTTCCCCTCTTCCCTCTTTGTTTGCATATTCAAAATCTTTCTTTACAGGTAATGGAAACACCTTTGTATAAACAGAAACCAAAGCTGAATACTGAAGACAGTTAGGGGAAATTCCTTTAAAGGGCACAAATTATCAATATATATATTTTTTGCTTCTTTTGCCCAAACACACACAGTCTCATTTCTCAACAACATAGGGCACACTGCTATGTAACCAGGATGTCTAGGTCTTTGCCAGTCTGTGGGAACAAAAGAAGTCACGTCTATAGCAAGCTCTCAGATGCTCCAAGCTGCTGTCCTCCCTTTACCAGGAAGTCTATCTTTTCTGTGGGTTCTCTGCCCCATCCTGTGACAACCCATGGGTACCCACATAACTCGTATATCCTGTAGGTGCCACCGATTTCGGATCTAGGTTGTCCTGGGGTCACAGTATTAATCTCCCAGCTGTCAAGTAGCAACGCCCCTCCTGCTGCCACGTCTCTCTGGCAGACCTCAGAGGAATTAGGGGTGGGAAGTTTATTAAACATATATGAGACCCGCATGTTTTACAGAACTCAAGTGTGTTCCCAGGAGGGGACTGATCCCTCATCCCCTTCTTCACCCATGTGGTTTGTAAAGGGCCTATCCTACCAATTGTACTGGCATCCTCTTCAGTGCGGCTACGTGATTTAGGTATAAGCATGCAATGGAGCCCTTCCGGGGCGTTTTCAGAAGTGGGGCTTCCTCTTTGTACTAAGATTTCCAGCTGTGTGAAAAATGTTAGCCTAGAGAGCCAGTGGCAGTCCTTGCCACCTCAGGGGGACACTGCCCAAGAAAGAAACAGGGGCCTCCCTGGTGGCGCAGTGGTTGAGAGTCCGCCTGTCGATGCAGGGGACGCAGGTTTGTGCCCCGGTCCGGGAAGATCCTACATGCCACGGAGCGGCTGGGCCCGTGAGCCATGGCCGCTGAGCCTGCGTGTCCGGAGCCTGTGCTCCGCAACGGGAGAGGCCACAGCATTGAGAGGCCCGCGTACCTCAAAAAAAAAAAAAAAAAAAAAGAAAGTATCTTGATGACTTCGGTTAACCCCCTGGATCCTGCTGTGCCTGAAAGCAGCCTACCTCTGGATTTCCTAGTTTTGTGCCATAATAAATCTCTCCCCCTTGGTTTTTGTTGCTTAAACTAGATTGAGTTGGATTTCTGCCAATTGCCACGAAAGAGTCCTGATGAAAAATAGTGGCTAAAGTCATAAAATCATTTAATAAGTACTAAAAAAAAAAGCCTCCACGGCTGTTTCCTAATATAAAAGAGAAAACCCTGCCATTTATCAAGAATACATTACTTGTTGCTAAACACTTTGGAGGTAGAACGATGCCTCGGGATTTTCAATTGGGTAATCACAGCAGAGGCACACAAATCGCCTGTGGTTTGACTCCCAGCCAGTGACCCTGCACCACTTGGCCTTGCGTCTCCAGGACTCTGGGTCAACCATGTGAAGAGGGAGAGGGCAGGAGAGGAAAGGGATTCCAGATGACAAGTTGAAGCGGAGGAGGCATCAGACTGACGGGGCCTGGGGTTGATTGTCTCCAGGCTCTATCAGATGGTTTTATAGCAGTTCCTGCCCAGGGAGAGTTAATGCCCACGTAAGAACTCCTCGGCTGCAGTTCTTGTTCTGATCTGTCTCTCGTGGGTCCAAGGTCCAGGAAATCTGTCCTCTGTGGGTGACCCCCCACTCTGCAAGCCAATGACTCAGAAAACAGTTGTTGGGGTGATGAAGGAGGCTCCCTGACTACTGCCCCAAACAGCCCGAGGTTCAAGTGAGCCCATCAGCCAGTAACTCCTCTGATCCCAAGGAACATTTGTTTTTTCAACACTATTCTTGACCTTTACCTTAATTTTGGCGGCGGCGGGGAAGAGGGGTGTTGCAAGGAACGTATGGTTTGATTTGTCCCGGGCTCCTGGATGGACATGGGTCCCTTAAACACCTTCCAAGAGCCCTAGTGATTTTGTGTGATGAGTTGAGGCGAAGAGAGAGGCTTGGATAATAATATACGAGAACTGAATTTTAAAAGATGGCGTCATTTCAAGCGGGTCTTTGTTGCTAAGATGTGATCACGGTCATCGTGTACGTATGTGTATAACTGAGAAGAATGAACTTCACGTTCTACTTGAAAGTGGCTTCCCTTCCTTCTAAGCTCATCATCTTCAGTTCCTTCCGAGCTGGTCACTAATGTAGCTCTTTAGAGCTTAATATCCCACCCAGCAGGTGCTTATGGCAACACATTCTAAGGCATAAACTGAAAGACAGTTTAAATTGAGGACTTTTTTCCCCTTAGATGCTCAAATGGAAGCATTTAATAATAAGCAGGGATGCTCTCAGTATGGTTTATTTTAAGATCTCAGCACATTTGTTCTCTGTAGGGCCGCAGGGCTTAATTTTGATAAGTAAGACTCTACAGCAGAACCAAGATGGGTTAATTTACTATCTACTAACGGATATTCCATGGTGGGCAAGACCCTCCTTTTTGATCAATGGAGGACATCTCATCTGACTGCTGCAATGGTGTTCTTCAAAAATTGGATTTAAGCAATTCATTTAGGAGAAACGGAATGAACAGCATTTTGCATTTAGTATTAAGGGCATTCACATTACTTCACCCTCAGAGAAACCCTGGGCTTTGAAAAAGTGGGAAAAGCAGATGGGCTCTGTGGCAGGAACAGGAAGACGGGGTGGGGAAAGAGGCAGGTGAGATGGGCGAGGCTTACTTCATGCAGCTTTTGGTGGCCTTGCTAAGGACTGGGGACTTCATCTGAGAGCAGTGCAAAGCATCTGAAGGGCTGAAGCACCACCCCATGGGGCCGAGTGAAGATCATGGTGGCTAGATTTCGATGGCAATGGAGACAAACAGGCATGGACAGATTTGACTGATACTCAGAAGGTAGAATCAGCAGGATTTAGGAGTGACTGGATTTGGAGGTGAGTGAGTTTTCTTGCATGTTTTCTGCAGGAGCAATTGGGCAGATGATGATGTTATTTATGGAAACAGAGAACAACAATGGGGGAGCAAGTCTGGAGGGTAAGAGGATGAGCTCAGTTTTGCAGATGTTGAGTTTGAGGTGTCTGGGAAGGATCCACATGAAGCCAATGGGCAGACAGTTGGATACACGGGTTTGAAGGTCAACAGAGACCAAACAGGGTTTGAAGGTCTCCAAGCCTCAGTTCTCTCAACTGTGGAGTGAGGATAATAATGTATACCTTACAGGGTGGTTGTAAGGACAAGAAATAATGTGTATATAAAGCAATGCATAGTACCCACTCCATCCCTCAATGTCTTGCCCTCCTTCTTAAAAATATAAACCAGTAGCTGTTATATTACCGTTAAATGTGACGTCCAGAATTGGGTACGGGGCTCTAGCCATGATGTTATCGAGGCAAAACACCAAGGAATGATCTCACCGTTGGTGTGAGCAGCCTGCTGGGCCCTAATGGAGCCTCGAACAAACATCACATCTATACTGCGATAGGACACAGCTCCCTACAAGCTCACCCTAAGCTGGAGATCACCATCTTGTCCACAAGCGTATCATGAAAAAAGGGTCAGAGCTTTGCTAAAAGTCACTTAAAAAGAAATAGATACAAGTGTGTGTGTGGGGGGGGGGGCGGGATCTTAAATTTGACCATCAGGAGGGAATGTATTCTCTACAGTGTCTACAAAGTTCTGTTTCTAGGAAATACATTAGATAAGTTTGAATACGACCTCTGAGCTTTGAACAGGTGTCAGACTCTCCCCTCTGCAAGGTACCTGTAGAAGGCGGGGCTGGTGGGGCTGCGTTGCCAGTGCCCAGGTTTGTCCACCGAGAGGCAAGCCCTGCCCTGGCCATGGCCCGCTGATAGTTATTATAGAGCGTCTTTCCATACTAGGGAGAGAACACAAAAGAAGCAACAGAGTAATCCCAAATTCTGCACTCAATTGCAAACTGCAAATTCAGGGGAAAAAGGACTTCATGACTACTCTTTTTATTCCTTTCCTGAGATTTTTTTAAGTAGACGTATTTCAATTAAAAAATCCACAAATCATGTTTTCATATGTTAAATATTTTTCCAGATTAGCAGAGTCAGGTAATACCTTCACCTCCCCATTAAGGAGAGCTTTAGCCACGCACTGTGATGACATCTATCTTTATGTAATTCTACTGCAGATTGCATCTCGTGTTTCTTAATTACACACGACACTTGCAAAGCTCTCCATACATCAATATCTGAGATGTCTCATGTGAAAGTAAATCCCTGACTCTCAGGTCATGGGAGAGGTCCATGTATCAACCACTCTCACTTACTTAAAAAAACCAATGGGCAAATAAACAAGGTAATATCTATGGCATTGACCCATTAATGGCATTGACTCAGTAAGAATGGATCAGCTGTTTCTCAGTAGCACAAAGACTGGACCCAGGTCAGGAAGCTGGTTAGCAAAGATGGGGTGAATCCAAACGCTCTCTCACCTTGGCGATCCTGATTCCCGTAACCCACTGATTTAGCATTCTTGCGTCATCACAGCAGAGATACTTGATATACTGGGACTCCTTCTGAATTTGGGGATGCTAGAAAAAGCCATTTCAAAGACCGTTTATAAGCTCTTCACTTATTAGCACCTTTCAAAAACATTTTTAAAATTCTCACAGTGCATGAGATTTCCTGAGATGGTGGCCAAAATTACTGGTAGCAATTGTTTAGGATTAGGAACAGGAGTATATTTTTTACAGAGGCTACATTTGGAAAGAATTTAAGAAAGCAGTGACATGATTTATCACAAGCATTTTTTACTATATTTTCAATAATCATTTTCATTCCTGCCTTTTGAACACTTGAAAGCCTTCACATTTATCATGTTTCTAGCCCTACAAGAAATCCAAATCGTTTCTCCATTTACCAGATAAAGGAACTTACCTGATGTAATTCTTATGTCAAGGAATTAATGCTTTTGTGACTCCCCATCAGTCCTAGGGTTATTTCTGCTACCAGGAATTCAGGGTTTCACCCCGTCTTCTGTCATCTCTTACCCAAATGGGCCATTTTGGCCTCCAGATGGATGGCGCAGAGAAGGAATATTTCTGTCTAATCTTAAGTGGCAATGAGCTAGGTGCTGCACTAGGGGTCATCCAGGCCTTCCAGGAGCTCCTGATCAAAGAGAACAGTGATGGACAGGCACGAAGGGGAAGGAGAGTCACGGGTCCTTGGTCATACAGAACATCCTTGTCTTTCAGCACCAGAAACAGCTCCCTAACTTCCAACCGCATTCCTGTTCTGTCTTGTAAGAGGGGCAAAACATGGGTCTCTCCAGCAATTTGATGCCTAGAGTTCTTAAAAAGCAGCTGTTGTTTTGTTTTGTTTTGTTCTGTTTCTGGAGGAATTTTAAAAGTTGATGTTGTTACCTTTGGCTTGATATATTAAAATTTCTTTGGTGTGTTTTTTGGTGCATGTCATGTCATGGGAAAGCCAGGTTCCCAGGAGCAGACTTAAACTGTATTGCGCTTGCAATGAAAGCAACTGTCTGGGTAGAGGGGGATCTACTTACACAGCACAATCAACAATTTCTTAAGTATGTACTTCATCTAAATAGACTAAAATGTAGTCATTCCCTTAAGCATAATGGTTGTTGAGCACAAAAGAGAGGCAAGAACTCTTGACCTTGAGTTCTAACTATGGCTCCTCCTATGATCAGGAGGTCGAAGTATAGACTTTGGTTCATTCTCTCCAACATTAGCGGGGTGCGTCTCACCAACTTCCTTACGTCACATGTGTACTAAGACTGTATACAGAAGAATTAAGCATCAGATGACCTTGAAGGTTTCTCGTGATCCTCAGATTTTACGATTCTAAGATGAGCTGCCTAGTGGGCTCCTTTTGGGCTCCCTCGGGAAGGCAGGAACCTTCTAGGCTCCCAGGACATCACACAGCAGGTTCCTGGGCTCATTCTTCTGTCGTGTCTTAGGACCTTGCCAAGGGGTTTACTCCCTTGAGCTTTTAGCTGAAAAAATACTTGCAAAGACGTTTAAGGAAAAATGCTGGCTCCATGCCACTGGTTAGACTCTTCCACCATTGGTTTGGTTGCTCCTGACCACAGAAAGAGAAGCTCCTGCAGGATGTGCCATGCAGCACACAAAGGTCAGGGCAACTGCAGATCGTTGTTCAAAGGGTTCTTACAGATCCTCTCTAAACTTACCAGTGGGAGACCAGAGAAGTTAAGCCATTTATCCAAGGTCAAAGGGAGTAGCAGAACCATAACAAGAACCAAGGGCCTGTGCATTCAACAGATACCTCTGGGTGCTCAGAAACATACCAATCCCTAGGTAGACAGAGATGAGAAAGAGAGGCTCACACTGTACTTAGGAAGTAGCGGCTGGGATGTCACTGGGGGAGACATACGTAAACAAATGTATGATCACTCTATGACGTGGTCAAGTTCGTAGTAAAAGTTGGAAACCAGAGAAAGGCTCTTTGGACAAAGTGATAGAATGTTATAATACATTTGAGGAACGTGTAGAAATTCTGTGTGGCCAGGACCTGGGAGCCATGGAAAGAAGAGGCAGAAAAGAAGCTGGAGAGGAAGCGGAGTCAAGGGCCTTGTGTCAAAATAGCATCTGGACGTTGTCCTCTCGGCAGTGGGGCCATCAGACCTTTGGAACAGCAGGGAATCCAGGCAGCAGTGGTGGCTGGGGCCGTGGAGTGAGGAGGAAGAACAGACAGAGAGCGCTGCCTGAGAGCTGTGTCTCACAGAAACCAGAACTTGAGGAGGGACTGGACAAAAGAGGGGAGAGGAGGGACTTCGAGGGTGATTTCTCTATTTCTGTCTTAGAAAAGTAGGTGGGTACTATGGGTTTCACTGTGTCCCCTCCAAAGACATGTTGAAGTCCTAACCCCCTGTTTAGGTACCTGTGTGAATGTGACCTTATTTGAAAACAGGATTGTTGCAGATGTAATCAGGTGAGCTCATACTTGATTAGGCATTTATATTCTACTAGGGGAGAAAGCCAATAAAAATACAAAACACTAAGTAATGTAATTTCAGACTGTGAAGAAACTGTAGCAGAGTAAGGGTAGGGAATAGGTGAGTGATGGAGCCGAATTCCAGAACTCTTTCCGTGACCCCCTCACCACCTCTCAGCGGAGCTCAACAGAGACATAATTCCTCCTGGAGGATGGTCACTTCCACTGCCCCATCAATACCTCACCTCAGAATGCAGTGAGAAAAAATTCACAAAGGAGCAACTTCACAGGAAAGGGGAGTGTGCATCAAAGAAAGAGCACAAGGGCAGAAATGATTCTGGGGTACCAAGTCCCTTCTTGTGAGTATGGACAGCCTCTGATATCTTTTTTGTGAGCATGGTCAGCCTCTTAAAAAACTTTTTAATTTACTTATTAATTTTTAAAAATTGAAATATAGTTGATGTACAATATTATGTTAGTTTCAGGTGTACTACCTAGTGATGTGACACTTGCCTACATTATGAAATGATCACCAGGGTAAGTCTAGTAACCATCTGTCACCATACAAAGTTACTGCTGTTATTATTGACCATATTGCTCATCCTCTTAAAGGACAGGTGATGTCTCTACTGCCTTCTCAGAGCGTGGCCCCTGGGCCATCAACATCACCTGGGAACTTGGTGGAAGTGCAAATTCCGGGGCCTGATCCCGGACCCACAGAATCAGAAACTCTGGGGGCCCAGCCACCTGTGTTTTAACAGCTCTCCTGGTGAGTCCCACGCACTCTGAAATTTGAGAACCACTGGTCAGTAGAAATATTTAATTGGTTCTAGAGCGCAGTAAGAATGCCTTCCAGTTCTTGCTTGCTGGCTATGTCTCTCGACATTGCACTGATGGTCTTATGGTCTATTTTTTTTTTTTTAATTTTGTTTATTTATCTTTTGGCCATGCCATGCAGCATGTAGGATCTTAGTTCCCCGACCAGGGAGATCGAACCCGTGCTCCATGCAGTGGAAGCAAGGAGTCTTAACCACTGGACCACCAGTGGTTAAGACCACCAGGGAAGTCCCCAGGAAGTGTTCCTATTTCCACTTTGTAGCAGAGGGCAATGAAGCTTAGAGAGTCCCGACAATGCGCCAGGTGGCAAGGCCAGGACTCAAATTCTCATCTTCCCGACAGCGCCCCACCATGGACTGTGATAATCCGTGAGGTTATCCTGAGTAAGAAACTCCCGGGCTGAACTTCTCAGCCCTTGCGTGTCTGTGGAATCACACGATCTCTTAACACGCTTCGCCATAATCTCCAACTCCTTTTGCAATGTATGTGCACATTCTTTGAATTCTTTAAATCTGCTCACCCTCGTGAAATATTTGCATATCAAGAATTTTTTTCCCCACAGTGGAGAGAAAGGCACATAAATGACCAAAATGTTCATAAACAAATTAGGTTCTCCAAACAATGACAGACACTTCTACTCAGCAAATGAACAGAAATTCCTAATATTTCATGAAGGAACTGAGAAGCATGCCTAAGAGCAAAATAAGCAGGGTGACTGCCCGTAAGGAAACTGGCTTGAGAACAGAACTGATCACTCTGAGAAAAGGGAAATATGTGTCCCCCTTGGGTTGTTTGTCCTGATTCTTGTTTGTTCTTGGATCATCAGGCCTGCATTTTTTTCACCTCCGAGCCCTCTCTCCCATCTGGGAGGCCCTGCCCTGGGTCTCAGCGTTGCCACACTCAGTGCAGCCCAGGGTGACCCGTGTCCCAGATCAGATAGTTCAGCCCAGGATTCTGGGACCTAGTTCCAAGCTTGTGAGTCAGCACCAGAAACCGCATTCCCACCCTGCTCACTGGGTCTAAATCCTCAGCCTGGGAACCTCTAGGTCTGAGAGCTCTTCTTTCTCTTGCTGGAAATCCCTCCTTCAGCCCCTGGACCCTGGCCGTGGGTTTGGGCCCTTGCCCCCTTCTGACAACGTTCATTCTATTTGTCTGCTCTGAAGTGGATTTCGTCCCCAGCTGATAAGCCCTGACTATTGACGCTTAGAGTTAGAACACATTCTGATCCTGAGTGCAAAACTTTGACTGTGCTGAGGAAGAACTAAGACTCCTGGGCCCCATCCTTAAATGGTGTGCTTCAGTGGGTCAGGGCCCTGGAACCTGTATTTCTAACCAGCCTCCCCTGACTCTGATTCAGCCAGTTTATTGAGCAGCATTTCAGAACCTCTCTCTAAAACCTCCTCCCTACCTAAGAGGTGTGGGCAGTCCTGCAGAGGTGCAGTGCACGCCCATGGGCAAAGGAGGGCCTCCATTTTGGTAATTTCTCAGGGTCTCAGGATTGCAAACAAAGGCCATGGGGGCAGACAGAAACACAATGACGACAAAGTTCAAGGGCGGCTTGGGCTGGGGGGAAGCAGAGAAGAGATTCTGTGTCCTAGCAGACAGTGTCCGAGAGAATGGCCTCTGGGCCACCCCCCCCCGCCCCCGGCTTCTCATCCGGGCTCAGCCACTTCCTGGTCGGGAGTCTCTGTGCCCAGGTTCCACATCTACAAACTAGGGAGAATTGTGGCTCTCACCTCATAAGGCTGACAAAGGGATTAAGTGAGTTAATATATGGAAAGTGCTTAAATCATTGCATCACACATGAAACATTTCTCGTGTGCTTTTTGTTCGTTAAGAAATGTCATTTTCTGACAAAGGGATAGAAATGAAGAATAGCTTAATGGTGGCCAGGGGGTAAGAAGGGGATGGGAATAGGAGGGAAGTGAGTGTAGTTATAAAGGAGGGTGCCTTGTGGTGATGGGAATGCTCTGAATCTTGACTGGACCAATGTCAATATCCTGGTTATGACATGGTACCACGGTTTTGCCAGATGTTACCATTAGAAGAAACTGGGTAAATGGCACATGGGACCTCTCTCTGTCTTATTTCTTACAATTGCATATGGATGTACAATTCTCAAAATAAAGTTTAATTAAAAGAGAAAAGAAATGGCATTTCCTTCCAACGGCTGCAGTTTTAAAAGACAACTGGGAGCAGTAGGAGGGGATGTCCAGGCTGCCTGTGCCCCACCGGGCTTTTGAGAATGGTTGGGTCAAGGCGATAGCCAACTCCTGGAGTAACAGGTGTGTGACAGTGGCACACGAGTGTGGGCGCCTCTGAAATGATGGAGTGGGTTCATGATCGTCTCCAGTGACAGGGCTCTTGACAAAGAATACGTTTGCTACCAATGTAAATGTAAGCATTGTCCTTAATTTGTGAAAACGATGTAAACCTATAGTATAGACTGGCCCACTTCCTCGGGAGAGGTGACAGCTTTGCCAGGAGCACATATGCACACACGGAGTCCAGCTTCGGACGTTTCCAGAAACATGGTAGTGGGGTCTTCCTGGGGGTGGGTGGGTGACGGACCTGCAAAGGTACCTCACCAGGAACAGGGTCTCGTTAACACCTGCTCCACAGACTTCTATCCCAGAAGGAAACAGAGGAATCCCAATTCAGAAAGGAGGAATTCTGGGGGATTTCAGGGAGGGGCAATATTGGGGTTGGGGATTAAGAGGTACAAACCATTAGGTATAAAATAAGCTACAAAGATATATTGTATAACACAAGGAATACAGCCAATATTTTATAATAACTATAAATATAGTATAACCTTCAAAAATTGTGAATCTCTGTATTGTACACCTGTAACTTATATACCATTGCACAGCAACTATACTTCAATTAAAAAAATAATAAAAAATGAAGTATATTTGTAGGAAAAAAAAGAAATTCTGTACACAGCCCTGCACCGGGGCTAAGTGGAATGCGCTAAACCCCGCTCTCTGGTGTGAGGCTGTGAAGGGAAAGGAATCTGTGAGGTCGGGGAAAATGGCATGGCCAGAACAGCTGCATAAATTTCCTGAGTCCATTTCTAGGGGTCAGTCGTTACAGCTGGCAGATAAAAGTTACTTCTGCCCAAGCTTCCAAAATATGGTGCTAATGTCAACCTTACCAGACACCTGATAATACATATTGCCTTTTGATAATACGCACCTTAAAAAGTTTCAAGACCCAGTAATGCTATTTTTAGAAAAAGAAATATTTTCCCTATTTTTTGTATTTTCTATATTTTTCTAGAAAATCTTGTCAACTTCCTAATTTCTAAAAATGTCTTACAACGAAATAAGAGTCTGATAAATAAAGAACTAAAAGACTGATTGTCTTGTCAATAAAATTGTAACTAAAATTTGTTCAAAATGTAGAGTTCTCTTTTTCAAAGTGATGAAGAAATCCAGACAGATTGACTTGAAAGTTTTAGACTCAGATAACAGGCTTTGGAGAAATGATCTGAGTTGGTAGAAATGTTTCCCTTTCCTATTTTGGTTTACAATAAAAAGCTTATTATGTTATACTTGTAGTTAACTGTATAACATTTAACATTTTTCTTCTTAAAAGGAAACATTACCTTAAATTGCTTACAGATCTAAAGTAAGGACTTCTTAAACCTACCTTTAAAACAAAGCAGTAGTCAGTGGGTGCTTTGTATTTCATTTTACACTGAATCCCATAGTAAATGTTGACATTTTCAAACTGTATAAAACATGCCAGATCTCGAGATGTCTGAAAGAGAAGGAAAAAATAACCTCAACCTAGCTGACGAGTAATATTTTTCTAAGGTCGTTCTTCATGGCACAACAAAGGATTACATTTTAGTAGGAAAATACAGAATTTCAGGTAATTTATATAAGCATCTACCACGTATAGCTTTCCAAAAGCCAAGCCTACATTTTAAGAAGGAAAGAGCACATCCAGGCAAAACAGCATGCCACAGACCAAAAGTGGAGCAAAAGATTATACTGCTGTTCTAGCACCTACGCGTGGACTCCCAGAGATGGCTGGCATCGTTATTGATGGGGCTCAGACAAGGTCACCGAGCACCTCGTCAAATATTTCATTTTCTCTTTTGCCATTCTAAGTCCGTGATGGATTTCATGACTGAGCATTTAGAAAAAAGACCCCCTCAGGATGAACAATGAGAGGTAAATTTGATGCTCAGAAAATTCGCACACACTTCATACACTTCTTCCTGAGGAGAAAAGATTCCTTTCCTGCCTTCTCTTTAGGGCTGATGGTGTTGCTGTGGCAACAGAACCCTCTCCTCCGCATATAATATGCATTGAGAAGACATCAACCTCTAATTTACATATTTGGTTACACTTCAATTACAAATTTGTTCTGTTACTTTTTCCCCCCTCACGTTCTATAATTCTTTACTGAGTTAATGAATAAAAAAATAAAGGGTAGAATTGCTACATCTCAATGCACAATTATTCCTTTATATATAGTAGTATACTTTTTTCTTGTAAGATATTTTCTTCTGGATTTTCAAAGTTTTAGTTTTTTTAATTAGAAAAATAAAACATATTCGTCATAATTTTAAAAATGTTATTTTATATACAGTAAAACAAAAATCTTCCTTCATCACTCTTTTTTTTTCTAATTTCATTCTCTTCTCCAGAGAAGACATTCTTCCAAATGTTTTTGGGGATACATTTATATACCTATGTATGTGTAGACATACCCACATACATAAATACAATTATTAAAATATAAATGAGATTTTACTCTCAATATTTTTCCATGACTTTGTTCTTTTTCTTAACATTGTATCTTGGGGTCTTTCTATGTTAGGACATATGAAAGGATATATCACATTCTTTGTATAGCTGCATAACATTACACTGTATAGATGTAGCTATTTATTCTACCATCCTACTATAGATGACTAGAGGTTACTTCGATATTTTGCTATTACAAAATATATTGTGCATATGAACAAATGTTTCTGTGGGGTAGATTGCCAAACATGGAGCTGTCCTTTGAAGGGGTATTCCCTATTATATTTGCATAGATTTTGCTAAACTGTCCCCCAATTTGGCTGTACCAGCCTACATTCCAAACTTCTGTACATAAGAGTGCCCATTTTTCCTACCCAGTCCTGATGAAATTTGCATATTATCAATATTGTTAGTGTTATCAATCTCACGGGAGGAAAAATTTCGCTTATTTACATTTTCCCGATTACTAATAAGATAGAGCAACTTTTTAATTATTCACTGGCTACTGATATTTCTGTTTCTGTGAATTCTCACTTAATAAGCATTGCTGTTTTTCTATGAGTACGTTTATCTTTTTCTTAATGAGTTGTTGAAGTCTTTATGTTTTATGGATATTCATACTAGGTTATCACGCTGCAAATGTACTCTCTGACTCTTGAGCTAGTCTTTAACTTCTTGTTTGGTACCTCTGGCCATAAGGAGTTAAACACAACTTTATACAGTCAAATCTGCCAATTTTCTTTGTTATAATTTTGAGTTTTTAGTCTTGTTTCAGAAGGCTTCCCCACTGCCAAATTATGAGAATACTGACCATATATTTTCTCCTAATATTTTGTAATTTTGTCCAAATACATTTAATCAACGTAAGATTTAATTTGGAACATGGTATGAGGTAGGAAACTATATTTTTCCAAATGGATATACAATTATTTCCATGCTATTTGTTGAGTATCACATTCTTTCCCCACTGCTATAAAATGCTCACTTGAATTTCTCTTATATTAGATGGCTCTCTGTTGATCTGTTTTCTCTTCCTGTACTGTTTTTGTCTAATGTTTTGACATTTGGGAGGAGGGGTTCTTCCATAATATTCTTTAAAATTTTTGTGTGTGTCTATTTTGGAACTGCATCTCTTTCTGATGAATTTTAGAATCAGTTTTCGAACTTCAAGTAAAAAGAATCCTATTGAAATTTTTTTATTGGAACTGAATATATAGAAAAATTGGGGGGAGAATTAATATCTTTTCATCTAGCAACATTGTACATTTCTGTTCATTCAGTTCTAACTCATTTCCTTTATTAAATTTTCTATTTTATGCCATATAAGATCTTGAACCTTTCTTGTTAAGCTGATTGTCAGGTATTTTGTATCTTTTTGTTCTTGCAATGCATGGAATCTTTTGCAGCATATTTAATTTGCATATTGTTTATATAAAGGAAAACAATTTCTTATTTGGTAAGTTTATTTGGTCCATTGGGACCAAACTCTTTTTTTTTTTTTTTTTTGTGGTATGTGGGCCTCCCCCTGCTGCGGCCTCTCCCGTTGCGGAGCACAGGCTCCGGACGCGCAGGCTCAGCGGCCATGGCTCACGGGCCCAGCCGCTTCGCGGCATGTGGGATCTTCCCGGACCGGGGCGCGAACCCGTGTCCCCTGCATCGGCAGGCGGACGCGCAACCACTGCGCCACCAGGGAAGCCCGGGACCAAACTCTTAAGTTTTTCAGTTGAGTGCCTTATATTGTCTGGTAGACAATCATGTCGACTGTGAATAAAGAGAGTTTTGCCTCTTCTTTTCCAGTAATTATACTTGTTATTCTTTTTCTTGACTTCCTGGCTAGTTCCTCCATCAGTGTTAATGGGAGCAGAGACAGAAAGGATGCCTGTCCAACTCCAATGTGAATGCTTCTAATTTTTGTCCCTAAGTGTGTTGTTTTTGATAGGCTTATAAGTCTCACTTATATGTAAATGCCAAAGACATAACATCTCTAAAATAAAACAAATAATTTGTGGGTCAACTGTTATGCCCCCCACGTTTGGGACTGGAATGAAGATAGCACAGATGGGAAAAGTATGAATTCTAAGACTGAGACGAAATAGGAGTGGTAGCTGCTCTGGACCAAGAATTTCCCATAATGCTCTCCTGCATTCCACAGAGATAACAGTCTTCTAACTAGTGGGAATAGCCCTGGATAGTCACTATGACTTCACCTGCAAGGGATGTGGGTCAAGCCTTATTAGAAGCAGCCTGCAATTTGAAAATATGCCATTGGGGGGTGCCCTGGATTCAGCAGTGAAGGCAAGATGCTTTGGCTTAACTCCAGATATAAAAAGAGAGACAGCCTACAACTTTGCAAAGGCGAGCAAAAGATGGAAACGGCCATCCTCTAAGAAAGGTCTTAGAAAAAGCTAAGAGTTAGAATGAGAGTTAAAATTACATTTCAAAGAAGACAAATTTACTATGTGCTTGTAGATTTGAGGCAATAATCCTAAATCACCAAGTAGAAGTGAAATGATATCTAAGATACTCTGCTAAATTAGGCAGGGAAATGCATATAATACACTTCAGAGAACAATTTAAATATTCAAGTTATAAAAGCTAAAATCTAAATTAAAATCTATCGAGACTTCTAATACCACTATGATTCCAGATAAAAGAAGTTTTACTGTAATGACTACAGAACAATAGAGTAAAAAGGGCGGAAAAAAGTCCTCAAAGGTCGATATGTAAAGAGACAAATTAATTTCTAGAAAAGTGCTTCAGTCATAATTTCTGAAACCTGACTTTAAAGTAGATAAAACTCTTCACCTTCAAGTGAGAGCAGTTGAAAGATTCAGGATTCCTGTAATTCTGTCCTAATAGGGTATGTATCTGTATAAACATTGTAGTAACATGAATCTCACAGCAAACTAGAATGTATTTAAATTACCACCTGAGGATTTCTTTACTTTCGCTTTCATGAAATGCCTTTTTGCAAAAGCATATTTTTTTTTTTCTGACCTTAGTCTTTCCTTTGGGGACATAATAAATTCCAGAAGCTCGTAAAAGAAAATAGCGCCTTTTCCAGGATTTCTTCCCATCTTCTTTCAAATAAAGAGCTCCCTCTAGTTCTGGCACAATGATGGATGTTCCACAGAAACTCTCCTGAAATTGAGATTCCAATGATATAAAACCCACGAAAGATAAAACACATATTTTGTTCACATTTAAACAAACTGTGGCCAACTAGCCTTCAAGCTAAAAATCATTTTGTCCACAGCTTTGATTGAATGCATATATTGACACTGCATACCATTTGCCAAAAGACAGGAAGAACATGGTGGTTGAGTCTCAGCTCCTGAGTTAGGCTTCCAGGCTTCTTGACCACTTAGCTCTGTGACCCTGAGCAAGTGACTCAACCTCGGTACCTTTACTTGCAAAATCAGAGTAACGATAGCCCCAACTTCATAAGGAAGGTTGTGAGTACAATCTTGGTATATTATAAAAGAAAGCATTACATAAAGTCTATTTCTGTTACTATAAGTTGATAAATAGAAAACTTATTCCTGTACCTGTAAGTGGAAGAATTACTGTTTCACTGCTAGTAAATGGAAAAATTAAAATATACAATTCTATACATAAAATATTTGTACATTAATATTTTATTTTTGGCATAATTTTCTTTTATTTTACACTGAGATACAATTGATATAGAATATTTATTAGTTTTCAGTACACAACCTAATGATCTGATGTACGTATGTATTGCAAAATGATCACCGTCATAAGTGTAGTTAACATCTATCACCTCACGCAGTTACACATTTTTTTTTCTTATGATGAGAATTTTTAAGATCTACTCTTTTAGCAACTTTCAAATATACAATACAGTATTGTTAGCTATAGTCACCATGCCATACATTACATCCCCAGGACTTATTTATTTTATAACTGGACGTTTGTACCTCTTGACCCCCTTTAGCCATTTCACGCATCCCTACCCCCGCCTCTGGCAACCACAAATCTGTTCCGTGTATCTATGATTTCAGGTTTTTTTTTTTTTTTTTTGGTTCCACACATAGATGAGACATACAGCTATTTGTTTTTCTCTGTCTTTCTTATTTCACTTAGCGCTCAAGTTCCATCCATGTTGTCAAAAAGGGCAAGATTTCCTTTTGGGGGGATAGTTTCTTATCAAAGAAGAAAGAAGACAATTATTAATACTGTAGTATCAGAAAAGGATAGTGACAAAGTACATCGTCTAGGTGCAGATGTTTAAAAATCAAAACATGCATAGAATTATATAATTCTTAGTAAATTTCTTTTAAAAGCAGTACAATAAAATTACATATTTTTCTATCTTTCAGTTCAAACACTCAAACTTATTTTGGCTTTGGTTTTTTATAACTCTCAACCTCCTTTCATTCAGTCTCATAAAAGCAGAATAAACTTAATTTTGCATCCTTCAAGTAAATATATGTGTAGTGGAGCTGGGTGACATCTTTGTTCATATCTTTCCCAGTTTCCCCCAGTTTAGCTGGTATTAGTTGCCTTGTCAATAATCTCTTTTTTTTTTTTTGGTCAGCATAAATTTCCTTTAATAATTTCTCCATTTCCAGTAGGATTTCATTTTGAGGTTTAACGTATCAAGCCAGTATAAAGTTTTACAGTTTTAGTAATTCTGGATTCCAAGTCATTTAAGAAGAAAATGGAAATGCAGTTTACTTAAGAAATTTCATTTTCTTCTTTTGTAACATCTAAGTCTTCATCCTCTTCACCATCATCTTCTGCTTGTTGATCCTTTCTTAGTCGACAGGTGGATACCTGTCCTGTTCCAGATGCACACTTAGCTGACACTGATCTCTGAAGACGTGACTTTGAATTTGCTCTTATGATATCTAAATGGGATGAATAATCTGGTGGATACAGAGAATTTCAGAAAACCTCTAAATCTTCATCAATCTTTTGTGTATTTTGGTAGGTAGCAGTGGAGATGTCTAAAGCTTTGCTGTGAAATAACATTTCGATAGTGATAAATTCTGAAAATATAGTCTTTATATTTTGTTTTCTGCTTGTCAAAATTGTCAGTAGTTTCCTCCAGATGACGAGTTGTTTGAGTAGCATCCATTGTAGCTCTTTGTAATTCAGCTTTTTAAAAAATTTATTCAATTATTTATGTTTGGTTGCATTGGGTCTTCGTTGCTGTGCGCGGGCTTTCTCTAGTTGCGGTGAGGGGGGCTACTCTCTGTTGCGGTGTGCGGGCTTCTCATTGCGGTGGCTTCTCTTGTTGTGGAGCACAGGCTCTAGGTGTGCGGGCTTCAGTAGTTGTGGCACATGGGCTCAGTAGTTGTGGCATGCGGGCTCAGTAGTTGTGGCTCGCGGGCTCTAGAGCTCTGGCTCAGTAGTTGTGGTGCACGGGCTTCGTTGCTCTGCAGCATGTGGGATCTTCCCGGACCAGGGCTTGAACCCGTGTCCCCTGCAGTGGCAGGTGGATTCTTAACCACTGTGCCACCAGGGAAGTCCCTGTAATTCAGTTTCTGCCTGTGAAATAACATGTCGATCAGATGGGTTTCTATGACGTGTTCTTTCTGAGTTAACTGTTTAGCTCCTCAATTCTTTGCTGTTAATGTTGCTTTGAGGTCATCTCGTTTCATTTTTACAATGGTTCTGTAACCGAAAGTGGGGTCCAGCTGCTTACTGCTCAAAAGTCATTAAAGAGGCCAGTCTGGTGGAAAGGAAAGTTTGCTTTATTTTGGATGCCGGCGCCGGCAACCGGTGGGGAGGGCGGACGCCTATCCAAAGGCCGACTTCCCCCACTGACAGTCAGAGGGCAAGAGCTTTTATAGGTGGAGGGAGGGGCTCCATGCAGAAGCCGCACAGTCAGCTCTGACCGTCATCTTGACATTGATCATCGGTGGTCTGATCAGCGTCACCTTGATTGTTTTAGGTACAGTTAATCTTGAGTTCCAGGGTCGGTTTGTTTCCATTTCTTTGAGGCCGATTCTCAGAATTGTGGCAGCTTATGTCATGGCTACAGTCTGGTCATCATGTAGTTAACTTCTTCCACCTGGTGGGGTTTTCAGTACCTATGACAGCTCACAGGATATGGCGCAGAATGTGATCTATAGCCCTTGAGTAGGAACCAAAGGTCTTTGACTTTGCTTAATGACTAAACTATTATTATTTGGTCTCCTTTGACTGTTTTCCTTTGTTTCTGCATTTTCTCACCTCTCGGATTAAGCTTATTCTTTGGCTAATGTTTTTCCACAGATAAAAGGCAGGCTGAGGACATGGGGGGCACAGACCACAGTGTCCTGGCTCCCTTCCACTTCCATAAGCTTGCAAAGGTTCGACTACTTCGGCTTCAAGTCTTTCAGCCTCCGCTTGTCGATAATCCTGAAGTTGGGCAAACTCATCAGCCAAGGTTTTCAGGCCCTGCTTTAAATTTGGGGTCTCCATAGCGGCTCACACGTTGATTTCATTCCCCAGGAGGTCTGCTCTGTCTCTGCACATAAGCAGCAGCGCTCTGGCACAAAATGCTTCTCGTCCCAGTTTTCCAAGCTGTGCCTCCACATCTGGCCTCGCGCATGGTGGGAGACCCCGGGCTGGGGCCCAACCACAGGGGCTCCGAGGCGCCCAGGCGTGTGCGGGGACGCGAGAGCCCTTCAATGATCTCTTAAATTCAAGCAGATTTGGGGTCCAAATTCGAAAGCAGGATAATGCTGATTTTTCACAGCATAACATGCTTTGTATTTTCTTTCCCATCCGGCTTTTGAAAAACTGCTGAAGTCTTCCAACAAGACCTATTCAGGCAATTGTATAAATCAAGGCATAACCAGTCCTTGATATACAGACAGCTGCTGATGCAATAAGCACTGATTAACAGCCAAGGGCTGTGTCAGGAAACTGCTCACTCCCCTTCCATGTCTGTCTGTGTCCGTCACTGCTGAGGATGCTAAGAACCTGAATCTCCCTGCTGCTGGGGATGCCTGGTGCCTTATCTCCCTCAACTCAACCTGGAGACTCTTTGATAAACGCAGAAAGAATGTCCCCACTCCCACCCTTGGCCTCCCTGGGAAATACCCACTGTGTTCTTGGTCCCAGGAACCAAAACTTGTAGCACGTCTCCGGGACCTTGGGAGTGCGTGGCAGCAAGGTTGTAGGGCCTGCTCCATCGGGAACAGGGCTGGGGGAGCCGGCGAGGCTAGAACCCTGTGCAGGGGTCTGGGCAGGCCTCGGTGCCTGGGAGAGGGTGCCCTTCGGCATCCGTGAATTGGCTCCAGGTGGGAATGTGGGCCAAGGTGTCAACAGGTCTTCTGAGTTTTCAAGACAAGCCCCAAATCTCCTAACTCAAGAAAAGGTCAACATGTTGTCAGGGAACAACAAAAATCTGTCTGGGGCTCCCACACCCATTCGTGACCTGTGATATAGCATGCATCTGCGTTAGGGTCGGGGAACAGAGCCTCGATTTTGAGCAAAGTTGCTACGTGAAAACTCATCAGAAGTTTCAGAAAATCAACCGTCAAATGAACTTCTGGAACACAGCCCTGTAGTGATAATCCAGACATGTGTACCATACTTTACATGTTCCACTGCCTCCCTAAGTCTTTGTAATAATTCAATACGATATAGGAAACCAAGGTTCTCGGACTCGCCCAATAACACATGAACTTCAACAGGCAGAGCCAAACTCGGATCAGATCTCGTAACTGAAATCTCATACTTTCTACCACACCTGGCTGCTGGAAGGGCACCTTAGAATTCACTGCAAAGAAGTCACGCCTGACTTCTGTGGAGCACATAAGCAATGAAATAAATGGTCAGAGATGAGTTTTATGTGGATTCATGTCTTTTAGTCAAGAATTACCAATCCAACTTCATGAAGAGTAACATATATTGTCTAAAGCAAAACTTTTTAACAACTGACTCCAAGAACCAGTTTAATTGTCTAAATAGCTATAATTTAGTAATAATTTGATTTTAAAACCCTAAGTTAAAATTTCAGTGTGTCTCAGAATCGCCCAGTGTTCTGAGAAGCAAATCATTTAAAAATACAGTTAACTCTCTTTTCTTCTACTCTACAAAATTAAACATACCTCAAGCAAGGACTCCTTGTTCTTCGCATTCATTTTCTCACTTGTTTCCTTGCTTTCTTTTTTTCCTTTGTTATCCAAGTAAAAATTCTAAATAAAATAGTAAAAGATCAGATCAGTAAGTGTTCATTACCATGGTAGCCACTGCACGGAACTCGCGGTCTTGCTGGAGAGAGGAGACATACCTGGAGGAAGTAAACCGTCGACCATGGTGTATGGTCTCTGTCAATCAAGTGCTTATGGAGGGACTTGCTGAGCACTGACCACTGCCCCACTGGCCAGAAGTAACACCTTCCCTTCCTTCCAGAATGCACATTCAATGAAGAAACAAGCAAAGAGAGAGACCACTAGCAAAGAATACAACGTCATTTAATTGTTAAATTCCACGGTCTAGAACATGCAAGAGTCAAATGCTGGAAGATGGGAGACCGCAGTGCCCTTGGAAGAGCCCAGAACCAGAGGATGGTAGAGCCCGTGTCCCATGTTCCAGGCCTTTGATCACCATGTAGGATCCCAAGGCCTTGAGGACTAGAGATTCTGCCTTATCCAGAGAAGCATGAAATCTGGATTTTTATAAGCGTTGGCAACTAATTTTAATTTTTAAAAACCACGTGGGTCAATCACAACATAAAGTTTGCTACTTGGCAACTTCTAAGGACAGAGAGAAGCAGAAAGGGCATTTCTGGAAAGAGAACCAGCTTAGCAAAGAAAAGAAAGACCACAGTTTAGAAGCACTCACGATTTTGGGGGAGTACCTATTACATGCCAGATCCTCAGCCAGGCGCTTTGCAAACATCACCCCAATCCTAACAGCAAGGCTGTGAGGTAAGTGACAGTACCCCCATTTTACAGGTTAGGAAACCAAGGCTCAGCAAGGTTAAATAGCTAGGGCACTGTACCCTGAATGAACACCAGGGGCTGAGTGTGTATGATGTGTGCGCCCTTACCACCACACCACACTACCCCTGAAATTGATGATTGTCAGTGAAGTTCAAGAGCAGAGAGACTAAACCTACTCTAATTCCGGCAGCTCCCGACTCAGGGAAGCAGGACCCTCGCCCTCTCCCGTGATTATCTCTTTGGAACATCTGTTTGTGGGTTGTGTCAGGCGTGACCACTGCCACAGTCAAAGTATTTAGCACTTTTATGTGGAAATGTAGAGTTTGTAAAATAGTGCCTGAAAAAAATGTATGTATTAAAACGAGAACATATACCCATGGTGCATAGTGACTAAATTAAGGACCCTCCTGAGTCTAAACACAAATGTTTATTGACATGATGGGAGTGTTTCTCCAAGTGTGATCCCCAGACCACCTGGATGCTCCATAAAATGCATGTTCCTGGGCTCCCAACCTACGAAACTGGAATCTCAGGGGGCCTGGGAACCTACGCTCCAACACACTTCCTGGATGATTTTTACTTACACTGAAGTTTGAGAACAGAGTGTATCGGACAGAGAGGAAGCAAACCGCAGGCAAATAAAATTTGCAGAATTAGGAGATCTCCTAGAAATAGAATGCATAACAATGGCAACTTGCTAACTTAAATAGAGAAAATAAATCAAGTACAACTCCTTCCATAATTCTTATTGAATTATCTTTTAATATGTTTTGATTTTTTGTTGTTTCTTTTTTCTTCTGCGGTACGCGGGCCTCTCACTGTTGTGGCCTCTCCCGTCGCGGAGCACAGGCTCCGGACGCACAGGCTCAGCGGCCATGGCTCACGGGCCCAGCCGCTCCGCGGAATGTGGGATCTTCCCGGACCGGGGCACGAACTCGTGTCCCCGGCATCGGCAGGCGGACTCTCAACCACCGCGCCACTAGGGAAGCCCTTAATATGTTTTTAAAGAAACTTTTCCGTGTTATTTGAAAGGACAGCATAGTGTGAGTTAGTGTGATTACTCTATAGGGTTTGGAAACGATTCTAATTTTATGTGTTTGGCTTGAGGATGGTGACTAATGTAATATGTAACATATGCCACCTGCCAGAACTCTACACTGAGGCCTTACAGGTATGCTTGTCATTTCATCCTCACAGGAACCCCACAATGTAGGTGCGATTGCTATTTCACAGATAAGGAAACAGAAGGATTAAGTGATTTGCCTGAGGACAATTAGTTGCAGAGCTTTGAGTTTTTCATGACTTTTCTCAGCATTAAAATGCTCTAAACACCACAGGAGAGAACCCAGTATAACAGTGTGGATGGACTTAATACCACTGAACTGCACACTTAAAAGTGGTTAAAATGGTAAATTCTATGTTATGTGTATTTTGCCAAAAACAAACAAACAAAAAGTGATGACCTAGTTGAGAGTGAATGCAGAGTGTGCTCCTAGCAAGCACACTTGCTTTAGGGCCCTGGAAAAAGTGTGAGCCTGTATGAGTTGAAAGAATGGACAGAGACCGTGAGGGCATGTGTGTTTCATCATCATCTGGGAAAAGGAGGGCATGTGTCGCCCTCTGCAGGACATATAAGGGAAGAGCCTTTCTAAACATGAAGGGTCTCATTTTATGAAGTTATCATGAAGGGTCAGGACGTAGCCGTGTCTTCTCCGAGACCCCTCTCCCTTTTTCGGCTTCTGAATACCTTTTTTTCCCCTTCCAAGTGATAGTGCTAAATTGTGTTTTTGTTTTAATGAAAATGCAAAAAGCACAAAGAAAACCCAAGCTGGAGATCACGCAGGGCAGTCCTCAGAAAGGACGGATTGCTCTTGGGTGAGAATTTGGAGTGCCCTGTAGTAAGCAGCAGAATTCAAAAGTTAATTATCTGCTGGGGACAATCTGAGCACGAAAATAAGGGAACTTTAAAATGGGAAATGAGACTTTCAGTTACAGCCTGCCTCTTTTTCTCACAGCTTCTGAAAATGCAAGATTTGAGAGCAGCACGATAGGACAGAAACAGCAAATATGTTACATTTTTAATATCGCCTTTCTGGAATAAAGAGTAAATCAAACAAACACTTATCAATCCGTGAGTAAATATCTGTGAGTACCCTTTGCATGTAACATATCACTGTTCTTAAGAATCTTTTTATCACACTGAAAAGATAAATATAAGTTGATGGCTATATATCTGTAGATGGGGGAACCATATAAGACACTGCATAAATGCAAAATGAGCTAAGTTCTATAGGTTTTCAGAGAGGAAGAACTCACTGTGAACCGAGATGATTAAGGAAGACTTACAGAGGAGGTCAAAGTTGGAACTTTGCCTTGAAAGATGTTCATGTTCAGATAGGGAAAAAGGAATAAAGAGAGCGTTCAGGGCAGGAGGAAAAGCATGTAAAAAGGCCCAGAGTTAGATCAATATTGGGGCTCTTAGAAGCAACCTAAATGTCTATCGACAGATGAATGGATAAAGATGTGATATATATTTATACAATGGAATACTACTCAGCCATCAAAAGAATGAAATAATGCCCTTTGCAACAACATGGATGGACCTAGAGATGATCATATTAAGTGAAGTAAGTCAGACAGAGAAAGGCGAATATCATATGGTATCACTTATTTGTGGAATCTAAAGAAAAAGATACACTTGACCTTATTTACAAAACAGAAATAGACTCACAGACATAGAAAACAAACTTACGGTTACTAAAGGGGATGGGGGGCTGAGGGGGACAGATAAAGCAGTAGTCTGGGATTAACATACACACAGAACTATATATAAAATAGGTGAACAACAAGGACCTACTGTATAGCACAGGGAACTCTACTCAATATAATAACCTATAATGGAAAATAATCTGAAAAAGAATACATGTACGTACGTATGTGTAACTGAAACACTTTGCTGTACACTTGAAACTAACACAACACTATAAATTAACTATACTTCAATTTAAAAAAAATATTGGGTGCCTTTGGAGCACCCGTGAACAAGCAGCCTGGCTAGTGCTAGGGTACACCTGATGAAGACCTGACCATCACTCCCAACTCTTCTCTCCGCCCTGTGTCAGAATTCACCAGTGCCCGTCATCTAGTAATGACTGTGCAGTGCCTCCCCACAGAATGGCCGGAGCTCATGTCCTTGCCCCCTTAGGCTGGGTCTGGCCACGTGACTTGCTTCGGCCAACAGAACGCGGCTGGAAGGGACAGTGCCTCCATCTGAGCAGAGGACCTGAGAGGCGGCGTTGTGTGTTTCCACTCATTCTCCGGCACACTCGCCTTTCACCAGGAGGAGAGTGTGTCAAGGTGGCTGCTGGTCCGAGGACAAGAAGAGGCACGTGGCACTGCCTGGATGTGACTCACATTCTGGAGCCGTGGACAGAGGACCCGATGGACCTGCAGGCCCCAGACAGAGGAAATACCTGCTACTCTAAGCCACTGGGATTCTGAGGCTGTGTTCATGTCTCCAACCCTGACTGATACACATGCCCACACTGGTTGGTCAGGGGCTCTGGGGCACTGAAAGTCAAGAGCAGACTTTCTTTTAAAATAGGAGCCTCTCCTGGAGCCCATAAATGTGATGCCTGTTTCCTTCCATCTGGGCCTGGTCCCAGACAGTCAGAGATGAACCCTGGCAGGACAGGGGGGTTGGAAAAGAGGAGGGACACCGTGAGGTCATTCTCTCCCACAGTGGCTGGTGCCCTTCTACACCCGAGGGGAAGTGTGAGACTGTGGCTCTCTCTGTGCTCCTCACTCGTGCAACCAAATAAACCATCACCACCACCAAATTTTGGTTAAGAAACAACAAACGGTGGAATGAAAATTGCCTGAAATATCAAGAGTGATGATTGTTGGAGTGTGGGAATGTGGGTGATTTAACTTTCCTTTCTGCTACTTTTCAGTTTTTTTTCCCAATAAACTGATATTAATTTTGAAGTCAGAAACATAAAAGATGTTACTAAAAGAAAGGAACAGCAATACAGCAAGCAGGCGACCTTACATTGATTTGTTTTCCCAATACCTTCTCTGAAAAAGAGATTCTTTGGGCTCCTAGCAAGAAGAACAGCTGATGTTAACACCAGGGTTTGTCTCCCTCTCCAGACGCAGACCTCATGCCTCACGCATCTCTTTTGGTTTCGGGCCCCCACTGGTCTTTGCACAGTGGGAGCTGTATGTCAGCGCAGCTGGGAAAACCAAACTCTTTGGGTTACGGCTGAGTTTCATTTGTTCATCTGAACATCTGGCACCCTTTTAGGATGAGCAGACCACCCTGTGATCACAGTCAACTGGAAGAGGAACTTTCCTAATGCCAACCAGACTGAGAAACTAGGAGAAACTCAGCTGCTTCGTCAACAAAGTTGCTTTAATTAGGACAGTAGGGTTCTACTGCCCCAACCTACTTTACCCCAAAGAGGCGGGACCACCTGGGCAAAAGGGTCCCTGTCCTGACCCCATGCTTTAGAGGGTCTCTACTCTGCCCCTAACCTGAGGTATTGCTATTCCGCTACACTGTGAACCTAAAACTGCTCTTAAAAATAGTCTATTATTTGGACTTCCCTCATGGCGCAGTGGTTAAGAATCCGCCTGCCAATGCAGGGGACACGGGTTCGAGCCCTGGTCCGGGAAAATCCCACATGCCGTGGAGCAACTGCCCGTGCGCCACAACTACTGAGCCTGAGTGCCACAACTACTGAGTCCGTGTGAGTCTGTGTGCCACAACTGCCGAGGCCCGCACGCCTAGAGCCCGTGCTCTGCAATGAGAGAAGCCACCGCAATGACAGGCCCGTGCACCGCAACGAGGAGTGGCCCCCGCTTGTCGCAACTGGAGAAACCCCTCGTGGCAACGAAGACCCAACACAGCCAAAAATAAATGAATAAAATAAATAAATTTTTTAAAAAGGTTTAAAAAAAATTTAAAAATTTAAAAAATTAAAAAAAATAAAAATGAAGTGATCTGATATTACCTCTCTAACTATAGACCAGTCATCCTGGGGAAATTCCTTCCTAATTAAGCATCTTTTGGTCCACAAATTTGCAGGATCTGGTTTCTCTCCATCACCTTATTATAGATAACTTTTGTTAAATTAATTAGACAAGGAGGCCACTGGACTGCGGGGACTCCAATGCCGGGCAGCCTACGTAAGCAAACCAAAATCTGAGCCTCAAGGTTACAAAAAACCGAAACCTAAGGGCATCCAATCACAAACAGTTACCTAGGCTACAATCAAATAATTTCCTTTCTTGGTTTCTGTACCTTCTCTCTGTAAGTCTCTCCCCTGGTTCTTAGCTGAGGAGTGCTCCTAATGACTTCTGATTTGGTTCTGCCTGATTGGAATCGAATTTTGTTCAAATAAACTCTTGAATATTTTTAATATGCTTCAGTTCATCTTTTCTTATAGGTGACCGCTGAATTTCGGTTGGCATCGAATGACTTGACTTTTATATATAACGTCGCGATGTTGCAAGCGGTTTTCATGCTCGATTTAACCTTGCGAGGTGGAAAGTACAGCCGTATCACATTGTACAAATAGAAACGCTGAATTCAGGTGTCATCAGAAAGCCTGCTAAGACCACACAGTCAGCAGGTGACACTTGAGACACAGGCGAACAACATCGCTTTTCAAGTCATGGGTGGAGGCACTGCTTTGCATTTGTGCCTGCAAAGCACACCACTGATGTCCCCAAATCTTTACTGATGGTTGTTTCTAATATTTGAGCTCAAAACCTCCCTTTGCATTCATTTTACTGCCACCTGCCTAGACTTATCCCCACAGATAAGAAGTTTATAAGAGAATCCTATTAAGTACTAAGGATTTCAGTGTTGTAAAATTTCATGAATTTTTTTTTTTTTTTTTTTTTTTTGCGGTACGCAGGCCTCTCACTGTTGTGGCCTCTCCCATTGCGGAGCACAGCCTCCAGATGTGCAGGCCCAGCGGCCATGGCTCATGGGCCCAGCCGCTCTGCGGCATGTGGGATCCTCCCGGACCGGGGCACGAACCCGTGTCCCCTGCATCGGCAGGCAGACTCTCAACCACTGCACCACCAGGGAAGCCCAATTTCATGAAATTTTACATAACTTTGTATGGTTTAGTAATTTTCCAGAAGAACTGAGACTCTGGGCCACAGAAGCTCTTTCTCAGTCAAGCTGCAAATACTAATCCATATTTTACATATCAAACAGGCTATGGGGAGGCCAAGAACAGACTGACTTTGGAGTCCTGAATGCAGATTCCAAGGAGAAAGACAGAATCTGAACTCTCAAGCACTCCAGGGATCTACACCTGCAGACCTATAAGAGTAGGCACCATTGTCTCTAAGGGCACAGAGGATGTCATTTACCATGTAAAACAATGTGACTGTTAGCACACGGTTCTCCAGGAATGGTGGCCCAGGCCAGGACTTTGCATCCACTTTTACAGAGAGAGCAGAAGAATAAATGGGGGCTTATTCTGATCTGGGCCTCTGGCAATCAGTTTCTTCTCATTGTGGGAAACTGAGTCAGTGTAGTAACTTCTGAGTCAATTGTTTCCATTTGTGGTATCGTCCTGCTAGCTGTATTCAATTTACCTTGTCTGAGGACGTCCTCAGTCACTACCAATTTCATTCCAGGTTTCCTATAGTCTTGAGAGCTCTGAACAGAAGACTCAACCCATGGAAACCACTCATCAAGGTCCCCAATGAGTCTTAAGATCAAACAAAGGCCTCCTTTCTATCTTTGATCTCAGTTTTCTCATCTGTAAAGAGGAATAGCAATATATCCTTCTTAACCCTTATAGTTGTAAAGACTGAAGATAATACTTGCAAAGCTTCTAGCCTAGCATAGAGTAGCTATTAATAGTTTCTAGCAATTTCCCTCTTTCCCTGGATCATCAGTTTATCCCTCTGCATTTGATAAAACGTAGCTTTTGTTATAAACTGCCATGAAAATAAGTTCTTAGGCTTTTCCAGTAAGCGGCCTGAAGTGACCTCTAAAAATGGTCTGCTATTCACTTGATCCAGAAAACCCCACAAAATCATGCCAAATCAAGAGGTTCAACTCTTCGTGTTCACTTTAAGAACACTCGTGAAACTGCCCAGGCCAATACGTGTATGCGTATCCGAAAAGCCACCAAGTATCTGAAGGATGTCACTGTAAAGAAGCAATGTGTGCCATTCCGTCATTACAATGGCGGGGTTGGTAGGTGTGGCCAGGCCAAACAGTGGGGCTGGACGCAGGGTCGGTGGCCCAAAAAGAGTGCTGAATTTTTACTGCACATGCTCAAAAATGCAGAGAGTAAGGCTAAACTTAAGGGCGTAGATGTAGATACTCTGGACACTGAGAAAATCCAGGAGAACAAAGCCCGCACAATGCAGTGCAGGACTTACAGAGCTCATGGTCAGATCAACCCATACACGAGCTCTCCCTGCCACACTGAGATGAGCCTTACCGAAAAAGAACAGACTGTTCCTAAACCAGAAGAGGAGGTTGCACAGAAGAAAAAGATATCCCAGAAGAAACTGAAGAAACAAAAACTTCTGGCCCGGGAATAAATGCCACAAAAAATAAATGCAAATAAAAGTTAGAAAAAAACAAAAGTTCTTAGGTTTGATATCTTAAGAACTTAGAACCAATACTATCTAATAGAAGTCAGTTCCTGTTACTATCTTTATCTCTAGAAGTTTTTTACAATCACAGAGGAAAGTCCCTTAATGCAAGATAAGTTTGGGGGAGGGGGATACTGGGAAAGTGACCAAAATCCAGTCAGTTCTCTTTTTCCTTGTAAATAAATACCTTGGAGTTGGAGATGGGGATGTCAAAGGTAGAAAGATTTTTACTCATCTCGTGAGAAAAGAAAAACAACACAAGGAAAAATTTAGAAGCATGTCTCTAGTGACATTTATAGATAAAATATTGCCCGTCTGATAGAAAATACAAAAGTAAAAATGTGTACATTTCATGCTGAATTTATGGAGGGTGAAATGAGATTTTTTTTTGAAGGAGAAGGAGAAACTCAGCAATGCTTAAAATCTAGGTCATTATGTTTATATCCCAACCTATTTCTCTTCTCATGCTTCCTACCGAAGGGAAGGGCATCAGGACCTATCTAATTCCCTAGCGGGGAATCAGTGCCATCCATGTCTGCTCCTGTGCCTCCTTATTATACCAGCATCCAAGCGGGCACCATATTCTGCAAAATTCCATTACCTCCTGAGTCTCTCCGAATGCCCTTCAGTCCATCATCATCTGTTCTTTCTGGGCTTCTGTAACCACCTCTCCATCACATGGCGGCTGCCACTTCTACTTTCTCCAAATCCATTCTCTGCTGTGCGATCACAGTGATCTTCCCTCAACTCAACACCCTTCAACGGCTCTCCCTGCAAGCCTCAGGACAAAGCCCAGTGTCTTTAACACGATCTACAAAGCCCTCGATCATCTTGTTCCTGCTGATCTCCAGTCCAAAGGAGGTCTTGCTAGGACCACATGATTTTGTTAAAAGACAATTTGATCAAGAACAAAATCACAGCAGAAACAACACACTGATTCAAAATCTCCCCCACCACTTATTTTTCAGGTCTTCGTGATTCGGACGCACTGAGTATTTAGTAGTACTTAGTTTTTATGCATCTTTAGGCCTTTGGGACCATTTTTCAGACTTTTTCAAGTTTTTAAATTTTATCTCTATTTTATTCTTAGACCATTATGCTCGTTTGGCATCTATTCCTAAAGTTTTGGGGCTTGTGGCAAAGTATTAGAGAGTGAAGTGAGTGTAAATCAATGGCCTGATGCCATGGCTGCCGGCCAGGAAGACCAGGACCTGTTCCAGCATCCGTGAGTCCTAAGTGGGGTCGGGCCTCCACCGGCTCTCACTGGCACTGGTCTGGTGGGAATAAACACAACACACTATAGGCTGAATGCAGTGAACAATACCCTGGAACACTGTCAGTGGCTTCAGAATCTTCTGTCATCTAATAAGCTTCTGCAGATGACAATTCACTCACCATCTCTACTTCCATAAATCATTTTTCTGCAAGAACGAACCCTAGACTTGAGCTCTTCCACCCACAGAGAGTGGGGCATGCTCCATGCCCCTCAATCATGACCACAAAGTTGAATGAATCCCATAGTGGCAAGAAAATGCAGCTTCATATAAAAGAAATACAGAATACAGCTCAACAGGAAAAGCAGGCGTGAGTGGTTGAGGCTGGGTTTTTAAAAAGAGCAAAATGTTGAAACAAGAAAAATCTCGACTAAACAACCTAACCTTACACCTAAAGCAACGAGAGAAAGAAGAACAAACAAAACCCAAAGTTAGTAGAAGGAAAGAAATCATAAAGATCAGAGCAGAAATAAATGAAATAGAGATGAAGAAAACAATAGCAAAGATCAATGAAACTAAAAACTGGTTCTTTGACAAGATAAAAATAACAAAATGTTGAGACTTCCCTGGTGGCACAGTGGTTAAGAATCCACCTGTCAACGCAGGGGACACGGGTTCAATCCCTGGTCCAGGAAGATCCCACATGCCGCAGAGCAACTAAGCCTGTGCACCACAACTACTGAGCCCACGTGCTGCAGCTACTGAAGCCCATGCACTTAAAGCCCGTGCTCTGCAACAAGAGAAGCCCACGCACTGCAACAAAGAGTAGCCCCTGCTTCCACAACCAGAGAGTAAGATCAGAGCAGAAATAAATGAAATAGAGATGAAGAAAACAATAGCAAAGATCAATGAAACTAAAAACTGGTTCTTTGACAAGATAAAAATAACAAAATGTTGAGACTTCCCTGGTGGCACAGTGGTTAAGAATCCACCTGTCAACGCAGGGGACACGGGTTCAATCCCTGGTCCAGGAAGATCCCACATGCCGCAGAGCAACTAAGCCTGTGCACCACAACTACTGAGCCCACGTGCTGCAGCTACTGAAGCCCATGCACTTAAAGCCCGTGCTCTGCAACAAGAGAAGCCCACGCACTGCAACAAAGAGTAGCCCCTGCTTCCACAACCAGAGAGTAAGCCCGTGTGCAACAATGAAGACCCAACGCAGCCAAAAAAACCAAAATGTTAAAAACTGAGTAAACAGCCTGAAAATATATTTTAAAGGAACCCCTTACAATCATGACTGCGTGAACTGGTGATTGGAAACATTCATTTCTGACCTGCTTTTATTTTAACCAATATGCTATTTCCTTTTTTTAAAAATTTATTTTTATTTTTTTGGCTGCGTTGGGTCTTTGTTGCTGCGTGCAGGCTTTAGTTGCGGCGAGTGGGGGCTACTCTTTGTTGCGGTGTGCGGACTTCTCATTGCAGTGGCTTCCCTTGTTGTGGAGCACGGGCTCTAGGCACGTGGGCTTCGGTAGTTGTGGTACACAGGCTCAGTAGTAGTGGCTCACAGGCTCTAGAGTGCAGGCTCAGTAGTTGTGGCGCACGGGCTTAGTTGCTCCGCGGCATGTGGGATCTTCCCGGACCAGGGCTCGAACCCATGTCCCCTACGTTGGCAGGCGGATTCTTAACCACTGCGCCACCAGGGAAGCCCCCAATATGCTATTTCTATCAGTTTCTTTTCCGCAATTTAACTGAATGCACTGTCACCCCCTGTCCCTACCTCCTCCTCCTCATGGTCCAGCTGTACAATTTCCCATGACCTAAAAGAACTTCCCTCTTTCTTCTCGGACTTTGCACACACCACCCACCTAGGATGCTTGCTTCTACTCTACTCTTCACCTGGTTAACTCCAACAGATTTCCCAGGTGAGCGCTTGAATGCAACTTTGTGTGAGGAAACTTCTCTGCCCGCCATGCACAGACAGTTGGCTGGAGATTTCCATGGGACAAGTCTGGGACATCCTTGTACGCGTGATTTGAGGAAGCTTTTTCAAATATGGAGAACAACACTTTTTATTTTGTAGACTCTATGTAGAGTTGTACATTTTCCAGGCGCTCTCTTGACTTATCCCAACATCCATAAGCACCAAATATGAACAACAAAGAAAAGGGTATCTTTAAACTATGAAGTGTTAATGGCTCAGAGTGCGTCACATATATTGGATTGATGTAGCCAACGAGCTATAAGGACAGAAAAGGAGGATGAGTCAACAGAGAGGTATATTTTGGATGCTGAATCAAAAGAAACAAACTGGATTATTTTCTCTCTGAATCCTTCAAGGGGCTCTTAGTTTATATATGGCCTAAGAGTTGTTTGTGTTTCTTTGAAAGGAATACGTTTGTGATATTTTGTGAGATAATGAATGATGTGGTGAGTACACAGATGACATTAAAAATGGATATTTTATATGGTTTAACAATATACAAGTTTCCTTACCTGGGGGTTTTTAAATACAGCATATTTTTCCTCCTTCTCCAAAAACAGCACTTTATTTTCTGTGTCTCTTGTCCAGTCTGATAAGACTTCAACAACATTTTCATGGTCTTCAAAAAACCTTTCTGATAAAACAAGAAAAGGCATTCTTTCAGACCCAAGACACCAGGGTTTCCAACAGAGAAATAAGCTGGTGTTGCGTTAACACAATGCTTTATACTTCTCATCAGTTTTTAGAAATTCCTAATTCTTACATGATGTCACATTGTAACATCTCTATTATGTGTATTCTTCAGTCTCAGGTCTTCAACTTATTTTCCATTAAAAGCATGGCAGATGAACCTACAATATAGTGATAATGGTCAGCCGTTGCTCTTTTTTCATATTAGAATTTTTGACTATTTTAAATAGCCCTAGGTGGAGGTAACATCCTATATGGAAGGAGGACAATTAGGCAAAAATTGGGTAAACAACTTTGAATGAAATGGTGAGATAAGTGATGAGTACTATAAAACATCACTCCCTAAAACTCTAAAAAACAATGTACGAATATCAGAACCAACCCTAAACCTTCCTTTAGAGAGCTTTCAATTCTCTATTTGACTCAGAGAGTTGAAGAAAACTTCAAGAGGTTATTTCCGTGCAGACCACCTCCTCCAGAAAGATGTGTACCCAAAGCTTCTAAGAATTAAGAATGACAAGTAACAGGGTATTTCTTTAATTGCTTTTTAGCTTTTTAAAAAAACTCAATCAACTTCTATCCACTGTCCTTTGCTCTTCGGGGCTGAGCCTCTTCCACTGGACAAAATGTCAGACATTGAGTGAGCGGACAGTGATGTGAGGCCCGCCGCAGAGTTACCCTCGAGTATAAAGAAGCAAACTTTAAAGGGACATCGGCTGACAGACACCCAGGCTCTCCGACCATCTGCTCAGCTTGCTAAGCATGCGGTAAGAAGGATCCTCCTGTCACTGTCTTTCCCTTTGGGATCCGCTAGAGAAGTAGCAGCAATAATGCTTACGTTCCCCAAGGGCTGGCCACCTGCTCCAATCCGAGTCTCTTTGCCACAGATAAATGAAGAGGCAAGCACTGAACCTGACCTAAGGGAAGTGATGTAGGGGGAGTCTTGATAGCCTTGAACCAAACTCTTCTTCACAATAGACCAAAACCCATAATAAAGCAAACTCACAGGTTTTTTGCAGTACAGCCAATTGCTGGAACTGGGACTTACCGATTTGTAGTTCTGGGTATATTTCATAAAGACACCAGTCCACATTGCAGTCACAATGGGTTTTCTCAAAAAGGTTGTCTAGAACATCTCGGGCTAATTGCCGCTCATCCACCATCAGTGACTTTGTGCTGTTATCATTCATGTGCACCTTGACAACGAGCTGAGGATAAAGCCACAGGGCAGCCAGTAAATTCAAGCAACTGGAGAAGGCCACCCACGAAGGTTAAGGTTTCAACGTTGCTATCTCTTCTGCGAATTTAAGTAAGAAGGTGTCCCACAAACTCACTCATATGCCAAGCACTTGTTTAAGGTGCCAGGAATATAAACGTAGAGAAACCAGTTCACAAAAACAGAAATAAATATACAAGCAAAGTCCTTGCCCAGCTTTCAGAGACTCTGCATTCTGGTGAGGGAGAGAGAAAAACCAACACAACCCAAGAAGTGCTGCCTGCCTGCCTCCCTGACAGCTTCCTGTTACTTCTTCAGGTTCATCTCAGAGCCCAGAAGCGTTGCTTAGTTGAAAGCCGTGCCGGTATCTTTATAACAAATTCTTCTGTCTTGCTTAGCTGGAGTTGGGTCCCATTTCATGCAACCCGACAGTTCTATGACACAGGTTGAGACCAAGCTGGTTACTCTACAATTCTTTGAAGGTCGGGAGTTGCAGAGTGACACAGCGTCACCGAGGGGTCTTATTGAGAGGCAGGTGGTGTCACAGCAGAACACGTTTTGAGATTAGAGGTGGATTAAGCCAGATCAATGTAGATTGAGAAAGAGCTATTATGGTGGCATGCAGGCAAATGAGTGACCTAATGCACTTTTCATTCTATTAAAAAAAAAATTTACTGCATTGAGTTCACAGCCAAATTGGTAGCTACCTTATTCCAGATCTGGAGGGTCTGGTGTGAGAATTTACTCATAAGGGCACAGGATGTCACTGATTTTTCCCAGACAACTTGTCAAGGTTATTAAAACTTCTGATCCCTAAGAGAGAACATGATTCTGATGTAACATAACACAATTAATTCAACAACTGATCAGCTAGGGTTTGGACTTTCTTTGATACCTGTGTATTTGTAGCATATTTTTAATTCCAGCAGTTGGTAGTTATGAGTGCTACAGGTTATAACGGTGCTATCTATCCAGTCTTCAAAAGGAACAGTGGAAATGTGCCCGTGAAGCCCACATTTATTAGACACTTATGTTTAAGGGAAGATTTTTCCATAACTCCTTCTGGGAAGATCTACGTTCTTATTTTATTCTTTGCCAAGATCATTGATCCTCCCTAATTAAGAGGGAGTTAGCTCTAGTTAGAGTCCATCTTTCAGTGCCACACGGGAAGGAAGGGCTGCCTTTCCCTTTCCGGACCATCCCTGCCCAAACTCCAGCCTGCAGCGCCTGCAGTTACCCCACAGGCCGCCAGCAGAGAATTCCCGGAAGCAACGTCGTCAACCAGAACCCCCTGACACTCTTGCTTCAATTTCTATTCTAACTTGAAAAGAGAAGCATGAGATAGTTACAGACAAGTTCTGCCTATCCTGTCTGTCTAAGGTTGGTTCTGCTTATTCACAGATGAGGCTTATCATTATTTTTAAAAAGTGTTTAGATGGAGTGAAGAGAGAGGTCATACAAATGGTAACATTTCTTCCTCCCCAAAAGTTTGGGTTAGATTCTGAGCAGCAGGGAAACTGCCCCTCTGGTCCCACTCCCACCCAACTGGATCTTGAAGACAATGTGTAGGTAACAGTGAAGAATGCAATTCCTGTGGATTTCTGTGCAGAGTTACTGAGAGCAACCACGGGTGTGGATGGTGATAAGAATCTGGATGAGGAGCAGGCAAGGACCACAAGTCGAAGCACACCTAGTATCTGCTCTTCCCACACTTGCACACCTAAGACTCAAATGCAGACATCAGGGCAATAAAGGTGCATTTCCTCCTCCTGGGACCATTCACATTAGACCATTATTCCAGGTTTGTCCGAAGAATACTTTTTTCCCCTTGAAAACCTGTAGCCCAGAAACCTCTAGTTGGACAGTTGTTTTTGTTGTATGTTTATCTTTAAAAAAATATATATTTATTTATTTTTGGCTGTGTTGGGTCTTCACTGCAGTGCATGGGCTTCTCGTTGCGGTGGCTTCTCCTGTTGCGGAGCCCGGGCTCTAGGCACGCAGACTTCAGTAGTTGTGGCACACGGGCTCAATAGTTGTGGCTCACGGGCTCTAGAGCACAGGCTCAGTAGTTGTGGCACACAGGCTTAGTTGCTCTGCGGCATGTGGGATCTTCCAGGACCAGGGCTCGAACCCATGTCCCCTGCACTGGCAGGCGGATTCTTAACCAATGCGCCACCAGGGAAGTCCCTGTATGTATCTTTTAAGTATTTAAAACAACAGGCCTGGGACATCCCTGGTGGCGCAGTGGTTAAGAATCCACCTGCCAATGCAGGGGACATGGGTTCAGTGGGGAACCTCTGGTCCGGGAGTTTCCCACATACCGCAGAGCAACTAAGCCCATGTGCCACATCTACTGAGACTGTGCTCTAGAGCCCACGAGCCACAACTACTGAGCCTGTGTGCCGCAACTACTGAAGCCCATGCGCCTAGAGCCCATGCTCCACAACAGGAGAAGCCACCACAATGAGAAGCCCATGCACCGCAAGGAAGGGTAGCCCTGGCTCACCACAACTAGAGAAAGGCCGCACGCAGCAACGAAAATCCAGTGCAGCCAAAAATAAATAAATTTATTTAAAAAAATAAAATAAAATAAAATAATGAAACAATAGGCCCAACTACTACAATGTCAAAGACCCATTCATCTGACCGGAGAAATCAGGCATGGATGGTTGTGTGGAAAACAGAAATGCCTCAACTAGTGGAGTGACCGTGGCTTATTTTCTGTGGAAGGCATACCTGCTGCTCTCGGTTGAGGATTATTGCTATAAAGTAGTTACATGTCCTAAGAAACACTACCAGTTTTAGGACTTAGAAGACAATCTTCCCGATGAAAAAATTAATGATGTTTGACTACATTTCATTCTTGCTTAGGAATTCTTGAGAAAATAAAACATAGCCTGGTGTTTTGTTTTCAAAGAGAGAAAAAAAACTAAATCACATAATTTGACAATGATGCAATTATGAAAGGGTTGGGTTTTTTTTTTTTTGGCAGAAATTGCAAACTAAATTTAATGCATATGTAGTTACCAATGTCCACAATTATAAAACTTAGGGAGAAAAGAAAAACAAGAGAAGGCTGATGACTTTTAGCGAGAAGAAATCATATTTAGTCTTCTTCACAGCTTTCTTCACATCTGCAAGCTGAAGAGTAGCTATATACCAACACATGACACCCTAAGTCACAGTTAGGTGATTAGCAAGCTGAGTACTTTTCATATCAACACCATATGATATAGAGTAAAATGACTCAAGAATGAAAAAACTTCCCCTTTCTAATCCCTCATAGTAAAGAGTTAATGGTTTTTATCATTTCTTCTTTTTCTTTTGCAAACTAATAAATACAAAATTATCCCAGCCCTAAATCATTTGCAATATATACATTTTTGCTTCTATGATATAATTTACAAATGGAATTGGTCTCCTGTGTCACAGAGCTTTAAAACAAAGAAACAAAATCAATGAGTGAATCCAATTCTGTTTCCAGTTCCAACAGCTTTGCAACACAAACTGTGTACATCGTTCTTCCTGATCCAAAGTGATGTCAACACCCCACAGAATACTTGAGGGCAAAGTACTTCAGATAAACTTGATTCCATCCTTTATAACACATGTTGTAGCTTATGTGTTAGTACATCTTAGTTACTTTATTAATGGGTGAGTATGACTCAGTTATTTTTTTTGATGTTCTGTGCCACACAGCCTTTTGTTTTTAGAAATAAGTCTGGAGTGTCCTAAGTCAGAAAAAAATATACACCTTAGCTTCTTAATTTTCTTTCCTCTCCCACTGATCAGAACTGCTTCTGTTTCACATCTGCTTTGTTGACTAGAGGAAGGTGGTGCTTTTTGCTACTGTTACAATTCACCTCAACTAAATTATGGCAAAGTTCTGTTGAAATACTGCTCTCTCCTCCCTGGTTCTCTTCATCTCCAGTTAAGCAAACTGGCCAAATATGCTAGTTGTTCTACCTTATTTTTTATATTTTTTAAAAATTTATTTATTTATTTTGTCTGCGTTGGGGCTTCATTGCTGCACTCAGGCTTTCTCTAGTTGCGGCAAGCGGGGGCTACTCTTCGTTGAGTTGCACGGGCTCTCCTTGTGGTGGCTTCTCCTGTTGTGGAGCACGGGCTCTAGGCCCACGGGCTTCAGCAGTTGCAGCATGCGGGCTCAGTAGCTGTGGCATATGGGCTTAGTTGCTCTGTGGCATGTGGGATCTTCCCAGACCAGGGATCAAACCCATGTCCCCTGCCTTGGCAGGTGGATTCTTAACCACTGCGCCACCAGGGAAGTCCCATGTTCTACCTTTTTATCTAAGAATCAACTTCTCTTTTCATTTATCCTCTGAGAGTATCTCCAACGTGGCCCCCATTTTATAAACCATCCAGTGGTTTAAAATAGTTGAAATAATTATGAATTGTATTTTTACTCATTTTCTCTTGTCTTTTTATCTCCAAAGGGAAAGTCGGCAACCGAAGACAGCCCATCTTCCCCTGCCATCCATTTGTAACCTGGTTCAGTACATGTTTATCTACAGTGAGGTCTTGTGCTAGAGAGACGGCTATGAAACAGGTCACCCTGCTCTCATCCCTTCCCCTACAATCCACTTTCCACACAATGGCCAGTATGGTCTTTAAAAACCATATATTACCCCTTGTTAAAAACCCTCATATGGGGACTTCCCTGGAGGTCCAGTGGTTAGGACTCTGCACTTCCACTGCAGGGGGCACAGGCTCAATCCCTGGACGGGAAGCTAAGATTCCACATGCCGCATGGTGCGGCCAAATGCTTTCCCACTGCACTTACAATATGTTCCAAACTCTTCCTCAGACCTGTGAGACCCTGTGAGCCCACCTGCCTCTCTGCCCTCAGCTCCTCCCATTTTCCCTCTTGCTCAAGAGGTAAAGGGGATTAACAGTATGGCGACGGATGGAAGCTAAATTCTGGGTGGTGAGCACACTGTAGGAGAAATATAAGAATGTACACGTGAAACTTACATAACATTTTAAACCAATGCTACCTCAATTTAAAAAAAAAAAGATTCCCTTGGGCAGTATCACTCCTTCCGGCTTTATTTTCTTCATAGCACTTCTCTCCCCCGCTAGAAGTGAACTCTACACAGGCAGGGACCTCACCTGACTGGTTCACCTCTCTGTACCCCCAGCACCTGTTCTATGAGATGAGGATTCATCGGTAAAGAAAACACAAAACTCCCTGGAGGAGCTTCCCTGGGGAAGGATAAACAAGTAAACTGGACAGTATGCTGGATGGGGAGGAAGGAAAGCAAGGGAAGGTAAGGGATGTCAGGGGTGTGTGTGTGCATGGCACTGAGCAGGTGACCAGACCTAGTGAGGGACAGAGAGAACGCACTGGAATTTGGGGAAGAGCTTTCCAGGCAGGGGGACCGCAAGGCACAGAGGTCCTGAGGCAGAGGCATGCCTGGAACATCTGTGGAGCAGCAGTGAGATCAGTAAGCTAGATGGAGGGTGAGGGAGAGGGCTGGCAACCAGATCATGCAGGGACTTGATGTCGTTGTGAGGATTTGGGCTTTACTGTGTGTGTGGGGGAGGACATCCTTGAGCAGAGGAGGGACAAGAAAAGAGGTGGGAAGAGAATCACACGAGGGGGACTGGTCTTAGAAACATGACAGTCCATGCACAGGAACAGGAAAGACCATGGGCCACCTGCGGCAAGTGCAGGCAGCTAGGGAGGCAAATGGGTTGGGAGCTTGTGGAACCTTTCTTGGGATTGCTTCTACTTCTCAGTGCAATGGGCTGAGAAAACGTGGGAGAGGAAGGAGGTATTGGAGATTTTCAGAGAGAGGACAAGGTGGAAATAGTTTTTTCTAGGTTCGTGGGAGAGAGACTGGACTCGGAAGCTCAGGCAGCACTGAAGGCCCAGGCTGGATTTAATCAGGGGTTCACAGAGTGAGGACAAGGTTGGGGAGAAGGCAGCGGAGGATGTTATCAGTTCAATAACCGACCATAGAACGCAATCACAAGTAGAGAATGGGGAAGAAAAATGATAAAAAGGTTCATGCACGCTTAAAATGAATGGAATCAGAATTATCTGGAAAAATTCTCATAGATGAACCTTGGAAGTCTGGATCCTGGGGTAGTCAAGGAATATTTATTAAATATCGATCAACATGTACTGAAATCCTTCATTCAAGGAACCATGAGAGGTGCTGCAGGAACATAAAATCTAATGCCCTGTATGAAAAGAATAATTCACCCAACTGTAAGTAAAAAGTTCTTAACGAGTCTCAGCCGAGGTACATGCTTCAGGAGTTGAAGTGAGACTGTTTATCTTTCTCTTAATTTACCTAACTAACTATTGTTAACACTTTATTATTAGGTAGATGCTTCTACTGAGGTTAAATACATGTGTCTCTGATATAATACAATATATGTGTCTCCAGAAAAACCTATGCTCTACAGAAAAAGCACGATAAATTACAGGCTTATTGGGACAATAGGGTCGAGGCAGGTCACTCAAAACCTATGCCAACTTTGAACACACAGCGCTAGCCAAAAGAACATTTGGTATTTCAGGAGAGAACTTGGACATCCAGGGCAGGCTGGGGGCTGCCTCAGGGGGTATATAAAATGCACAAAAACAATCGCCCCCCAGAAGGGGGCGCCACCTGCAATTACCCAAGAGTGAGCAGAACCCAGAGGGCATCCTTAGGGGAAGGAGCCCTGGGGGTAGAGACTTGGAAACCTCCACATTTACACTAACATAGGTCCCCTGTTTATCAATCACAAATGAGCCAAGAGCGGTAATGGAAAGAATAATTGATCTTTGTCCTTAAATTTAAAAAACTACAACTCATTGGAAAGCATCACTCGAAATTAAAATTTTTTTTAGCCTTAAGCATAATAAAAAGTCATTAATTTGACTGTCCCATGCAAAAGTGATTCATAATTTACCTTCTTGACCTTGGCCTCCTTCAGTTTTTCTAATGCTAGCTTAATTTTATCAGCCTTGGCTTGGGCTTCTTCTTCTTCCTGTAAAATGACAAGACATTCAACACAGTCCATTAATAACACCAGGGAGTAAGTACCCCTGCCATCGTTAGTGTCTTAGTCACTTTATGTTGACATAAGGCTGTGTTATATAGGGCACCAAATTTCACGTGATCGATTTTCAAAATTTAAGTTACTGTAACAGAAATCTTCAACCCGGAGATACAGAAGACAGTCACCCTTTATATCCTAGGAATAGTAACTTAAAAGATGAAATGATGACTCAGAGTTTCACATATTTAGTCTGCAAAAATCTCTGTTTGGCTCAAAATTGGGTCTAACCTGAGGAATCTACAGGTGAATCTCAAGGGATTTGAGCACTTCCTGAAATTATATACATTCTTTTGGATTAGTATGCATTTTCTGGGATTCTTAGTTTTTATTAGATTCCTAGAGTGTCCTTATCTTCCCCAATCAAACTTAAACTTATAATTCAGCAAAAAAAAAAAAAAACCACAACAAACTACTGACAAACACATGAGCAGGCAGAAAAGAGAGTGAAAATATTTTATGAGTCCAAAGCACACATATATCTTCTTATACCAGTAGTTCTTATATTGTTTTTGAGCCACAAACCCCTTTAGGATTATGTTTAAAGCAATGAAGCCCATAAAGCTTCACATATGCATTTGACTTTGCATACAGCTGGGAATCACAGACTCCTTGACTTCTTCATGGACCCCATATTAAGAGCTTCTGCTCTTTAGAATGGCTGTTATCAAAGACAAGAGATAAAATGTGTTGGCGAGGAAGTGAAGAAAAGGAAACCTTTGTGCACTGTTGGTGGGAATGTAAAATCGGTGCAGCTGCTACGGAAAACAGTATGGCAGTTCCTCAAAAACTTACAAATAGAACTACCATATGATCCAGCAATTCCACTCCTGGGTATCTACCCAAAGGAAATGAAATCACTATCTTGAAGAGATCTACACTCCCATGTCCATGGCAGCACTATTCACAGCAGCCAAGACATGGAAGCAACCTCAGTATCTGTTGATGATGAATGGATAAAGAAGATGTGGTGTAGATATACAATGGAATATTATTTATCCGCGAGAAAAGGAAATCATGCTGTTTGTGACAACATGGATGAAACTTGAGGGCATTTCACTAAATGAGATAAGTCAGACAGAGAAGGATAAATAGTGTATGATCTCACTTATATGTGAGAATCTAAAAAAGCTGAACTCATAGAAACAGAGAGTTGAATGGTGGTTGCCAGAGGCTGGGGACAGAGGAAATAGGGCGATGCTGGCCAAAGGGTACAAACCTCCAGTTATGACATGAATAAGCTCTGGGGATCTAAAGTACAGTGTGGTGACTACAGTTAATAGTACTGTATTATAAACTTGTTTAGAGAGTAGATCTTATATGTTCTCACCATACGCACAACAAAAAGGTAATTATATGAGGTGATGAAGGTGTTAACTAACCTCGCTATGGTAATCATTTCTCAATATATGTGTATCTGATCATCATGTTGTATGCCTTAAATCTGTACAATACTATATGTCAATTATATCTCAATAAAATTGGGGGAAAAAGAGCCTCTGTTCTATATGGATCACCAATTTTCAAATAATTTTTATACAATAATCACACAATAGAGCAATGAGTAGGATTTAATATTTGATTTATATTTCATATTTGTTCATTCAAAAGGCATTGTAGGGACTTTCAGGGTTACTAGGGTCGTATTTATGAATACTGATCATCACCCAGTACAACGAATGCAGAAGCCACAGGAAATAGAGCTAGGTTCTTACTGTAAAATATTTTAAAAGTGGCTTACTCTAAGAAAAATCCTTAAAGTGCTCTTCTTGCATGGATGAGAGATATGAGTTAACGTCCCATGTAATGACAATATGAACTTCCCAGAAATCTATTAATATCAAGCACTCATCACCTACCCGCCCCATAACGCCCCTCCCAACTATGACCTTACACGTGATACATAGATATCTTTGCCCTACTGAATACGGCTGCCAAATTCAGCAAAATTCCATTTAGTTCAATTCTGAAATATGTAAGGAATGCCTTCTCTTCTTTATGTACTGGATTAGGACCAGGGACACAGAAATGTATAAATCACTTCCACAGTTCATACCAAGTTAATAAAACATGACCCCGAAAGGTTGAGTATTATCAGGGAAAGCTGCATACAAATATAGATTTTAGCCAAACTATAACAATTCCTGAATATGGCCCTAATATGTTCTTTATACACACCAATGTGTCCTTTTATGGAGACTCTGGCTTTGCAATGAACACATCTGGGATCCTTGTTTTTTAGAGTCTCAGAGCTCTGGGCGGACAAACTTGAATGTAACCGCCACTCTGAAGAAGGTCAGAGATCTTGGGTGGCAGAGGTCAAGAGTCTTGACCCCACGGACTTACCTGAGAGAGAGGTTCAGGAGCGGGTGGTGGCAAAGGAAGGTCTAACATGGGATCAGCTGGTGGAGGAGGTAAGTCATCCTCATATTGGCTAATACTCGGTGCAGCAACATTTGCTGCGTAACCAAGAGAGGCTGCACCACCGAAACTTGGTATATCCAGAGATGCTGAATGAGGTCGGCTCTGAGAGGACTCCTTCTGGGCCTGGATTGTCTTCTGCTCAGCTTCTCTTATGTCTGCTACCAGATCCGCCATGAGAGCATCTAAATCTTGGTCTTCCAGGGCATTTAAGGACTCTGATGGGGAAAATCACATTAATGGTCAAGACAACAATTTGCACCTAGAAAAACTTAACGAAGGTCATTTTAAAGAGTACATTTGAGTACTGGTTGCAAGGGGCTGGGGTGGGGGAAATAGGAAGAGGTTGGTAAAAGGGTATGAACTTTCAGTTATAAGGCGAATAAGGTCTGAGGATCTAAGTATAACATGATGACGACAGTTGATAACACTGTATGGTATAATTGAAATTTGCTGAAAGAGTAGAACTTAAATGTTCTCACTAAAAAAAAAGAAGTAAATAGGTGAGGTGATGGATGTGTTCACTAACTTGATGGGGGGAATCTTTTCATGATGTATATGCACACCAAATCATCACACTGTACACTTTAGATATCTTACAATTTTGACAATTAAACCTCAATTGGGACTTCCCTGGTGGTGCAGTGGTTAAGAATCCACCTGCCCATGCAGGGGACACGGGTTTGATCCCTGGTCCGGGAAGATCCCACGTGCCACAGAGCAACTAAGCGCATGTGCCACAACTACTGAAGCCCGCGCACCTAGAGCCCGTGCTCTGCAACGAGAGAAGCTACCGCAATGAGAAGCCCACGCACTGCAACGAAGAGTAGCCCCTGCTCACCACAACTAAAGAAAGCCCGTGCACAGCAATGAAGACCCAACACAGCCAAAAAAATTAACTTAAAAAAACCTCAATAAAGCTAAAAAAATCCCTTTCCTCCAAAAAAAAAAAAAAAAAAAAAAAAGAAACAAGAGAAAAGAAAAAAACCGGGGAAATGTCTTCCCTACATTGGGACCTCACAGGTCAGCTATAAAGTCAAGTCCAAGCACCTGATTAGACGCCTAAGTAGAGAATTCTTGTACATTCTGGTGCAAGATCTTAGAGTTTTAGAAAGTAGGGGAGGCGAGAGGCTGGAAAATTCCCCCCAGGTCTTTGGAGCGCAGACAGAGCACAACTGATAAATATACTTAGAAGAAAGTAGGTCTCCACCAACTGGGATTTATTTAATATGCCCTGAGACTTGGGGTGAGGGCAGAGTTTCTGTGGGCACACCATCCAACTATAGGAACTCTCATATCACAAAAAGAGCAATTAATGATAAATATTCAATAGCAGGAAATAAAGCACCAAGAGGGTTAAGGAATGAAAAAAAAATTTTTTTTAATTGGAATTAAGTGGTAAAGACTTCATAAGACAGTGAGCTGGGAGTTAACTCTTAAAGGAAAGGGCATACCCGAATTTTCAGAGTGAGGGTGAGGGAGGACGATTTTCACTGGAATTTCTTCCATGTGAGAGATTACTGTGAAGATAAGACCTGGGATCCTGAAAGCTGATTAGACCACGTGGCATACAGGGAGCCGCGGCCGTGGCCGTGACACGGCCGTGAGTCGTGTTGCTACAGCACTTTGTCCATCAGGAAGTCACCGGATGGTGAGTGTGATGAACAAAGTATGGGCAAGGTGGAAGTGATCATGAGGAGGAGAATTCTAGCTGCTGCGTGCAGCGTGAACTGGAGTGAGGAAATGCGGGCAGGGGAAATGAAGCCCTCTCAGAAACAAATGAGCAGAAAGCATGGTGAAATCATTTATTGCCAAACATCATCAGCATAAACACCATGTAGCATATTACATTAATGCTAATAGCTCTACGTACAGCACTTGGACTGAAGTCTGGATCTCTTAACTGGGTAAAAAGCATTTTCCTTCTAAGCCACCGCTGTTTTGCATATAACTTTTCATAAAATTAAGTGAAATTTAAAAAATCTCAGAGAAAATATGTGTAGAACTAATGAAGCATACTCCTAATTTTCTAGTGTCATCAATTACATTGTAACTGTAGACACACAGCAAATGATTTTAATCCTTTATAAAAATTTTAGGGACAAAATTCCCACAGTAACACATATAGTAACAATTTCCAAAGCAAATTATAATCCTCTACATATTGGTATGGGATTGAGTGATAAAGAACTGGGGATTCTGTTCAGAAGTTTATCATTAACTCTCCAAATAACTTTGGGTGAAATATTTTTTGACTCATTTTAAGCAATGTTTTAAGGGAAGACAGTAAAAAAAAAAAATCTATTCCTATTGTAATTCCCAACAAATTTAATTTTCAGTATATATCAGTACTTTTTTATGGTCTTGTCTCCTTAATGACACAAGTTTCTTGTTACTGTCTTTTAACATGACTATGTTTATATATTGCTGGGTTTCTTGGTTTCTGACATTTTCAGTAATTTTTTGATACTAGGTAATAAGTGCTTCGAAAGCATTAGTTGAGCTTACTACAACTAAATTACTGATTCAATTTTAATTTTAATTGCACTGATTATTCAGCTGTTATGAGTGTGTCAGGCAAATCTGCACTGTTCATATGTGCAAGTATATGTTCTCTATTAACGTCATAATTTTACAAAAGTGTGTTGGTTTTCTGAAACTTCATGAATGTTACCATCATTCCATGTTGCAATGGAAATGACTGACAGAAATAATAAGTTTATATGTAATATAGAAAAGAGGGTGGGAAAAAGAGGAAATCAGAAGAGATGTACTATAATTTATCAAGATACAGGTATTGGAACCTTAAGGGTTTAATCTAAAAATTACTGAAAATGACAGAAACAAAGGAACCCAGTGAGTGACGGAAATAAAACTTGGAACTCTGGATTTCTGTAACTGGGCTTCTCTATTATTTTGTTTTTTATTCTTTTGGTTGGGACTTTAAGTCTTTGGAAAATCTTTTCCAAGAGTTGCAGTGAATTCTCATTAATTTGGAAGCAATTACTTCAAGATTCATTGTAATTTGTGTAGCACATGGGCTAAAGATTGTCAATGCACTAAGTAGGAAGAGAGATTTTTGTTAATAAAATATGACAAACTTCAGGAGACTAAAATGTCAAATAGAGCAAATATACTATATTATATATTAAATATATATTAATTAAAATATATTTTGAAGCATCTATTCATATATTCTCAATCATTATGAAATGGGCAGTTCATTAATATCCTTGAAGGGACATTTCCTTATTAATATTTTCTTATACTATTGTACCTTATTACTGTAATGGCTTAGGAGTAAGAAGAAACTCTCTGTTTTCAAAAAAAAAAAATTAGAAAGCTTTGAGACTTTCAGCAAATACAGGGTAGTGTTCCTTTTCATTACAGGCAAAAATATCTTCTTGGCCTCTCAATTCAATCCAAACACAGCAGCACTCAATCTGAATGAAATCCAGGACTTTAAAAATTATACTTGTCATGATGTCCAAGTTCCTTAAATTTTGTTTTCAGATTACAGTTGTGTACAGATTTTAGTCATTGTTATCATTTCAAATTACTTAAGAAAAGAAATGATACTCACCATTTAAATCCTTAAACCCCACACTGTAGTTAAATTCAGCTCTGGGCGGTTTAGGTTCTGGAGGAGGGAGAGTGTCGACTCCTAAACTCTGTGAAAACGGATCCCAACCCCCAAAGTTATTCATGATACTAATATTTTTGCAGTGCAATTTAATCATTAAGTAAAGAATCATTTGCTGCTTATACATGTTCTCTTTAAATATGTTCTCTAAAAACTGTATTCTTACTTGAACATGCTTTAGGTGATTTTTTTTCCTACAGAAAATGACAAGTTAAAAATTATTCTAGAAGGTACATCTTGGGCTTCCCTGGTGGCGCAGTGGTTGAGAGTCCACCTGCCGATGCAGGGAACACGGGTTCGTGTCCCGGTCCGGGAAGATCCCACGTGCCGCGGAGCGGCTGGGCCCGTGAGCCATGGCCGCTGAGCCTGCGCGTCCGGAGCCTGTGCTCCGCAACGGGAGAGGCCACAGCAGAGGGAGGCCCGCGTACCACCAAAAAAAAAAAAAAAAAAAAAAAGAAGGTACATCTTGAAACAAAACAGGTCAAATGATGAGAATGAGGTTGTTCATTTTTAGAGACAACAAAAAATTTCCGGGAATGAAGCATTGTGACACATATACTACATACAATTCATAAGGATTTAAGTTATGACATCAAAGAAAGGAATTGTTTAGTCACTTGAAGATAAGAGCTGTTTCAGGATGCAACCTGTTATTACACAGTAAAATGTTAATGCTGTTACTCTTATTTAATAAAACTTGTTAAAAAGAAATTAAGACACAGTAAGTTAACTAATTTTGTAAATAACATTATTTTCTAATTGATAAAGTGACTGCTTGTATGATTTAAAAGCTAATATTTAAAAATATTTTTACATCCATAGTTTGAGAAGTGATTTCACCTGTTCTTAAATGTCATGAATGTTTTCATGACAATGAGTACATTCTTTGATATTAATTTGATTTGGTAAGTAATATCCTTGTTCATGTCTTAAATTTCTGAAGGAAACCAATTATTATACGTTTGAGAATAAATTAATGAGATAGCATCAGTTATACGTAGAAAAAAAGCCATTAATCAAGAAGAAGTTAAAAAAAAAAGAACCCAATCAAGTTAGATCAAGGATAAAATGTAGGGAAAAGTGACTGAACTCCAGAATTCATTCTAAAAATCAGAATGAGCTTGCAAAAATTGCCAAGAAAGGGGGAGGTTGATGGAGAAACTACGGGGCAAATACCAGAAAAAAAAATTTAGTGAAAGAAAGTAAAAAAAAATTCATTAACTAGTTGGTTTTTAAATGCTATAACTGGGAAGTATAACATCACAATTAGGGTTGCCAACTCATTTTTTTCTCAGGAATATAATTTACTAGGCTACTTACAGAAATTAGAAGTAGTTCTCTAACAAAACATGAATGCATGAATGTGTAACATAACAGGCTTTGAGTAAAATAGAGAGAGAGGGAAAGGAGAGAGAGGAAACCAGTTTTAGGAAGGAACTCCTTCAGTCACAGTTTTAGCCAAGCAAACCCTGTGACCCCACTCACCTGAGCGCAATAAAGAAAGATCAAAACCCAGAAAGGCCTTCAGTAAAGGCAGATCCAAGACACTCTAAGGGGCCCTCTTCTCACTCCTGAATTAGAGTAACAACACTCAACTATGAAAATCCCAGACTCTGACCAATCAGAATACTCATTCCTCTATGGAGCAGAAGTGAGTGAACGGACAGAGAGACCACAGATGTTCATTAAACCCTCCCCCTTCGTGGGAGGAAAAAGGTCCTCTGATTTATAGAAATGTAGCTTCCATGCTAACACTCCCTGGTTATTAGTCAGGGAGTTGTCTAAGATTTTGTCTCTTCTTTCATAGAATCTAAACCCTCTTGAATTTTATATGGAATATAAAGTAGATGCTAACTAACATTGATTTATTTTTCCTAAAATAAATACTTAAAAAAACATAGATTATTCTTCATTTACTTTGTAGAAAACTTTAAGACCCCTATCATATTGAGGAATACTGGATGATTCTTATTTTAGTGCTTTATGCAGAAAGCGATGAGCTGACTAGTCTTTATATAAAGGTAACTGCAAGGGAAATTGTTTAGTGGTAGTGGTTGTGGAAGGTTTGCTTGGAGAAAATTCCTCCACTGGTTAAATATCTGAACACGATGAGCATGAAAATTGCCATCACAGAATGTATGTGTGACCCAGGTATTCAATTAACTGAACTCAGAACGGTATAAACAGGAAAAAAGGTTTATTTTCTCCCCCACCACTGTTACATCAGGAATACATAATATTGTCAATTTCCAGTCTTTTTAAAAAGATAGTTCTCTTGTCATATTAAAATCAAATTCTGTAACCCCATTTTGTTTCCTTTAATGTTGTTTTACTTTGAAAAATGTCAAACAAGAAGGTGAAAAAATAGTACAATGGACAACTACATACCCTTCGCCTACATCCATTTAACCCCATTTTTTTCTCATTTGAAAGTTAAGGAAGGGAATTTACCTGGGTCAGGAGATCCATCTCTCCCAGCAAATTGCTGAACATTTGGTCTATATCTTCGTTTGACTCACCCATCTGAAAACGGAAGAAATCCAGTTATAAACAATCTAATAAAAGTCTGATCCCTGGATAACTGTCTCATCTCTCTCTTTTCCCCAAAAGCCCCATAGACAGGCAAGTAAGTCAAGAAGAGAAGGTTGTAGAGAGGGAGGTGCATTTCACCCTGAAATTCCATGCCTGACCTCTCTGCAATTTGCTTGGTCCAAGATTGAACGGAACCCTAGTAACTGTCTCAGACCAACAACTGGACTCTTTTTCCAGATGGAACTAGTCTCTTTGGGGCCAAGTGGACAAAGTGGACAACATTCAGGAATTCACATCACCGTAGGACACCCTGATTGGAAAAGGAGAAAGCCTCAGGCCACAGGTGATGGCATCAGAGTCATGTAGAACTTCATTTCCATTTAAAAACCTACACAAAAATGATATGTCAGCGGTAAGATTATTTACCAAATGATTCCTTGCTTTACAAAGTTATCTCTGAAACAGCATCTTTTGGCACATTTATTTGGAAATATTAGGGTGACAAACACTTAGAACTAAAATGGCCACACAATCAAGTGATGAGAGATGGAAATAAAACAAGTTTTACGTTATAATCTTTCTCTACTTAAACCGAGTGAAAGAACTGTCCAAGAGAGGAAAAGTGTTTCCCTAAAGTGGGGTGGGGATGCCCTGGGAGGTGTAACTAGTCGCTCTCCTCCTGACATAGCTGGCAAGGCTGGATTAGGACATTAGGAGACATGATTATGAGGCTTAATTAGTAATGTGTTGTTTAGCAAAGGGACTCAACTGCTTCATCTATAAGATGAGGAGTTTGCCGCAGACAATTTCTTAGGGTCCCAAATGCTCTAAAACACTAGAAGATTAGTACCAATTACAGCTCAAGCTAAGAAGTCTGGTTAGTACAACGTGTATTATTTAAGCCAAACAATATTTATATGTATGTATGTGTGTGTTTGTGTCTTAATCATTTTATATGGAAACTTTTAAATATATACAAAAGTAAAGAGAATAATATAATGATTTTTATGTACCCAGTGTCCAGCTGTAACAATGATCAACTCATGACTAATCGTTTTTATGTAGATACATATGTAGCACTAAAAGATTGTTGTTGGTTTTTTTTACCATAACCATAATACTATTATCTCTGCACACACACGTGTGTGTTTGCATTTAAAATAAATTATTTGGGACTTCCTTCATGACACAGTGGTTAAGAATCCACCTGCCAATGCAGGGGACATGGGTTTGATCCCTGGTCCGAGAAGATCCCACATGCTGCAGAGCAACTAAGCACGTGCGCCACAACTACTGAAGCCCACAAGCCTAGAGCCTGTGCTCCGCAACAAGAGAAGCCGCCACAATGAGAAGCCCGCACACCACAATGAAGAGCAGCCTCTGCTCGCTGCAACTAGAGAAAGCCCACGTGCAGCAACGAAGACCCAACACAGCCAAAATAAATAAACAAATAAATAAAATAAAATAAATTATTTGAATTGCCAAGATTTGGAAGCAACCTATGTGTCCATCAGCAGATGAATGGATAAAGAAGATGTGGTACATATATACAATGGAATACTACTCAGTCATAAAAAAGAATGCAATTTTGACCTTTGCAGTGACATGGATGGACTTGGAGGGCATTATGTTAACTGAAATAAGTCTGACGGAGAAAGACAAATAGTGTATGATATCACTTATATGTGGAATCTGAAAAATACAAGAAACTAGTGAATAAAACAAAAAAGAAGCAGACTCACAGATATAGAGAACAAACTAGTGGTTACCAGTGTGGAGAGGGAAGTGGGGAGGGGCAATATAGGGTAGGGGAATAAGAAATACAAACCATTAGGTATAAAATAAGCTACAAGGATAAATTGTACAACACAGGGAATATAGCTAATATATTATAATAACTACAAATGGAGTATAACCTTTAAAAATTGTCAATCACTATATTGTACACCTGTAACTTACATAATATTGTACAGCAACCATACTTCAATAAAAAAATTATTTGGCTAAAATAGGCCAAGTCAGATCTATTTTTCCTTGAATAAGTCATCTTGAAAACTTACAGTTCTCCCTTTACCATAACTTCAAACTAATACTCGAGCAATAATACTTTTTCATATTTAATAGCTTTAGCTAATCAGGCGTTCTCTCTTTATAAATGTGTATATAAAAGACCTTTCTCATACTGACTCTGCTTACTTAAAACTGACCTGAATAATTTTTTTTTTGAATAATTTTTTAAAAACCCAATTCTTGAAAGTACAGAGATGTGGTATGATAATGATGACGATGATGAACACATTTATCTAGCACTTAACCATGTTCCGAACTGATCTACAAGCTGGGTTGATATTAACAGTAAACACCCAGAATGGCACTGACACTGAGAAATCAGAAGGAATGAGGGCTGTAAAAACCATCTGGGGTGAATTAGTGCATATCCTCCAAATATCCACCCTGCAAAGCTAGTGTTCAATCCTCCCATATTATCTTCAATAGTTATCTTCACTTTACATCACTTAGGAAATCTTCTGGCTTAATTTTCCCATCATATGTTTTCCCCTCTCCCAATTTTAAGAAGGAACAACTCCTTTTTCCATGTACAACTTTACCACCTTCACTGAAGATGAGATGAGGATTGAGAGTATTTTCCATCTGAATTTCCTACTCCCCACAAAAACTCTTTCTTTGCTCTCCTTCTAGGCTCTCTCTCCAGTGAAACATAAAAGCCTCTCTGAGCTATACAGTTCCTGAGTACATTCAATAGTCATTTCAAGTTTTCAGTTGTGCATGTTTTATATTGGAGGGAGAATATTTGAATTGCTATGATTGTTAATTTTCCAGAACCTCCTATCTGGCTCCAGTGGAGGAGGTATCTTGCAGGAGCATGGGGAAGCTACAAAACTGGGTTGACCAGGAAGGGCCAGGAAGGGGACTTCATTCAAACAAAAGAAGTCTATGATACGATGGGACAAGCCCACTTCTAAGTAGCAGACACACCTGAAAGAATCAGGTGAACATACACATGGGACAGGGAGGCACGTGTTTGAGTCTGATGAAGCCATTCAGTGAGTGCTCAGGGTCAAACCACACAAGGTAGGCAGATGAGCCCTCAGGTACAGAAGTGACAGGTAAGGCAGACACTGCAGGTGTGGGTCTATGTGTGTAGGTCTAAGAGGTAGGAAGGATTCAAACAGCATCAGTGAAGAAAGGATGGAAGAAGTTCATCCCATTCTATGTGGATTGTTGGGCTTAGTGTTTATCATAGTCGGAGAAGGAAAGAGAGATGCAGGTGAGCCCTGCCTCTGGTTGGGGAGGGAAGTCAATGCTAGGATCCATTCACATATGGTTTTAATTCCCTCCCAGCTGCTTATAAAGTATCTGAACCATACTCTCCCTTCTTCAAATTACCTACAAAATAGAGGAAAGAAAATATTTAAGTCAACAAAGTACTCATGGTTTCCAAAAGTGTCCCTTCAAACAATTCATCTGGTTTCAAAATCTTATAATGGATGATTCACTCTAATAAGAGGAAATTAGAAGAAAAAAACTATAAAATTCCAGAACTGCCCATGTGAATTTATTTTCTTTACAATATTATGCAGTACAATAATGTGACAAAATAAAGGAATCCTTCAGATGAATTATTACTAACAGGGAAAGTTAAGAGTAAGTACTAGTGTTAACATATTTCAAAGTTTTTCATGAGAGAAAAGTAATCCTTTCAGGGTGGAAAAAAATAGATTTATTTGCTGACCTCAAAACTGCCAGTCAGTGTTAAACTCAAAGGAACCAAAGATGATGCTAGTAATAAGAATCTTATCCTTGATGCTTTCTCTTAAACCATTACATTTGGAAAAGCGCTAAATGATGAAGAATGAAGTCTTGAAAGGAAATGTGGCATCGATGGGTCAGAAATATCCACTGAGCCCAAAGACCTGAGCTTCTCAGCCTGTATACACCACTGATACAGAATGGGGTGAGGCATATAAACACCATTATATATAAAAGAGATAATCAACAAGGACCTACTGCATAGCACAGGAAACTCTACTCAGTACTCTGTAGTAACCTAAATGGGAAAAGAAATGGAGATATGTATATGTATAACTGAATCACTTTGCTGTACACCTGAAACTAACACAATATTGTAAACCAACTATACTCCAGTATAAAATAAAAATTAAATTAAAAAAAAAAAAAACCAGAACGGGTTGAGGACTTGCCAGAGTGACTCATACACCTAACATGGAAATAACTTGAAACAGCAGCATCTTCTTGTGACCTCTGCTGACTCTCCCTTCGTTCATCTGGTAAAAATCTTTCCCCCTGTCCTTTCATTCCTTTGTCCCAGAGTGTGTTGATATTGAAATATTTAAAGGAGTCAACATCAAAATTATTCTGTAAATCCTGTCATAAGTAAATATGTTACTGAATGGATCACAGTTTAAAAGAGTTGTATCCTTGGTGAAAATAATAAAACATTTAATTAAGGGCCATTAACATAAATGTGTATTAATGTCTACATTCAAATCATCTTACATATTTATCTTCCCCAAGAAAACCTTATGGACAGAACAAGAGTCCCGCGGATATATATAGTGCCTATACACATACACATGCACAAGAAAATAGGGCTGTGTCTATTTGTATGTTCGGTATTTCCGGAAGGTCAAAATCAGGATTAAAAAGAGAGAAACCGAGCAAGAACACGCCCAGCCCTGAGCGCTCAAAGTGTTGTATGGGTTAACAGCCCCAAGAGCAGGGGTGGAGGAGCCTTAGTGAAGCAATGGATTGCAAAACAATCAACGTGCACTTTGCAACTGGGTGGAATTAACATCTTTTTGTAAGTATGTCATTTCTGAATTCCTTTTGTGTCTTGGGAAGAACAACAAACCGTTGATTTAAAAAATTTGCAGGGACTTCCCTGGTGGTCCAGTGGTAAAGAATGTACCTTCCAGTGCAGGGGATGCGGGTTCGATCCCTGGTTGGGGAACGGAGATCCCACCTGCCACAGGGCAACTAAAGCCCGCTCGCCACAACTACTGAGCCTGCATGCTGCAAACTACAGAGCCCACGCACTCTGGACCCGGGGTGCCACAACTAGAGAGAGAAAACCTGCATGCCACAACTAGAGAGAAGCCCGCGCTGCAATGAAAGGTCTGCACGCCTCAATGAAGACCCCACATGCCGCAACTAAGACCTGACGCAACCAAAAAAAAAAAAATCAAAGAAAATAAATAAATAAAAATTTAAAACAATAAAAATAAATAAATAATTTGGAATTGTTCTTTATCAGACAGATTTCGCTGGGTTTTTTTTTTTTTGGAGGGTGTGGAGAGTGGACAGGAGAGGGGTGGGTGGCTGAGGCTGCACATCCAGGCTGAAATTCTGCCTCAGATTCCTTGAATGACAGGGCAATTTTCCCGAATTCTCAGTCTTTCCACAAGGCTCAAGCTTCTAAGCCTCAGCTTTTATCTTCAGATAGTTTTTCTTCTCCACATATGTAAATTTCATATATAAACTTTAAATACACATAATTAGAAAATCTGTCCATAAAACATTGTGACTATGCCAGGTGATGGATATGTCAATTCAACTTGTTGTGGTGATCATTTCACAATATATACATATATCACATCATTATGTTGTACGCCTTAAACTTAATATGTCAGTTATATCCCCAGAGAGCAGGAAAAAAGCCTACCCTAAGTACTCTGATATATATATGCTTAAAAGGACACCTGTTTATATCTATGGCCAAGTTAACCTCAACTATTTAACTCAATTTGGATGCAGGTTTCATTGCCATTTGCACGAGCAATTCCAGCCATGACTTTGTACCTGAGCCAGGGCAGACCTCATTTTATCGGAGTGGCTCGCCTAAAACAGCCCGTTCAATAGTCCACAGTCCTTTCCATCATTCTTCCCCCTCTGGTGCATTCTCCTCCTACATGCCCTTAACTTGGCTCTTGGTCATTATTCATTTGTTAGTCTAATTTACAAACCCTGGCAGAGTCCCTGACTCTTCCCGTTTTTCCACCCAATCAGTCAAAAAAAATCCTGCTGGTTTCCCCTGCAGAGAGTTTCCTTTGCTTCATCCTTACTGTTGAGACCCTCATCAGCTCATCCAGCCTGCAGGCTCCTGGATCCCCCATCAAGCCCCATCACCATCACTTCGAATTTGAAATAGAAATTTGAATGTGCCAGTCTCCTGTTTGAAAATCCTCCGTGACAGGTCATGATGAAGTGGGGAGAGTTCAAGTCTCAGTATGTCTTTCAAAGTCCTTCATAATTTGCCCCAACCTACTTTTCAGGATTCAACTCTTACCCATCAGGGCCCTTGACATTGTCCGAACAGGATTTTAAACATTCTCTTTGTCTTGGTATATGCTATTCCCTTTAAATAACATCCTCCTCAGTGCACTTATCCTTCATAAAACCCTATTGATCATCTGGAATCCAGCTTTCATGGATGTCTTAATACCTGATAGAGAGATGTGCTGTCCATTGTACTTGGTAACCCCATCAGTAAATCCAGTCCCCCAAAACAACAACCTTGATAAGGCATTTAACCTCCCTGGGTTTGTTTCCTCATCTATAAAATGAAGAGATTAATATGTAATTCATAGGATTGTTGTGACATTTAAATAAAATAGCATACAGTACTTAGTGTAAGCACTCAATAATAGCATCCATCATACTGGATCACGCTCTTTTTGTTACTGTGTTAGAACTTCTTTCCCAACTGGGAGCTCTTATTAAGTAAGGATTAGCTCTTGCTCATCTTTAGTTATTTAAAAGTGCTTTGTTGAAAACACAGAGAGCGTAGGTAACCTCCCAGACTAGTGGGAAGAAGTCATTAGTCACTGTCATTCCACCACCTGTGCCCTAGACGTGGAGTCTGTTACCCTGCACGCAAAGACGTGACATTCCGGGGCTGGACAGTCCTTGGAGGTCACCAAATCCCACGTTTCCTTTAACTACCACGGCAAATAAACAGAGAGTCTGTTTCCAAGCTGTAATCACAGCTACAGGTCTCTGGAACATCACTCACTATAGCAATATTTCACTTTTTTTTAGTGCTTTCCAAGTGAGTAAATACTGGTATTTATACAGATAAATTTTGTTGGCAAACACAGAGGTTCACTGGGATTCACATCTATTTAGGCCTGAATCAGTTTTTGTTGCTTTGAGAAAAATCTAACAGCCACCATGCAACTCAAGTGACGTCATCCATGGCTTTCCTTCTTATCTAACTCAACCTGAAGTCACTTAACATTTCAAGGGGGCTTCCCTGGTGGCGCAGTGGTTGAGAATCCGTCTGCCGATGCAGGGGACATGGGTTTGTGCCCCGATCCGGCAAGATCCCACGTGCCGTGGAGCGGTTGGGCCCGTGAGCCATGGCCGCTGAGCCTGCGCGTCCGGAGCCTGTGCTCCGCAACGGGAGAGGCTACAACAGTGAGAGGCCCACGTACCGCAAAAAAAAAAAACAAAAACATTTCAAGGGGTAGGTTAATTTGCCATTATAATAAATAAAAACAAACTATATCTTCTATTTTAAGTATTCCTTTATTCACATCATATATCTGATTCATTTTAGCCCCATAAACAGAGATTCATACCTCACTTCAGAACAAAAATGGAATCTTAATTACACAGTAATAAATCAGGTTACCTATATCACTTTAACATATAATCTATATTATATGTGTTTTGCTATTTACATAGAATTAGCTGTATTCCTCAGGCTTGCACTGGGCTTCAAAACTGAGAATAAATTATATGTGCCTGTTTGCATTTGCCAATGTCACAGTTTGTTTTTTTACGTGTTTATGTGTAAATTTGCAAATCTGTGAGAACAAAAATGAATACACATATGAACGCATTCAAATATTTTTCTCATGACACATATGTTATACTTTCTTGTTTGGAACTGAATTTTGAGCATAATAGTATTAAAATAAGGGGTTATACAAGCTTTATCTGTATAGCTGGACTTTTGTATGTTCTTTGCAATCCTCTCCCTGACCTCTCTTCTATTCCAGTAATTTCCTTTAACCTCTTGACTGTTTAATTTGGTACATCACTGCAATACCTTAAGAGATGACTCTTAGGAAAAAAAAAAAGGGGGTTATTTGACACATTTAAAAAGAAAAGATATATTCATAAAAATCCAATTTTGTATATTAAATAAAATAGTTATTAATAAACTTATAAGAATTCTTCATAAAATAGAAAACAAAACTGTTCATACAGGTTTTTAAAAAGTGGTTCTGGGACTTCCCTGGTGGTCCAGTGGCTAAGACTATGCGTTCCCAATGCAGGGGGCCCAGGTTCGATCCCTGGCCAGGGAACTAGATCCCACGTACGTCAACTAAAAGATCCTGCATGCCACAACAAAGATCCCGTGTGCTGCAACTAAGACCCAGCACAGCCAAATAAATAAATAAATAATTTTAAAAAGTGGTCCTAATAACTTCTGCATAAAAATGTTAAGATTTTTCCTTTTTGATGATCAATTCTTGGCTTTACTGAAAGATGTATTCAGTGGCAGCCAGCATCAATACAATGAAGATTTTGTGGTACGCGGGCCTCTCACTGCTGTGGCCTCTCCCATTGCGGAGCACAGGCTCCTGACGCACAGGGTCAGCGGCCACGGCTCACGGGCCCAGCCACTCCGCGGCATGTGGGATCTTCCCGGACCGGGGCACGAACCCGTGTCCCCTGCATCGGCAGGCGGATTCTCAACCACTGCGCCACCAGGGAAGCCCACATTTACATTTTTATAAGGCGCTTATTTGTCAAAAGCCTGCTTTCCTATAGCACCAGATTAAGATATTATGAATTTGTGGATGGTCTAATTTGATGGTTGCAAAGCTCTTCTTTTCAGCCGTGCTTTTAGTCATGCATCATCTTTACTTGCATTGAGGTACTGGTACCAAGAACAGAATGAAAATTTAGAGCAATAAGAATTAAAAGAAAAGATAGAATAGTTGTTAGTAAAAAATTTTTAATGCAACAACAAAGGATTGTAAAATTGACTTTTTGATCATTAAAATGAGTTGGTCAATTAAGTTCAGACAGGTTAGAACTGGTCTTCAAAATTCCACCAGAACAGCCATCTACATACCCAGAAGAAAGTCCCCTGCTCTGTTGCTCCTGTGCGTGGCTGTCAGTTGAGAGAGAGGAATCTACTCAGTCTATCTACCTGCCTGATGATAATAAAAACAGTATCTAATAACTATTAGGCGTTCTCACTCTGTGCCAGGCACTGTTCTTGAGCTTTACATGTATTGCCTGATTAAATCTATCCTCACAATTAACCTAGATAGGACACTTATTTTCCCCATTTAACAGATGAGGAAACTAAGGCACCCAGAGGTTAATTAACTTGCCTGAGGTTACACAATTTAAGTCAGTCAACAAATACTTACTGGGACTTCCCTGGTGGCACAGTGGTTAAGAATCTGCCTGCCAATGCAGGGGACACGGGTTTCATCCTAGGTCCGGGAAGACCCCACATGCCGTGGAGCAACTAAGCCCGTGTGCCACAACTACCGAAGCCCGCGCGCCTAGAGCCCGTGCTCCGCAACAAGAGAAGCCACCGCAATGAGAAGCCCGTGCACCGCAAGGAAGAGTAGCCCCGCTCACCACAACTAGAGAAAGCCCACGGGCAGCAACAAAGACCCAATGCAGCCAAAAATTAAAATAAACAAAACAAAACAAAAAAACTAGATTGCTTGGTCCCATTCCCAATGTTTCTGACAAAAAAAAAAAAAAAATTACTGATCCCAGACACTGTTCTAGGCTCAAACAAATCTCTGAAAGATTTTCCTCAGTGGGTCTTCTACAATTGTGTTTCTCTTCATCAGTGTATTAAGGATTAAATATCTAGACTTCATCTACATACTATATATTTTTCCATGTTGAAGGCAAAGAAAAATGTTTGCATCCTTGCATTGAGACTTCTTTTTTACCCTCCATTCCATCATTTTTTTGGTAAATTTTAGAAAATTGAAGTAAAATATACATAACATGAAATTTACCATTTTAATAATTTTTAAGTGCACAGTTCAGTCACATTAAGCACATTCATATTGTTGTGCAACCATGACCATTCATTTCCAGAACTTTTTCATCTTCCTTAACCGTAACTTCATATCCATTAAATAATAACCCCCCATCTCCCCCCGCCCCCAGCCTCGGACCCTGGGATCTGTCATTCTTTCTTTATGAATCTGGCTACTCTTGTCATCTCATGTAAGTGGAATGAAATATTTGTCCTCAAGATTCATTCATGTTGTAGCACTATCATGTATCAGGGCAAGTGGAGTGGTGTTTTGAGTCTACAGCTAGATTGCCAGAGTTAAAATATAACTAGAATTCATGAGAAAGAAGGGTGAAAAATCTGAGGCTCTGTCAGTATCAATTTGCTTAGGTATTTTTATTACTTTTAAATTAAAAAAACAGCTGGCTGTGTTTTTTTTTTTCCCTAGGAAAAAAAATCAGCCCACACATTGCAACTACAGATACAAAAGAGGAGATAATTTTAAAAAGATCTGTTGATGATAGGAACCACACTTGGTATGGAATATGTAGTGCAGAATCCAGGTGATCACAAATGCTGGCGGAAACTATGAAGTAGCTAGCGTACAGTATGACTGGAAAATAACAGACAATATTGCATTTTGCCTGATTCTTTCAATGTAGTTTTTTTCAAAATGCAATGAAAGCACTCCTCAAGAGGAAGTGGTTCACGGAACAACACAGCATGTGGTTAAAGGTTCTTGCAATGTTTGGGGGAGGGGGGAGCTAAAATTTCTGTGTAACATAAAACAGGAAACAGAAACATCTCTAAAATTACACACAGTATCAAATAATACTCAAAAAAGAACTAGAAGAAATCTCTTGGGCCAACTTAACTGGCTTTTCACAGTATACTTGAGATCAGTGAAAAGTTTAAGAACTAGGCTAACAGTTATTAAGTTAACAGGATAATCACTATGTTCATACGAACAATACAAAACCAACACAACAATCTCAAAGGAAATTCATGTGGACAGCATAGATGTGTATATGTACGGTCACGCAAAAGGAACAGCCAAGACAATAGGATTCTTTGGTAGGCGGTACCATGATGACAAAAGTTTGATGGAAAAAACATTTGCAAATGGAAGAGTAATCATGTAATGACATATTTTTTTCAATAATTAAAAAACCCTAAGGGAGCAGTTTGAAAAACCTTAGAATTTGTCAGTATAGACACACACATACAGAACATGAGATGGACCATATTTTTTAAAAGTATGATTTTAAAATGGACTTATTTCCAAATTGCTTTGCTTTTGAGTGAATGCGGGGTGGAGTGGGGCAGAGCAATAATGCACTTTGCTAAGTCAAGCTCCAGAGAGGTGAAAAGTGAGATGGCAGAAAAAGACCCAAAAATGTTCAACAGGATTCAAAAGTAAACCACGTGTGACACAGGGGAAGGTCAGCTCATATGAACACAATTCTCACTTGCATCTGTCCTGATGGCTTTTCTGTATCTTTAGGAGGCAAGATGTAGACTGGTGTCACTTGGATATACTTGGGCTGAAAAGAGAATTTTAAAATCTTGGGATTTTCTTAGGTTCCCTTTTTATTCTATTTTGAGCATCTACATAAAGCATGGGGAACTGCTTTTATATTTAGGATCTACTGTGACATCAAACAAAAGTGACAATGTAATTTATGGGTTTTTGAAGAGACAAAAATAGAAAAATACATCATTCACTCATTGTAAATACAAATGGGCATTAATTTTCATACACACAATTCCTGTGAATAGTTATCTGTATTCACTGTTTCCTACTTGTCTCCATTTCCTCTTGAATTTACCCTGCTATGGCTGAATGTTTGTGTCCCACACCCCCTTCTCCCCAAATTCATATGTTGCAACCCCAGTCTCCAATGCGATGGTATTTGTTGATTGAGCCTTTGGGAGGTAATCAGGTCATGAGGGTGGAGGCTTCATGTTGGGATTAGTGCCCTTGTAAGAAGAGACACAAGAGAGCTTGCTTCTTCTCTCTCTCTGCCATGTGAGGACACAGCAGGGAGATGAACATTGCAAACCAGGAAGAGGACCCTCACTAGACACCGGATCAGCTGGTGCCTTGGTCTTGGACATCCCAGCTTCCAAAACTGTGAGAAATAAAGGTTTGTGGTTTAAGCTGCCCAGTCTATGGCATTTTTGTTATAGCAGCTCAAACTGACCAAGACATACCCCAACTGGACTTTTGTTCCCACCATGTCACCAAACTGTGTCAAGATTACATGAATATGAATATCAATATCAGAAAATGTATTAAATCAATTAAATTTTCTGAGTGTGATAACTCTACTGTGGTCATGTAAGAGAAGGTCTTTGTTCTTAAGAGATAAATGGTGAAGAAAATAAAGCACATGCAGTAAAATGTAAACAATGAGTGAATCGGAGTGAAGGGAATATGGGTGTCTGTTGCACTATTCTTACTTTTTTGTTGTTGTTGAAGTGTTGAAACTTTTCAAAAGAAAAAGTTGGGGGAGAAAAGAATCAATCTTTTAAGTCAGAGAGACCCGAGTTTAAAAAAAGCAAAGCAGGGACTTCCCTGGCAGTCCAGTGGTTAAGACTCCACGCTCCCAATGCAGGGGGCCCGGGTTCGATCCCTAGTCAGGGAGCTAGATCCCACATGCCGCAACTAAAGATCCTGCTTGCTGCAACTAAAAAAAGACCCTGCAGGCCGCAACAAAGATCTCGCATGCAGCAACAAACGCGTGCGCCACAACTAAGAGCCAGAGCAGCCAAATAAATTAGAAAAAAAAAAAAGGCAAAGCAAAACAAAAAAAAAAAAGAAAGAAAGAGGAACAGGGGAGAATGAAATGTTAGATGCAGGCAAAGACAATGTAAAAGAAAAAAGAAATCTATCCTGGGCAGGGTTGATAACATTACTTCATCTAATTCTCATAAAAACCATTTGGGGGTAGATCATACTACTCCCATCTTCATAGATGAGGAGCTTGTGGTCTGGAGTTTGAGTGACGGGCCCAAGATCACAAAGGACAAGACTCAAACTCAAGTCCAGTCTCTTTCACTGTACTGCTTCCTCTTGCCTTACGCAGAAAATAAGCCACGTAGATGGAAGTCATAACAGGAGAGGTGTGTGAAAGAAAAATACAGGTGGAAAATACACTTAGACACTCAAAGCACATCTGCCTAGAGATGACACACGTTCAAACACACAGAGAAAAAGTAAAGGAGAAAAAGGCACACACAACAAAGAAAGTCAAACAGAAACAGGCTTTCACGTGATCACACCCCATCCCAAAGGGAGGATCTTTCACATCACTGCTTCTAGACTCCAGAACTGGGTTGTGTCTTCAAAGACATGATGGTGGGTACTATGTCATTGTCCTCCCCCCCTCTAGAACTGCTGACACTAAGCTGGGGTTCATATTTGGCCATGACCTTGACATCTACCCCTAGGATAGGTAGAAAAGGAGGGGCCACCTGGGTCTAGATGCCATGCTTAACGAACAGTCTGAAGCAGAAATGAGCTGGTAATCACAAGATTTTGATGGATGATTTTAAAACATTAATCTTCTCTTCTTCCAACTGCAAGCTGAAAGTGGAAAGGATGAAGGGGAAAAGGTCAAAACACTTTGGCTTCAATTTTTCATTTTGCTTTGGCAGTGAAGACCAATGTTTACTATAGCCCAAGGAATATTTCCCTGAGCGACTGCTAAAATTCTTAAATACCCAAGCATGAGAATATTAGTGTCAGATGGCTTTTTAATTTCCAGGAGTGCAGAGGCGATATCTGCTAAAGATTCCTAAGAATGAAGAGTCATGATCTTGGCCATCACTGGAGTAAAGAGAACCAGACATGTCCACTGAGGTGTGGGAAACAGCCCAAGGCAGAGCACATATTCCAGGCTTTGCTTAGAAAGCAGGAAATAGCCACCCAGGGGCTGAATCTACCACAACAGCACTCTAATACTGATGGCCAGCTTTGTGAGTTGTTTCATATTGCAAAAGAAATCCACAGGTTGCTGCAGAACTTCAAAAAAACACTGAAACCAAAACGAAAACTAAAGACAACATATCTCCTCAATTCAAAAGCATATTTTGTCATTCTAGTACTTCTAAAGTTATGATTCATACAGTCAAATATGAAATGTGGCTACCACCAACAGGAATCAGCTATGACGTAGTTTTCCTTAACTATGTATGTTCCAACTGAGTGGAACAGAAAAGGCGTCTTTTTATTGAATTGTCACTTTTAAGTTATCTGCATTGGTAGTAGAACACACAGTTCAACTGTTAAATTTGGATCCGAAATCTTCATTTAAAAAGCTTTCAAAGGGTTTCATGATGCAGCACTGAAATGTAAAGTTAATGTCTGGCGAAGACTGACATTCATAGACCAGGACACACAATTCACGGCAGCAGAAATTGCCAGAGCGCTCAGATTATAATTTTCAAACTCAAAAGAGACAGATGCGGCAGATTTGTGTATCATGAAGGATTATCATTTAGGTACCAAAGGCCTACCTATCAAACACCTGTAATTGGAATTCAAGAGAAGTTGTTTCAATTCCAACAATACTTAAGACAATAAAGAAAAATAAATCTTTGTATTTAACCCAACAAGAAACATTAAAAAAAAACTCATGACTTTCTCTGATAAGCCTAAAAATTATATTGTGAACTCTAAAGGTTGAAAGGAACAGACTTGGGTTATGCCCAGCACACTTGGCTAATTGTCCTGGCACGCTCAGCTTGTCTTAGAATCTTTAGATTCTCAATGTGAAGGAGTGAAGACTCACATTTTATAATACTTGTAATACTAAGAAGAAATGATATGTAACTCTATGACAACCGTATACTTTTATGTCCTAAAATGTCCCTGAACATTCAGTGCAGCATCTCCCACCTCCAAAAAGAAAATGGTAATGAACTGATCAGTGCAATGGTATAACAATGTTGAATGTTCTCAAGATAAGAACTGAAAAATGCCCTCTGGCTTTAACCACACAGAAGTCACTGGTTATCTCTGGAGAAGCGTTGAGGGTGGAAACCAAACGGAACCCCTTCAGAAGGGAGTGGGGAAGAGAGATAATGACACAGCCAACTTATCTGAGAAGGTGAGTCCATTCGGTACGTAGCAATTGTAACATGCGTTCCTCTCTGTCACTCACAGTTCCTCCAACTTCATGGCTCTAAGCATCTTTGATGTGGATGTGCTGTACCATCATTTAACCAGTTCTCTATTGCTGGAAACTGATTGTTTGCCTTTCTTTCAAGAAATAATGTTATGAGCCTGATATTGTCATTTGCTGAAAAATTATATGCAGCATGGCCTAAGGATAAAACTGGGAATATCAACCAATTCTTGTTGTCTTTCTGTGGGGTGAGGAAATTTCTGTTTTTTTGTCTTGGTCAATATTCTGCACCTGGCTCCAAAACCCCCCAAAGGATTGGGGCTGTCGGTAAAAATAACAGTCAAGGGTGGTAAACTCGGCACTAATGAGCTCAAGCAGTGTGTGTCCCATGGTGCCCCTTTCTCTCTATTTGCAAGGATTTATGGCCATTTCTGTGACCGCTTGTGTCCAAAATATATGTGCCATGGAAAAAGTTTATATCAGAAAAATCTGAGGTACGTTTAAGAGTTTCCAGCGGCAACCCAGTTCTAATTCTTTTCCTGAGTCTCTTAGTAAATTTTCTCTCTTCTTCCTCAAAGATGCACTGACAATACTTTCTACTCTCCTGTTTTGAAGCAAGAAAAAAACTGAATTTTTACTCCCCCACAATCAATATGATTCATCCCTTAAAAGAAAACAAAAACATCTAATATTTTTCTCCCAAACAATCTTCCATAAGTAGCTGGGGTGCAGTGTTGGGGGGAGGCTTCTATTTTGTTTACATTTCCCTTGTGACATGTGGGCTCACCTAGGCCTGAGACTGGGGGACCACTGAGTCCCTCCCCAGGGACAAGGACAGAATCTAGAACCAGGAGGCCGGGGTTCAAAACCCAGCACTGCTGCTTACTGGCTGGGTAAACTTGGGCAAGTTACTTAACCTCTCAGGGTTTTAGTTTTCTCATCTTTGAAAAGTGTGATTATCAGCTACCTTGTGGGGGTCAAAGTGACCCCTATAAATGAATGCATGTAAAGTCCATAGAACAGGCCGGGCTTAGCTCTAAGTGCTCAGTAAATGTAAGCCTTAATATACCACTAAGCAGTTGGAACTGAAGCCTTCTTTTAGTTCCAGAAGGCCTGGAAGGCTGATGGCATCCTCATAATAACCCTTTGAAGTTAGCATTATTTTTCCTATTTTACAAAGTTTAAGTAACTTATCCTAGATCACAAAATTAATTAGTTGCAATAGTATGGAACCACCAATTATTTTACTTAAAATAAGTGCCACAAAAAAATAAATAAATAAAATAAAATAAGTGCCACTTTGAATCACTGCCTTAGGGTCTTAGCATCTTTGGGTTTGAGGAGAGAGATTTTAGCTGAATGCAGCAGCTTACAAATGGTGCTTGAGATCTCAGCTTAAATGTCACCTTCTCAAAGAAAAGCAGGCCCCTTCAAGATCTCCACCACATCATACTGGATGCTCCAGTGATCAAGGAGGGTGACGGTGACCAGCACACATCACACTGTTTGAGCCAATGGTCTCCTGACCAGGATCTGCCCACTCAGCCCATCCCTTTCCCACTAACTGGCCCCAGGGGCATTATTGGTTGTAATTGGTGGGGGTGGGGCAGTCATGAATTGAAAGAAAAGGGAGAGGGTTAAGACCTAGATTCAGCTCTGCCCTCACTGTGGTGTGATGCTGGGAAACTTAGCCTTAATAGTGTCAGTTTCTCAATCTATAAAACGGGGATATTTCACTGGGTTTTTGTAAAGGATTAAATAAGATAAGATAACGTATACAAAGTGTTTACAAATGTCTCATACACATGGGATGCTCAGAAACTGGTAAGAGTGGTCGTGTCACCATTGCCCTTGTTCAGTTAGTAGGTATATTCTACGAGAAGATTGCCAGACTCTGAAAGCACGTGGAGGGTTGACAGAGCTGAGTAATCTAGTGAGGCCGATTTGGTTCTGCGCCTTCTCTGCAACAGTGGTTCTCAAAGTGTGGGTCCTCAGACCTGCCCCACAGCATCTCCCAGACACTTGGGAATGCAAATTCTTTGGCCCCACTCCAAAATTACTGAATCAGAAACTCTGGGGTGAGGATCAATAATCTGCGGGGGTTTTTTTTGGGCTGCGTTGGGTCTTCGTTGCTGTGCACAGGCTTTCTCTAGTTGCGGCGAGCAGGGGCTACTCTTCATTGAGGAGTGCGGGCTTCTCATTGCAGTAGTTTCTCTTGTTGCAGAGCACAGGCTCTAGGTGTTTGGGCTTCAGCAGTTGCGGGGTGTGAGCTCAGTAGTTGCGGCACTCGGGCTCTAGGGCACGTGGGCTTCAGTAGTTGTAGCGCACAGGCTTAGTCACTCCACGGCATGTGTGATCCTCCCGGACCAGGGATCGAACCTTTGTCCCCTGTGTTGGCAGGTGAATCCTCAACCACTGAGCCACCAGGGAAGTCCCAATAATCTGTGTTTTAACAAGATTTCCATGTGATTTGATTGTACACTTAAGTTTGAGAACCACTGCTGTACATATAGATGGTAAAGTTAAAAAAAAAAGTCACAGGCAAGTACAGGATGTACAAAGATTATGAGAAGCAAAAGTTTTAGCCAAGTCAAAAGCGGCTTGTGTTTTATGTCAAACACAAGGAAAGAAGACACTCCCATGCCCTGTATTATTATCTCAGTGTTGAAAATGCATAAGAAATTGTCGCATCTATTTATTGTTTAAAGGTATGGAATGAAAAAGAACCAGGTGTTTAACCTTAGGTGTCGGAGAATACAGCTCAGTTTTTACCACTAATGTTCCTGTCCTGGGCAACGTATAACCTCTTGAAGAAAACAGTCACTCAATTCCTGTGGAATTTGGAAGCACTTCCTTTCCTTATTCATATGGAAGAAGCATATCCACAGTATAATGATGATGATGGTTTTAAAGTGGCTTCCCGTTCTTTGATGCTTCTCCCCTCAAGATGTGGGGTCTCTGTCCCCTCCCTTGACTCTTAGCAGGTTTGTGACTGCCATGATGGATGCAGTATTAAGGAAGTGACTCTCCGTGTGCAGGGCGGGCCATCCCCCGGCCTCTGAGAACTCCCTCCAGACACTCCTTGTAGAAACCCAGCTGACACCCTGTGAGAAGCTCAAGCCACCTGGAGGGGCCACAGGAGACACTGTGGTCACCAGTCCCACCCAGTCCAGGGGCCAGGCCGGTGAGTAAAAAACCCTCCAGATAAGCTCAGTCTCCAGCTGTCTGCATCACCCCTAGCTGTTCAAGTCTCCTCAGCTGAGGTGACGGACATTATGGAGCTGAGGCCAGCTAGCCCTGCCGTGGCCTGTCCAAACTCCTGACGCACAGAATCTCTAACCATAATAAAATTGTCTGTTCAACAGCAGTAAGTTTGGGGTGACTTGTTATGCAGCTGTTGAGAGTGGAGCAAATGATCATAGCAGCTACCACTCCATGGTACCTTCTACGTGTCCAGCATGATACTATGCTCTTCTGCTATACCCCTCCTCTTTGCACCTGCTCTGCAAAATATATTAGTCCCATTTGCAAGTGAAGAAATGGAGGCTCTGAGAAAATAAGTATCATGCAAAGGCACATGTGGTAAACGACTATTTATGTCAAACTTTAGTGCATAAAAAAATACCAAAATGTCAGTCGTTAGTTATCTAGAAATGATAGTGAGAAAATGGTAAACATTGTGATGGTCATTTTGTAATAGAACAGAAATATCCAATCACTATGTAGTGCACCAGGAACTAACATAGTGGTTGTAGGTCAACTATACTTCAAAAACAAAGAAACAAACTCAGAGAAAAAGAGATCAGATTTGTGGTTACTGTGGCATGGGGTAGGGTGGGATTGGATAAAGATGATCAAAAGGTACAAACTTCCAGTTATAAGGTAAATAAGTACCAGGAATGTAATGTACAACATGATGAATATAATTAACACTGCTGTGTGTTATCTATGAAAGCTGTTAAGAAAGTAAATCCTATGCGTTCTCATCACAAGGAAAAGTTTTTTCTATTATTTTAATTTTATGTTTATATGAGATGATAGATATTCACTAAATTTATTGTGGTCAGTTCATGATATATGTAATTCAAATGATTGTGTTATACACTTTAAACTTATACAGTGCTGTACATCAATTATATTTCAATAAAACTGAAAGAAAAATACATATAGTTTCATACGGTAAAGTAAAAAAATATATATACACACCCATATATATATATTAGTAATACAGTAACACCAGTGGAGTAAATACAATAATTAAAATAATATGTTACTGGTCCAGGATTCACTGACCAATGAAATAGAAGTCTAGAATGGTCCAAAGTAAAGAGATAGGAAATAAAGATTAAGGAAACAACCTTTCAAATACAACAAAAAATTGAATTAATTAATAAATAATATTAGGACAATTAAACAAATACATTAATTATATATTATAATATTATATATTATATATTATATATATATTATATAATATATAATATTATAATATAAAATTATATATTCATGGTTTATAGTGGGAAAAAAAGCGTTTTTAAGGATAAGAGATAAATGACACTAGCTATCCTGAAGTTGGCCCATATTAACTGGAAAAAAGAAATACAGAGACTTCCCTGGGGGTCCAGTGGGTAAGACTCCGCATTCCCAATGCAGGGGGCCGGGGTTCGATCCCTGGTCAGGGAACTAGATCCCACATGCATGCCACAACTAAGAAGTCCGCATGCTGCAACTAAGACCCGGCACAGGCAAACTAAATAAATAATAAATAAATATTAAAAAAAGAAATATAAGCTTCAGTTTCCTCATTTGCAAAATAGGAGAGATGTTATGTATTTCATAAGATTAAAGGGAAAAATGTCCATGGAAATCACTTAGCATAGTGCCCAGCACACACTAAGTACTAAATGAACTTTGTTTGTGGCTATGAAAAGAAAATGGGACACAGTAAAAGTTAGTAATGACACAGTTACAGTGTTTAAAAAAATTTTTTTTAAAGGTTAATGTTTTTTTCTGTGGAGAATTTAAGCATTTTATCTACTCATCAGGAGGTCCAAAATCATTATTATTAATTACAATCAGTAATTATTATATCATTACAATATATAACATATAATACCAGCATTAATCATTTGATTTAATTAATTTTGCCACAATTATGAGATGTTTGTCATGAAAAATACAGAAATTTGTGTCCCTGAATAAGCCAACTAGATAGAAATTAACGTGTCTACAGAGCAACACTAGCAGCAAACTAGTTGAGACCTGAGCACATTTACGAAGCAAAGAAGGGCGCCTATTGGTTCAGTGGACAGCTGACTCGATGAATTTCTTCACTTTCTTTGTGAAGGATATTTACATACGATTTCCTATGGGTATTATTGCTATATGTGACAAATGAGAGCCTTTTAATTTAATTATATTTTTCCTCCATACAGTCTACATGGGATCAGACCCATTCTAGAGCTACTGCATTTTAAATTTCTCTCTTACAGCTGTGAGAAAGAACAAGGACAGTATGGAAATAATGTATCTGAAAACAGAGTGCTCCAGAGTTTTCTGTCAGTTTTATTTAGACCACTAAGCCAATTCTCTATTTAATTCACATATCAAGAAAATAAAGACAGTGAAGAAGGAACTTGGAATTACCCTTGATCATCATTCAAATGGTCCATGTTGGAGCCCTGCTGTATCACCAGGGCTGTATCACTACATGTGAATGTGATAACTGGATGCTTCACACCTGGGTTCAATGCTAAATGCATGACACTGAGCAACTTACTTAACCTTGTTGAGCTTCAGTATTTTCATCTGTAAAACGGGTATAAGAAATATAATTCATAAAATTGTTGGGAGAACTAAATTAACACAGTCAGACCCTTGCGCAGTAACTGGCACACAGTGATGTTTGCATATAGGTAGGAATATTTAAAATGCATTGATAACTTCTGGTTAGTGGGCAGTGAATACACAACCTCTCCTAAAATTCCAGTGAAAGGACCCCATAACAGTCTGGAAAGCCAGGAAAGATGGCATTGCTAGACCAAAACCTTTGAGGAATTTCTGGAAGATGTTAAGGAGAAGGGATTGTACAGAGAACCTCTAGAGCTAGGGAGACAGCAGTCCAATATGGGTCTGGAGGAGGGCTGTCAAACATAGAGCCAAGGAAAACATGTACACTCAGGGTCATCAAAGATGGAAATCCAGGGACAACCTGGAGTAATTAAAGGACTGACGCTATGGGCCTTTCGATTTCTCTGTCACAAGGAAGAATGAGAAACCGCAATTGCCCCGGGTCTAAAATCAGCAAGAACCCTTGTCTTATATAATGTGGGAGAACTGTCTTACTGGTTCTTAAGGTGGGACTTGAGCCAAAAAAACCCCAAGTAGAGCAATTTGGGACTCAGAAAGTTTGGGACCCTGTAACAGATACGCAGATCCCAGTCCGATCGCCAACTCTCCATCCATCGTTCCATCCTTTCCTCCATCCATCCATCCATCCATGCATCCAAAGGGGGTGGGAGGAGAAACATCCACATTCAGTGAAAGGCACTAAGAACTCTCTAGGAGCTCCACCTCCAGCACAAGGCTTTGCTAGCCTCAGCAAACAACACTCAAGGAGAGCTGAAACTTACATGCCTGATTGTTATCCAAACCAAACAGGAAAACTGCCTGTCAATCCCCACTTCCATCTATGGAACCCTACAGTCAGCCTCCTAGTCAAGAAAGAGGCTTGTTCGGCTACAAGTAAATCATATCACCTTCTTATGTTATTCTAGCCCTTCAATTAAAATTATGAATCAACAACCAAGGCCCATGAAATATTTGAGGAAAAGCACAAACATGGGAGCATCAAGACTAAAAACCAAAATACTGACCCCTGAGGAAAAAGAGTTGATGAAAGAAATAGAAGAGAGAATTTAAAAAAATTCCAATTGATGTCTTCAGAGAGATTTATGATGACACAGCAATAAGAATAATTGATATTTAAAAAGCAATCAGAGGACTTCCCTGGTGGTGCAGTGGTTAAGAATCCACCTGCCAATGCAGGGGACATGGGTTCAATCCCTGGTCCGGGAAGATCCCACATGCCGCAGAGCAACTAAGCCCGTGCGCCACAACTACTGAGCCTGCGCTCTAGAGCCCATGAGCCACAACTACTGAAGCCCACGTGCCACAACTACTGAAGCCCATACACCTAGAGCCCATGCTCCGCAACAAGAGAAGCCACCGCAACAAGAGAAGCCACCACAACGAGAAGCCCACGCACCACAACGAAGAGTAGCCCCCACTCGCCACAATTAGGGAAAGCCAGCACGCAGCAACAAAGACCCAACGCAGCCAAAAATAAATAAATAAATTTGTTTAAAAAAATAATAAGAAAACAACAAATCAATATTACTTACAAATATGGATACAAAAATTGCAAATAAAATTTTAGAAAATTGATTCCAGAAGTATATTAAAATACGTAATAGCCAGGAATGCAAGAACAGCCCAACAGTAGGAAATATATTAGAGTAATTCACTAAATTAAAATATTAAATGATAGGTCATATGATCATCTCAATGCATGGTGAAAAGACAGTTGGTAAAATTCAATACCCATTCCTGATAAAAACTTCTTAGTAAGGTTGAAATGGTCCGTGCTTTCCTTAACTCGATAAAGGGTATCTACCAGAAAACAATGGCAACCATTATTCTAATGGTAAAACACAGAAAGTCTTCTTATTAAAGTCAGACACAAGTCAAAGAGTCTCATCATTATTGTTACTATTTCAGTTTGTTCAGGTGATCTTAGACAATAAAAGTTCAGAAAAAATATCTCAAATTTATAGATACTCTGTGGTAGGATTCAGCAAACTTTTGTTATAAAGAGCCAGCTAGTAAATATTTTAGGATTTGCAAGTCATATGGCCTCTGTCACAACTACTCAAGTCTGCTGTTGTAGGGAAAAAGTTGTTGTAGATGACAGTAAACAAGCAAGCATGACTAGTATCAATAAAACTTTATTTACAAAAGCACTGCAGTGGATATAGGACACAGGCAATAGGGAAAAGACAACATTAGCATAAGTAGGTGATATGATTGCTTACGTAGAAAATTCAAGAGAATTAGGTGCAAGCAGCCTTAATAAGATGGCTGATGCGAGGTAAATATATACAAAACAATAAGATTTCTATATATCCAGCAATAAATATTAGAAAGTGATGTGGCAAAAGGATCAAATTTACAATAGCAACAAAAGCTATGAAAAATATAGAAATAAATAAAAGGAATTTGTCAATCCTATATAGAGAAAACCATACAGCATAAAAGAAGACAAACAAATGGAGAGAAATACCAGGTTACCAGAAGGGAACGTTCAATATGGTAAAGATGTCATTTCTTCCTAAAGAATACAAAATTTTTGGAATTCCAATTAAACCTCCAAATGGATTTAAAATCAAAACAAAATAAAAGCTGACAAGCTGATTCTAAACTTCATCTGAGAAAAAAGGTTATTCTTAAATTGTAACAAAAAAAGTATTTTAAAGAAAAAAATTCTTGGTACTTCAGGATTTATACAAATAAACCAGTGTAAAAGAACAAAGATTGCAGAATTCAAATTTAATATATGAAAAAGTTGGCAGTTAATAATCAGTAGAAAATAATATATTGCTTAATAAACGGTATAGAAACAATTGGCTACCCATTTGCAAAAAATGAAGTCAGATCCCTACCCATCACCATAAACAAAATAAATCCAAACTGGATTAAGAATCTAAGTGTAACAGTAAAACTATGAGTCATAGAAGAAAAAAGGTTTTTTTCTTTTCTTCTTTCCTCCTTTCCTCGCTTCTTTATAATTTTGTGGCAGATACTACTGACTGGCCCTTTGAACATCCTCTCCAGGTGCCTTGCAGCATGTATTTCCATTATACTGAAGCTGGAAATCTGAAAATAACATTTCCATGCTCCCTTGCAGCTAGGGTTCTACTCCAGTCAAGCAGACACAGTGATGGGAGGCCTGCGAGATGGCACTGAGCAACGTGAAGTGAAAGTGACAGATGGTGAAACAGAATCTCCTGGGGGTAGTTGTCCTGCCCCTATCACCTTAGATGGAGCAGTGGGTGTTGGCTGCAGTGAGGTTTTGCCAGAACAGTCCTGAAGGTAGAGTTGGCCATTTCTCCTGGCTGTGTTATTCTTGACTGTTAACATCAAACTACCTTCCTGACCCTCCCAGTTTTGTACGCAGCCGTATACCTTGTAATAAATTCTTTTCTGTCTAATCTAGAATGAATTCTATTTCTTGATCATTACAAGTAGTGAGGTATTTTCCAAGCATGACCTAAAGTCCAGGAGCTTTAAAGAAGCTCTTTCTTTATATTCATTCATCAACAGATGTCTATTAAATATCTAGATATCATGGAAATGTTTGTTGTCTTTGGTTTGTTAATTCAACCTCTGGGAATTTAATTCAAGGAAATCTTATAAACTTTGAAAGAACTCTATATGCCTGGAGGTGAAATGGCAGCATTATTGGAAATTAAAAACAATCTAAATATCCGACAAATATGAGAAGAGTGAATTACTGTAAGGCACTCAGTGGGTTTTTGTTGTTGTTACCATGAAAAACGGCTATGAAGACTATAACAACATATTTAAGTAAAATAAATAGGATACAAAATAATTTACATTCTAAAATTACAATAATGTAAGAAAACCAAGAACGCAGGGGAAAAAATACCACAAGATAATAAATCAACATGTGAAAAAGCACTTGTATCAGGATGCTGGTCTATTTTTCTCTATTTTGCACATTTTCTATAATGTTGTATTAATTTGATTACTTAAAATAGAGTTAAGAATCACAATTGGTTTTAAGTCCATAGAAGTGGACTTAAAGGGCATATTAGCAAAACCAGAGGTTAATATGTAATTTTAAAATTGATATATAATTGGCATATAACATTGTGTGAGTTTAAGGTGTACAATGTGTTGGTTTGATACACTTACATATTGCAAATGCGTTCCACTATAATCATATTAGATAATACTTCTATCATGTCATGTAATCATCATTTCCTTTTTGTAGTGAGAACACATAAGATCTAGTCTGTTAGCAACTTTGAAGTTTATAATGCAGTATTGTTGACTATATCTCTATGCTATAATTAGATCTGCAGGACTTATTTATCTATGAGTTGCAGTTTGTACCCTTAAACAACATCCCCCACCCCCAGGTAACGACCATTCTACACTGTTTTTTATGAGTTTGGCTTTTTTAGATACCACATATGAGTGAGACCATACAGTATTTGTCTTTAGCTGTCTGACTTATCTCACTTAGCATAATGCTCTTAAAGTTTATCCATGTTGTCACAAACGGCAGAATTTCCTTCTGTCTCATGGCTGAATAATATTCCATTCTCTCTCTCCCCTCTCTCTTTCTCTCTCTCTCTATAAATATATATAATTATATACATAATATATATATTATATATAAGTTAATAATATATATTATATAAATTATGTATATATATATATCCATCATATTTATCCATTCATCCATTGATGGGCACTTAGGTTGTTTCCATATCTTGACTATTGTTAATACTGCTGCAATGAACAAGGGAGTGCAGATAACTCTTTGATATCCTATTTCCATTTCCTTTGGATATATACCCAGAAGTAGAATTCCTGGGTTATATGGTAGTTCTACCTTTAATTTTTTTTTTTTTTTGCGGTACGCGGGCTTCTCACTGTTGTGGCCTCTCCCGTTGCTGAGCACAGGCTCCGGACGCGCAGGCTCAGCGGCCATGGCTCACTGGGCCCAGCCGCTCCGCAGCATGTGGGATCTTCCCGGACCGGGGCACGAACCTGTGTCCCCTGCATCGGCCGGCGGACTCTCAACCACTGCGCCACCAAGGAAGCCCTCTACCTTTAATTTTTTGAGGAACTTTCAAACCGTTTTCCACAGTGGCTGCATCAATTTACATTCCCGCCAACAGTGAACTAGGGTTCCCTTTTCTCCACATCTTTGCCAAGATTTTTTATCTCTTGTCTTCTTGATAGCTGTTCCAATAGGTGTGAGGTGATATCTCACTGTGGTTTTGATTTGTATTTTCCTGATGATTAGTGATGTTGAGCATCTTTTCAAGTATCAGATAGCCTTCAGTATGTCTTCTTTGGAAAAATGCCTATTCAGGTCCTCTGCCCATTTTTTAACAGGATTGCTGGTTTTTTGTTATTGAGTTGCATGGGTTCTTCATATATTTTGGATATTAACCCCTTATCCAATATATGGTTTGCAAATATCTTCTCCCATTCCATAGGTTGCCTTTTTATTAAATTCCATTTTGAAGGTTGCTCACAAAAAGGAGAAAAGGGACTCTTCTCCACCCCTCCCAATTGTGACTTTTTTCTCCTAAACATTGCTGGGATCAATTCAAGGAGGATGATTTCACGTGGAAAGTGCACTGCAACAGTTCCTTGTCTTTCTTGCCTAGATTCTAAAAATTCTTAGTGAAAAGAATTTAAACTAAGTGAAAAAAATTTAGTTTAAATTCTTTAATTTAGCTTAAATTAAAACTAAAATGTATCCTTCATGTGTTGTTTCTGACAGACAAATTTTATGATGACTTTTTTTTAAAGGGTATTTTATTTGTTTATTTTTTGTTACTAAACTTAGTAACTTTCCAGGGAGTGTTTTTCTTGTCATTAATTAATTATTTTCTTTATTTCTCTGAAGGCAACAACTAGAATTAAGAATTTAGTATTATTTGTCTTGATTCAGAACTGAGTCATCATTAAACTTTCCAGCCAAGAATATATTCTTTTATTTATACAAATTATTTCGAGGACTAAATCAACGTTTCACAGAAAATAATACTCAAGAGTTGACTTACAAAATTATGACCTTAGAAATTGTAACAAATTTCTGCTCTATATTTGATTGATTAATGGGAAAAAAAGATACAGAGGCTTTGAGTAAAAAGTAGGGTTAGCTTATAAGGCATTTACTGAAAACTAGTCATATGCCAGAAAATCTAATTTCCCCAAAGGAGAAATAGTACAGGCTATATTTTCTGACCAAAATGTAATAAAAATAGAAGTTAATAATGCAAGATTTAAATACACTTAAAAACCCTGAAGAAAAAAGTATTTTCCTAACAACTTAGGGATCAGAGAAGAAAATCTGAAAAGGACAATCTCAAACTATCTAGAAAACAACCATAGTAAAATCTACACACACATACACAATTTAACCAGAGTCAAATTCAAAGGAAATTTTGGAGAAAAAAAATAATGAAAGACTTCCACAATGACAATGATTAAAGCAGAACAGTAATGGTGTAGGAATAAAATATAATACTGTCATACAACAACACAGAAATATATTTAAGAACATCAGAGAATTTGGCGCTTCATAATCTTACCAGAATCTAAACTATAAAATGAAATATATATGAATAAATTTTTGGCGGGCATATTATAGAGTCTTTGTTTTGTACCTACTTTACCCCTAATAACTTATTTCAGATCAATGCAACTGCCTGATGATGCCCTGGTATAAAAGACAGATGATAGGGCTTCCCTGGTGGCGCAGTGGTTGCGCGTCCACCTGCCAATGCAGGAGAACCGGGTTCGCGCCCCGGACTGGGAGGATCCCACATGCCGCGGAGCGGCTGGGCCCTTGAGCCATGGCCGCTGGGCCTGCGCGTCCGGAGCCTGTGCTCCGCAACGGGAGAGGCCGCAGCAGTGAGAGGCCCGCGTACCCCAAAAAAAAAAAAAAAAAAAAAAAAAAAGACAGATGATAAATTAAGATACAACTTAGGTTCGTTTTGATATGGACACTGAGAGAAAATGGGATACCGTGCTTGGTTAACTTCTTTGGTAGGTGTTTGTGGACCTTTCCAGACAAGGTCTCAGTAAAACTTCCAAGAATCCATCCGTTAGGTTCCTGCACTTTCCACCCCATTCACTTTCCTATTGTCCCAGGGGGCTATCTTGACAAAGGTATTAGTCAGACAGTCAAAATATCCAGATTTCATAAATCTGAATAAAGATGCAGCTTTATTTTCTGAAGCAAAGGTGGCAACAAATTTGTCCTTATATTTTCTTATATGGAATTTTATAATTTTAGCTCTAACATTTAGCTTTGTGATCCATTTTGAGTTAGTTTTTGTGTATAGCGTGTGAGTCTTTATTTTTTAATAGATGTTATTGAGAGCAGAGGGTTTTTTTATACCTAAAGGACCAAACAAACAAACAAAAAAGCTCTTTCTCTTTCTGTGATGTGATAACTTTTACAATTCTCTGCACATTCAATCAAAACATACTCATGGAGTCATTTGTGCAAATGAACCAAACACTATATGCTAAAAGAATAAAAAGAAAAAAACAGCAGCAGTAAGTACTATACTACTATAATCCAGGACCAACCCAAATGCATTTAGGGTAAATTTATGATTGCTCCTGCAAAGAACTGGATTCCAGCAAAACTAATTTAAATCAAGTCCATCCATAGAACGGTCATTGATTAACCGGGCATGAAGATGAATTCTTGACTTAAAACACACAAACACCAACAAAACAAACAAACCCCGCCCCCAATCTCAAGAACCCCAAACAGCTGAATCGGCAGACATAGAGGGAATTCAACTTCTAGAACTGCACGTATTTTACATGTATTTCACATAACAGTTTCCATGTAACTTGACAAAGTTAAGCTGAAAATCCCCAAACATTTTTTTTAAATGATGACATATTCACAGTACTTAATTCATGGCTTGCATTTATATTTCAATCAGCCAAGCAATATATTGTTTTGCTCAGCATCTTTCATTTATTTGCCTCTTGGTGAAGAATCTGAACCCCTCCACCATTTGCCTTATCCTCTCAGCAGTTCTACAGCAGAGACAACCAGTCAAAAATGCAATTATTGGGCTTCCCTGGTAGCGCAGTGGTTGAGAATCTGCCTGCCAATGCAGGGGACACTGGTTCCAGCCCTGGGCCGGGAAGGTCCCATATGCCGCGGAGCAACTAAGCCCGTGCGCCACAACTACTGAGACTGCACACTTAGAGCCTGTGCTCTCCAACAAGAGAAGCCACGCAATGAGAAGCCCGCGCACCACAACGAAGAGTGGCCCCCGCTCACCACAACTAGAGAAAGCCCACGCGCAGCAACAAAGACCCAACGCAGACAAAAATAAATAAATAATTTTTTTTAAAAAATGCAATTATTCTCTCATTGCTTCATAATGTAGTGTCAAATTGTGTGTGTGTGGGGGGGGTCATTCAAGGTCCCTCTCTGTCAATATTCACCAGGGGCGATGGCCCCCGAGGCCTTTTTCAGGAGTGATCAGGGTCTGTCCTGCAGCCCAGAGGAAGGTTAGCAGTCTCCAGGGCCAGGTCAGCAGGCTTTCCAAAGAGTACAAACACCAAATGTGGAAAGTCCATGTCAATCAAAGGCAGGCAGAAGGTGGAGGAGTGGGTGGCAGGGAGGCCAGTGCTTCTAGTCAAGGAGCAGAGGCTTGATGACCAAACCAGGGCCCTCACTGTCCCGGTGGGCACAGGTCATCCTGGCATCTCCCCAGCTTGCTGGAAGAGTTTTTCAGGGCAAACATCTCCTGGGATGAGTTTATCCACGATCCACCCCACATACCTCTCCAAATCCATCGGCATCTTCCCCTCACTAAACCTTTGCTTACAGTGAAAGGAGGTGATTTCTCTTTCCCTGTGCACACCAACTGTAATACCTCTGCACCCCATTTTCTCCACTCACATTAGGCCTACCCACCACCCAAGGCCAGCTCAAGGCGCCCTCCTGCATCCTGGCGATCTACCCTCCTCTAAATCCTATGGCAGCAGAGTTAGGATCACTAATTTGCCAGTTCACAAGGTGCCTTATGGCTTATCTGTCTCTTTACGTGCGTTTTGAAAATCTTCTCAACTATGCTGAAGGGGCAAAACTTACACCTCAAGTCTCCTAGTAGCCGGCACAACGCCACGGTTGGCATTGGGTTGGCCAAAAACGTCTTACGGAAAAACCCAAGCGAACTTTTTGGCCAACCCAATACTCAGAACTCAGTGTAAGCTCCTATTAATATGTATTAGCACCTACTTTAAAATAAGAAGAGTAGGAATTATAAATATGGAAAAATTACTACAGATCAGGCACCTATAGTGCCTGATTTAATTCTCAGAGCAATCTTATGAGGTAGTGACATTATTCTAATTTTATAGATTATAAAACTCAGAGAAATAATAATTTCCTGCCTGGAGAAATAATAATTTGTGCAAGCTCATGTGAGCAGAGGACTGGACCGTGCCTAGGTCTAACTCAAAACTCATGTTCACAGTCAAGCCACGTGGCCTTCTGAAGACACAGGCTGATTAAGAGGTAGAATTTGGCAGCTACTCTGCTAATGCTGCTGTTACAATATCTATATGCCCAGTTCGAATACAACTGATTTCGTGTCTGTCTTTCACACCACACTGAGGTTAGGCAGGGAATCTTGTATTTTCATCCAAGCATGTGACACACACCACTCACTAAATACACTCAGCTGCTGGGTGATCTTGAGCAAGCGATTTAACCTCTCTGTTGGTTTAGTTTTCTTATTTGTAAAATAGCAATGAAAACAGTCCCTACGTCATAGGGATGAGATGACGCCTATAAAGGGCATAGCATAGTATCTGATGCATATAAAGTGATATTAGTGATACTAATATAGCTATTATTATTATCACCATTATCATAATCATTTTTGTTACTATATCTCCCTCTAAAACCACCAGTGGAAATTACTCACTTACTCACACACCACATACATGTTCCCAAGTCCCAAGTACTAACTGATGGTTACTTCTGCCTGTTGCATTTCAGTGTACCTGGACTGCCATTTTTCCATAGGGCAGGGACATTTTTAAAAGACTAAGCTACTGGGAAGGACATCTGTAAGTAGTGTTTCTAGGACAGAGGTGGGTTTTTTTTGGCCATGCCATGTGACATTTGGGATCTTAGTTCCCCAAGCAGGGATCGAACCCGTGCCCCCTGCAGTGGAAGCACAGAGTCTTAACCACTGGACAGCCAGGGAAGTCCCTAGGACAGAGCTTCTTAACCATTCTGAACAAGACAGGAACTGTATCAGAATCTCCCTGAGACTTTTTCAAACTGTACCCATGACACCTCCAACTCCACAATCCAAATCATATCATTACCTCCTGTTGTGAAAGGGAGGTGTACTTCTGGAGTTGAGGACCACCAAAAAGAGAGCTGCTGTTGATGAGGGTATGTTATGCCCGTGAGCTAGCAGGTGGAAGCTAAAGAGAAAAAAAAAAAGAGTTGACAACCATCGTTGCCTAGGGCAACCGATCACATTTTGCCGGATGTGGGTTTAGGGCATCCGGCTCCACCTTTTACTTCCACTCTTTTTCAGCCCCTGTTACTTTTAGGAAGAATCCAACAAATAAGGGCGGTGGGTGGGGGGCGGCAGAGGGGAAGAGAAAGAATAAAAAGTAAAGTAAGCAATGGCAATTTGATGCTGTTTGTTTTTGTTGCTAGAGGGTTCATAAAGCATTCTGGGTGTAGGTTTAATTATGCATTAGAATCTGGTTCCAGGGACAGGCCCCACAGTAACAGAAAATGCTTTTCCTGTCTTTTTTCCTTTAGCTTACTTCATAATGCATCTAATATCCTCCATGCAGCTGAAGGGTTAACACGGAGTTAGGATACAGTGTTTATGCAATTACCTAGAGCTGCACTGTCCAATTCAGTAGCCACTAGCCACAGGTGGCCATAGAGCCCTTGAATTGTGGCTAGTCCGAAATGAGATGTACCGTAAGTGTAAAATATGCTAGATTTGGAAAACTTAGTATGAAAAAAGAAAGAGTAAAAGAGTTCATCCACCATTTTAATATGACTTTAATGCAATTTAGTATAATTAATATTAATTCATTAAATAGTCATTTTGGATAAATATATTAAATAAAATAGATTACTAAAATTAACATCCCTTGTTTCTCTTTTACTGTTTCCAGTGTGGTTTCTTGAAAATGTAAAGTTATCCATGTGGGGACTTCCCTGGTGGTCCAATGGTTAATGCTTCCACTGCAGGGGGCGTGGATTTGATCCCTGGTTGGGGAACTAAGATTCTGCATGCCATGCAGCACGGCCAAAAAATAAATAAAATAAAATAAAAATAAAGTTATCAACGTGGCTTGCATTATGTTTGCACTGGGCAGGGTAGGTCTAGAGTAGAACAGTTCAGTTATTACAAGTACCTAAACGTTTGACTCAAAGATGGTAGATTGTGGTGACTGTACCATATGAATGTAATCTGAATATTACTCAGTAAGAGTTAAATCAGAATCTCCCCATTTCCTTTCCCACTGTACTGTATGCTCCAGCCCCGTTGAACAATTTCATACATGTGGTGCCTGGAGGAAACTCCACTGGGCCTCCTGGAAATAACTTTAGCCTTGAAAGTGCCTCTTGGTCACCCCCCTACAATGTCTTCTCTAGAATCACTCCTGTCACCATCTTATGCACATCACACCCTGGAATGTGTTTATTTGCACGCCTGTGTCTCCCACTGGACCAGAAGCTTCTTGAGGTTCAGCACCATATCTTATTCTGTTTTACACCTTCTATTCTGGCACGTGGTTGGCCCTCAACAGGTATGTGATAAAACTGAAAAAAAGTTCCAATGACAGCACGCTGAGCAGAGTTTCATTCAACTCGAGTGTTTGTGCAAGCACAGAAGTCCCCTCTGTGAGTCTCGAGGATGCTCCTCTGCTCTGAGGGTCAGTGCAGGGAGCTCCCTGGGCGTTTCAGCTTTTCTATTCTACACTGGTCTTAAGAGATCGGCTCACAGCATCACGCTGCATTTACCCATGTTCCTGGCCCAAGCCACTTCATCTCTGTTTGCCGCGTACAATGGGGGAAATTTAATGCACCGAGTCAGTCAACAGACTTGATTTGCTAAGTTATATCATTTATGGAATTTAACTAGAAGGAAGTCATTCCCCTAAAAAAAACAAAATAAACAAATGCTACATCCCAAACCTCATCAGTTCATTGACCCAGCTGTGAGTTTTACGTTAGCAGCAGAGATGAAAAAGTTCATTAATACTATAAATACAGCAGCCTTAGACAAATTCATTTAATCAGTCACTGAACTGAGATCATTCTGTAAATCACCTGAAAAAGATTTTGTGGTATTTTTTCTGCCACATAACTTATTTGTTCGTTCTTTTCTTTTTGAGATGAAATCCTAATAATGCATTTAATTGAAAACTGGACTTTTGCCTGTGGGAAAAAAACAGTCTATTTCATGGACTATGATGTAGACAATGATATAAGTAGCATTCTACTAAGTGCTACTATTTCATAACGACACTGCCCTTACACCTATTATAACCAAAACAAATAAAATGTCAGTTACCTCCATCTCAGTAGCTACCTCCTTAAATTCACTTTCAGCTTTCCGAATGTCATAACAGCGTCATCTACCATTCTTCAAGAGCTACTAGTGAACCTTTAGACCTGCTCTAACACTCGCATCCATTTGAATCCAGCTGTGCAACGAGGAAGCTTCCTTCTCTTCCGAATCTGGTCTTAGATTTTGAAAATATAAATATCTTAGCCTCAGGGCACGAAAACCTCCTTTGTGGAAAAGGCCATTGTCTTCCCTCCCTCAGAATCCTGCTGTTAAACTCACAATCATAGAAACCTTGTATTGCATAAGGCCCATGTAACTGGTTATGAATTTATGTATAAATATGGGGCTTTTTAGTATTCATTTCTCCCTCTCCCATTTATTAGAAAGAATTTTCACTGTCTTGAGTCTCATGGGCATGAAATATTACTGATTAGCTGACTATACTCTTATTTTATTTATTTGATAAAGATTGCTGCTCAGGGCTTCCCTGGTGGCACAGTGGTTAAGAATCTGCCTGCCAACGCAGGGGACATGGGTTCAAGCCCTGGTCCGGGAAGATTCCACATGCGCGGAGCAACTAAGCCCGTGCGCCACAACTACTGAGCCTGCGCTCTAGAGCCCACGAGCCACGACTACTGAGCCCGTGCGCCACAACTACTAAAGCCTGTGAGTGTAGAGCCCATGCTCCGAAACAAGAGAAGCCACTGCAGTGAGAAGCCCACGCACCACAACGAAGAGTAGCCCCCGCTCGCCGCAACTAGAGAAAGCCCATGTGCAGCAACGAGGACCCAACGCAGCCAAGAATAAAATAAATAAATTAAAAAAAAAAAAAAAGATTGCTGGTCAATCCTTTCAGCAAGTTTGTTTGTTTGTTTTAGCTTTTGGCCACACCCCACAGCATGTGGGATCTTAGTTCCTGACCAGGGATCCCCCTGACCAGGGATCAAACCTGCACCCCCTGCACTGGAAGGCAGAGTCTTAACCCCTGGACTGCCGGGGAAGTCCCACTTTCAGCAAGTTTTGAAAGAAGAGTTAAAGCCTTGGGATCCCAAAGATCTGGTTTTATGTCCCATTTCTTAAACTGTAATCTCAGGTAAAATTCTTAAAACTCTCTAAATTGTCATTTCTAAGTTGTACAATGAGAATTAATAACTGTATCTTCCCAAGTAGTTACTTAGGCTGAACGACTGTAGTCTATTTTTTTTTAAATTTATTTGTTTATTTATTTGTTTTGGCTGTGTTGGGTCTTCATTGCTGTACACGGGCTTTCTCTAGTTGCAGCAAGCAGGGGCTACTCTTTGTTGCGGTGCATGGACTTCTCATTGCGGTGGCTTCTCTTGTACAGCACGGGCTCTAGGCGTGCGGGCTTCAGTAGTTGTGGCTCGTGGGTTCAGCAGTTGTGGCTCGTGGGTTCAGTAGTTGTGGCTCACGGGCTCTAGAGCGCAGGCTCAGTGGTTGTGGCGCACGGACTTAGTTGCTCCACGGCATGTGGGATCTTCCCGAGCCAGGGCTTGAACCCGTGTCCCCTGCATTGGCAGGCGGATTCTTAACCACTGCGCCACCAGGGAAGCCCTGTAGTCTTTTACATAATAAGCACATAGTTATTACCAGTTGACACTTCATATCCACGTCCAAAACTCAACTTCTGATGGTCTCCCCTCTAACCTCTCCATGTTGGTTGATGATAATTCCATCCTTCCTATTGTTTGGGTCAAAAACGTTGGAGTCATCTTTGGTTCCTCTTTCTCTCACACCCCATATCCACTTTGCCAGGAAACCCTATTGGCTCTATTTTTAAAATATACGCCAGGGCTTCCCTGGTGGTGCAGTGGTTGAGAATCCGCCTGCCGACGCAGGGGACACGGGTTCGTGCCCCGGTCCAGGAAGATCCCACATGCCGCAGAGCGGCTAGGCCCGTGAGCCATGGCTGCTGAGCCTGCGCGTCCGGAGCCTGTGCTCCGCAACGGGAGAGACCACAACAGTGAGAGGCCCGCATACCGCAAAAAATAAATACATAAATAAATAAATAATAAAATATATGCCGATTCCCAAAGCTTCCTAATAGGCTTACTCTGTCTAGCTTTTTCTCAAGCAATCAGAGTGAGCCTTTCACATGTAAGTCAGATCACATTACTCTTCTTCTCAGGATCCTGTAACGGCCCCTCAATTTAACTCAGTGTAAAAGCCAACATTTTCACAATGGCTTACAAGACCCTACATGATCTGCCACCTCTTCACCCCCCGCTTTTACCTCTCCAACTACATCTCCTATTACTCTCTCCCTGCTCACTTACCTCTAGGCTACATGGGCGTCTTGTTCCTCAAACACACCAGGTTTACCCCTGTCTTACAGCCTTGGCACTGGCCATTCCCTCTGCCTGGAACACTGTTCCCTCAGAGAGTCAACTCCTTCAAACCTTTGCTCAGATCTTACCTTCTCAATGAGGCCAAGCCTGACCACCTTATTTAATACTGCAATTTTACTTCGTTCAACTTTGCCTTTTTCTTTTATTATTTTTTTTAGTTTTTGCGGTACGCGGGCCTCTCACTGTTGTGGCCTCTCCCGTTGCGGAGCACAGGCTCCGGACGCGCAGGCTCAGCGGCCATGGCTCACA